>NW_006442103.1:10008499-10018738 GCF_000325575.1 Pteropus alecto | reverse complement strand
GTGGCCCCTGGGTCAGTACTTCCAGGGTAGGGTAGTGGGTGGTCAGAAACCCCAAAGCAGCTGTTAGGTGACCACGTATGTGCAAGGTAAAGGACCAAGCGTGGAAGTGGGATGACGGTATACATGTTCTCTCTTAAAAACGCCTTCGGTTTGACTTTCTAAGGTGGCATCGGACTCTGACCAGGAAGTCTATGTCCTGTAACAAGGTTTCCAGTTGTTAAGAAACACGTCTAACAGACACTCTGCTTTGACCTACGTTCTACCTGAAAACTTTTTAAATTGTGGCAGTTCCGTGCCTGCCACTCTCGAGACAAGCAGCTCTACCTTTGCGCACTACTGGATTGACAAAGCCAGTTGTTAGGAATGTCCTGGCTCCTTGCTCCAGCGCAGCGTGGTCATCGTCCTCGTGTTTTCTCTAGAACTAATGATCTCATTATCGCTACTCACATTGCATAACATGTTTTCAACTTAATGTATTTTCTCTGTTATAGCCCTTCCTCTTGCAAGGAGAGTTGCAGTTGGGGACAGAAATGAGTGGCTAAATGCACTTGTCCTTGAATAGCCACATTTGCATTAGCCGAATCTGTCTCCCCTTGAACTATCTTCCTCTGCTGGGACTATACCTGTTACCTCTGCAGGATTCTCCGATGTGGGACCTTGGGCAATTGCAGTCAAGGCACAGGCATCCTGGTATAACTCCGCTTCATGCATTCCAAGCAGCCGCTGCTTAAAGGTGGCCAAGGTGGTGCTGAGAGATGGGACAGGTTGGGTGCAGAGAGGGTGATGTGAGTACTGGAAAGTCTTCCTGTTTGACCAGGGGAAAAGAAATCCTGTAGACTTCCACCTCACAGTGGGGAGTTGAGAAGGGCTTTACAGCACTGATGCTTGATTTATAACAGAACCATTTCCTTCTTTGAGCCAGCTGGACACAGCATTCTTACCCCATATTTCAGGTTCTTCTCTTCCTGGTTGACATACCTGTAGGATCTGCTGCTGCTTCTGGATTCATTTCTTTAGTCAGAGTCTTCCCTGGTTACTTTGCAATGATATGGCATTTGTAATATATTGATTTCTATAACAAGAGGTTGACAAAACTGGCTCGGGGGGTTCTTAGGCCAAATCTACTCAGAAGCATATCTGACACCTTATTCTTCGAAGTCCATGTGTAAAGAACTGTTCCTCTAATTGTTTCATTTTATTTAGTTACTGTTTCTAATGATTTTTGTAGCTTTTTTCAGTGTTCCTCCAGTGACCTAATTTTTAATCGCTACTTTTGCATTTGTTAATCAATCATGGTCTCCATAGATCCTGTCCTCTTTGGGACACGCAGATGTGGTTAAAGTGGAGCCGTTGTTGACAATCTTCACTTTAGAAGTGGTCGAGTAAAGCAGCCTAAGAGGTCTACCGCCTTAACCGAGAATTGCTGTGTATAGTTTATTCTGCTTTTTCAGTTCTGTCTTTTTAAATGTCATAATAAATCATCCTGAACTATATTGAAGAGATGTAGTATTTTAGGACCCTTTATAAACAGTGTGAGATAAAAATGTCAGCATGACAGAAACTTTTTATTGGAGATATATATGTTTGTACAGCTAAGGAAGTGCCATTTGTAAGATGACAGGATTTACTTCTTAGGAAAAATCGGAAGTTCTTGGTTCTCTTCTTACTTGTTATGACTTGCTTGTTATGACATTAATTCAGAATGTATGTGAATATCTCCAGATGTCCAAGATGCACTGTATTCTGGGAATGCTGAGACACAAAAGAAAATTCAGACTGGAAAATGAAAAGCTTCAGAAAGTTTTAGCAAATCTCCTAGTTTCAATCTCATTTGGCTTCTGAGAACATATTGGCATTTCACTCATCTTCAGAAAGTAAAAAGAGAACTAAAGCATGACATTGCTTTTATATTCCTCTGGTTTTAGGACACTTGTGCCCTAATTACTTAAAACTCAGGCTTCTGCATTCATGGAATCCAACAAGTATGCATGTGTATTTATAAAAGCTCTTTTCTGACACTCAGTAAATAACCTTTTGCCTTTAACTCCAAATGTCTCATGCCACACTTTTAACTGATTCTTTCCTTTAAGTGCTTGGAGTGTTCATGCCATATATAACCTTTGAACATGAGAGAAATTGAACAAGCCTAGAAGATTTTATTAATGTTGGTTGCTAAGTTGTATTGCTTCAAAACATTCCTCCTGTAAGCACCCCTTTGAGGTTAGGCATGAAACTCTGACTTAAAGAAGTAGATGAAGTGCCTTGGACAGAGTTTCGGTGGTGGCTGACATAATTTCCTTACTTCTCAATCCTGTGTTCAGACCATTGGACAATTTCCTTAAAACTTTTAAAACATGATTAGTAAAGCCAGGAACTGTTGCTCATTCTCTGTCCTCCCTCTGCTCCTGTCACTAACTACTTCTTGACACATTACTTCCCAACTTTTACCCCAACATCAAAGCATCTGGCTTCTTAAGTAAACAGGCCCCATAGAGAGGGGCCTACATCTTGTCAGCTCCGAGAAGAACGTGTGTGTTTGTTTGTTTGCTGGTGCTGGCAGGGCTGGGTTCAGGCTGACCGGACTGAAGGTGCCTATTGGAGGCCTCAGGGAGCTGCCACTCTTAGCCTGTTGTGGATCTTTATCATACCTGGAAATCTGAAGGTCAGTGCCATTAACTGCCCTGGAACTTTCTGATTGCTTTATTTATTCCAGTGCTCAGCTCTTCTTCATACTACCTTCCCCAGCACTCCCACCATCACCCTCTGGTTCATCTTCTCTTGAGTCCTATTTCATCCTTTCATTTTGGGGTCAAGAAATAGGAGTTCTCTAGTATCTCCTTCTTGGTCCTGGTTGAGCAGAATGAGCAAAATCCTCATGAGGATTCTACTCCCATGCAGTATACTGACCAGATTTTAAACCTGGAAGTGGTGTTAAAATGACTTATGCTTGGGGAATTTCAGTTGGAAATAGCAGCAGATTTGATGAAGTATATTTACCTGGACAAAGGTTAGTCTTCATCTGAGGTTTGGTTGGGGTGAGGGTGGAGAGCTAGCCAAGTAGGACAAATAGCTTTAAGAGAATGCAATGTAACAATTAGGTGACTTCTCCGCAGACTCAAATATTTGACTGTGTGCATAGTGATTGTTAATTAGAAATCTGAGTCTACTGACTGTGGAAATAGTGGGAAGAAGGCTTATTCTTCTGGTCAATTTCTAATGCCTATTTTTGTAATAAAATAACAGGCTCCATCCTGCTATGTTGATCTGATCTTTCATGTCTGGTTCACAGAGGCTCTTAACAGCTCCTTCTCTACTCTGCCGGTTTCCAATCAGCTCTTGCCAACAAGCTTTGGATTCTCAGTGGGCGACTGCAGACACTGTGCTCCCCAACTTTGTCCTAGTTGGCCTGTTCCCCTTGTGTGATCCTCACATGCAGGGCAACGCTCAACACTGAGTCTAGTGGGCAGAGCAGGAAGGTAACGTTTCCCCTTAATCTCTCCCTTCCTATTCACCCCTACCCCTCAAGTTCTGTTTTTACAGAAAGTGAATTGTGTTTTGAGACTGAAGAAATGATGCTCAGATGTTTTATTTGGTTAGAAGCTAATATTAAGGAAGACAAAACCGTCAAATTTGACATGTAATTAAAAATACAGCTTTTCTAGCAAAGGGCTATGAATCAGTGGCTCTAAAAGTATTGTAAAATAGATACTTCATCTGTAAATTTCTGAAAGAGTTCAGCTCCTTTTTTATCCCTTTGTAACTAGTTTCTGTTGTATCTTTTACTCTTAAAAAACTTGGCGAAAACTTGTTCTTCCCACTGTCTGTGGCCTCACTGATCTGTATGTAGGTGGGTTTGGAGAGTAATGAGGCTCGAGGAACAAGCTGGTCAATTTCAGTCAGTTCTAGGCAGATTTTTTATTGTAATGGTGACTACAAAGCTGGGTTAGTGATATGTGCCTTTGAGCTACCTGTGTCGAATAAACCCTCATCACAGACCCTTCAAACCTATGGAGGTTATTAGATACATGCTGGACATGTGGGGGTTTTGTTTTTGTTTTTGTCGGGTTCCCCACCCCCCAAAGACTGAGGCTATTTTTTCCTTTCTACCTTCAACCCTAGTCTCAGGAAACCATAGAAAAAGCAAAATCTTCCATTCCGAGCTGGTTTGCTGAAAAAGTGTTCTGTGAATGTAATTTATTTTCTATTTTGCATTTCGGTATCTGGCCCTCAGTTCTTCATCTACAACATGAGAAGTTTTGGACTAGACTTAAAATGTCTAAAATAATTTTGTGATTCATAAGGGAGAAGAGGAGGCCAGAGGTTGTGATCACTATGTTTATTGGTTGATTCCAAATTTAGAAGCAAACTGGGGCTGTTCCGCTTCACAGTTGAACTTGACCATTGCACATCTGGGGGTAATTTGTGACCACCTCGAGAGCTTACTTCAATGAAATATGAGTGTTCTTAAAGATAGCAAGAGATTTTGTGTTTGTTTGTTTTTTTCCATAGAATTATGAAAGACATTTGACTCTTTTATTTTTGGGGTAGTACTTTATCGTTCTTTGTTGGCCAAAAAAATCTAATGTTAATCAAAACTACTAGCTTGGATAGTCCAAAAACAAACGCAGTAGATACATAGCAGTAAATTTGTTTTTTCCCCTCCCTACAAGTACTCTGCCAAAACTGGGGCTTTTTTTCCCTGGCTGCCTGTGTGTTTGAAAATAGATGGTCATCTTACCATTAGTATACTCGACCTTGTGCTAGTTAGAACTTGTGTGTGATTCTTTGGTTTGATTTATTTTCATCAAAAGAAAATGTATGTTCTTTTCCTTCTAGGGCTTATGAGTACTATCTTTCTTGTACTTGCTTTTGTTAAGAGTTTTGTTCTTCCTGTATGTTCTAAAAAATTAAGTGCCAGTATTATCCTCGAGCCAGTTTGCAAGTCTGATTCAACAGTAAGATCACCTTGAAGAACCAAGAAAAATTGAACTGAGAAGGAAAATTTTAATTTAGTACTTCCAAGACAGGATAGTTCAGGTTTTTATCTGGTACATACTATTTGTCAAAGGGATTCAAATCATAGACATGTTGTGTACAAAACTCAAAGGAGATATCTCAATGACCAGCTCTGAGTCCTGGCTCTGCTGCTTCATAGCTTTGTGATCATGGACAGTCACTCAACTTCTCCGACTTTCATAGATTTATTTTTTTATTTTTTTAACTAGAGAAGCAGTTTTAAGATTAGTTGAAGGGGAAAATGCGAAGTTTTGCCAAAATGCTTTATTAAATGTAAAGTATTGTCATTTATTGAAACACTTGCTAAATTACATGTAATAGAGTCCAGGCCTGTGACAAGCAAAGTTAAACATTAAAGATGCCTGCAGGGGTGCCACCTTAAGGACTGAGGTGTCCAAAGATGGCTTGCTGAGAGTTTGGAAGAATTTTTGAAGGAGGCATGACCACTGTAATGTGTTTTGGGAAGGCCTCCGTGTGAAGAGAGAATCAAAGCATGGAGGTCATTCTTAGGGGGATCTGTAAAGGCACGGAGGTAGAGAAATCCAAGACATGCTCAGGCAAGGTCGATGGAAAGTTTCTGCTGGGGAGAAGTGGTTGATGAGGAGTATGAGGAGGAAGTAAAGTTTCCAGGAAAGCATATAGAGAAGTAAAAAAAAAAAAAAAAATTAGCTCTTTGGATGGAGGGGATAGGAAGAGAGGGTGGTACCAGTGGGGAGTTCGTTGTTAGGACTTACTGGGGAGAGTGTTTTAACAGATAGTGCTAGACGTGAGGCCAGAGCTGGAGAAACCAGAGTTGGAAATGGGGAGCCAAGAAGAGTTATCTTTTCAGAAGGTGACCATTACTGTGGTCTTGGAAGAGTATGTCCAATAGGAGAACAGAGTAGAGAGCAGGGCAGCCATCTTTTACACTTGAAGGGCTAAGCGTTCCAAGGAACAGTTCTGGACTCCTTGGTCTTGTTGAAAGAGTACATGAGCTGAGGTATGAGAAACCCAGAGCTGTAAGACAGGGAAGCCCTTGAACAGACTTTTCTGAACAGTAGTGAACAAGGATAAGCTTGAACTCTTGCTGATAATGTGCTAAACTGTTTGAATCATAGTTAGGCTGATTTGCTAGTCAGATCTCTTACTTTCACTAATGAAGCCAAATGACTTGCGTATGGGCCGAGAGCTGGGATTAGAACACATGTCCCAACATGGTGCTGCTACATTTGCAAGTGTTTCACAGCGATGTTTTAAACTGGTGCATTTGCTTTAGAGATAAGGCAGTTGTAGACTCCAGTTGTAGGTCATGTAGTTGTGAGGTCTTCTCTGCTCCTTAAAGGTCTTAGTACCCTCAGCAGAGTTCAGTTAGCCTTTCTAAGCCTCAGATCCCCATCATATAAAATGGTGCATTATCATGAGACTTTGAAGAGAAAATATTTTGAAAACCCTAAAGTACCATATACATATGATTTATGTGATTTCTTAATAAGCCTCTTGGTCTTTTACTGCATCCACCAGGCCCAGCTGTCAGCCAAATAATCCCGGTAAATACCAACTCCAGAGGACCATGCGCATAAAAGGACACAGCTGAGGCATGGATGTGTTTGGTTTTATCACTTGGCAGGTGGGGTGACAGGCTTGGGCGGGGGCGGCGAGAATGAGAGTGAGTCAAGACTGGCAGAAATGTAAGAAGAGTCTGTTCTTTTTTTTTTTTTTTTTAACCTTCATAATTACATCAAAATTTTAACTTGTTAATATGATTGATGGTTCTTTGAGGCAGTGGTTAGGAGGGAACAACAGGATCTCAGGTCGGACCTGGATTCACACTTCAGTGGTGACCATGGATGGATTAATCTCAGTGAACCTTAGTTTTTTCATCTTTAAAATGGGTGTACTAATACTTACCTCTTAGGGTCATTATGAAGATTAAATACGACTGTGAGATTCAGTGTGTATTATCCTTTCCCGAGGTCACCTTTTGGTGATTATCTTCCTAAAGCTTCTGATGCATGACCAGTTAGATGCTCACATATTTGTGTATATGCTTATATTTCTTTTCCATAGCATATTCCTAGAGAATTATTATGGGTTTTCATAGGAACCAAATCTGGATTAAGATATGTAAGATATATCCTTGGACTTGGGGTTAACAAAAAGGGTAAGGTGAAGGAGAGATTATCCAAAGTCTTTCCTGACGCTCTGGGAGTCGGAGAAGATACTAATCTCACCATCATCAGATACCTGGTCATCTGGTTATGATAGTTTCAAGTATATAAAGTTATTTACTTACACAGTTTTAAAAAACTTACAATTATAAAACGTAAGACTACTTATAATTTGATAACTATTTCTCTCCTTTATTAAGCTTTATTCGATTGGAGTTAGTGACTGTGGTTTTACATCGACAGCTCTGAGACAGCCCCTTGCCTGCTTCACCCTCATTCTTTAACTGAGCAGCCGCAGTTAGCTTTGCGCTCTACTGACCTCTGTGAAGTTTTAAGAAATAATAATGAGATGTGGTGGGTACTTCTCAAAAACTTTGCTTGGAAGCATAGAAGACCAGAACGTTAATGTAATTATTTTGATTTGTGCTTATCCCTTTAATATTTCACCACTTCCTGGCTATGTTAACCCTTCGTTCTGGGTAAAATGATCTTCTCGCCATTCTCTCTCACTTGCCGTGTGTTGTGTTGCTTTTCCATCTTTGTTCTCAGAGCGTTCCTCCTGTCCGAATGCCCTTTTAGCTGGGTTTTTTTTTTTTTCCCTGTTCTCTCCTGCATTCAACCATGCTAAGTAATCCAGCACTTCACCGTAGTGTTCTGTCTTGCATTCACTTTCATTTATTAAATATTTATTCCCCAGGTTATAAACTCCTTGAAGGTGGAGGCCACACTTGGATTAGGAGTCCTTCACCACTTTTGCCTCACACAGTGCTGGAGGAACAGTAGTCATTAAGTGTATAGTTTGGAGTCAGACAGACATGAGTCTGAATCCTTGCTCTGCCACTTAACCGCTGTGTAACTTTGGACGAATTATTTAACCTCTCAGAGCCTGCTTCTTCATCTAGAAAGTAGCAGTGGTGCCTGATGTAAGTGCTCAGTAAAATGTCAATACTATTATCATTATTCTTTAATTCAGCAATTGATTATTGAGCACCTGCCACATGTTAGGCATTGTACTGGCTCCTGGGAACTGATATGGAACACAGCAGACAAGATCCCTGTAGAGAAAATGGACATTATACAAATATGTAATTATAAATATGGTAAGTACCAAGAACAAAAAAAATAACTACAGGAAAATAATTGATGGAAGTCCTTTTAGTTTGGGGCGTTAGGAAGGACTTACTGAGACATTATTTAAACTGATACTTGAAGATGAATTTTTGCCAGTAGGAGTGTCCTAGGCAGAGAGAACAGCATGTTCAAAGGCCTGGGGCTGGAAGGAGCTTGGTGTGCCCGGAGATCTGGAAGGAGGCCAGCATGGCGGTGGCAGAGGGAGTGAAGAGTTTGTCCCTGCACCCAGTGGGTGAGCGGCGAGCCTTTTTGGTTTGGTCAGCTGGCAGCTGGGGCATATCCCTTCGTCACTTTCTTTTCTCTGAAATGCGACTAAGATGTAAAAATTATATGCCAACAGTTTTGAAATTTAGCTCATTTATTAGGCATGATTAGAAATGAATGAATTACCCCATGAAAGTGAATTTTTCAAAAACTAAGCCTACCTTTTTAAGTGACAAAGGTTTTGTTTTTGTTTTAATGGAAAAATTTCTAAAATACTTCTCTGCCTTCTTAGTTAACCATATGACCTTGGATCAGAAGAGATTACATTATGCTATAACACGACTCACATTAATGGCGTTAATGCCCTTAAGGGCCGTTGAGATAGGTGGGGCTATTTTCTCCCGTTTTAAGCAGCCCGGGTTTATAAGCCTCGTGCCATTGTCTCCTTGTTGAAGTTTACCTTTTTCCCGCAGAAATCGTAGCCCCCTTGTAACTCCCTTTCCTTCTTGCTGCTGTCCCTGTCTCTAGATACACTATCTCCAAATTCGATTTGCTTCTCCTGTAAGCTATGGAAACAGATTTCTAATTTTAGGCAATTCTGACAGGCTCAACAAATTGATGTAGAGTGATGGTCTGCACGTTTCTCTTAGAGGTCGAAAGCACAGATTTTTATTGCATGGACAGTGGCATCAGTGGTCTCCTTTGCTTTCTTTCACCGAGTGTCCAGGTTGTTGAGGTTTCTAGGTTTCTAGATAATGGAGGTGGCTGTTCTCTGCTTTTAACACGGGTATTGTGGAGCAGGGAGCTGATTTTTTTTTTTTTCTTTTTTCTTTTTAATGAAGACAGAGCAGTGGAAAAGCAAGCTGAGAGGTTAAATTATTGATGAGTCATAGAATTTTAAAGCTTATAGGGACTAAAAATGTTGTTCCAGCCGCCTGGCCTTGGCGCTGAAGTTAGGGTTGAGCTGCTCAAGTTCACAAGGCTTTAGGTAGAACTGGAAATAAAATTTAGGTTGACTATTAGTCCAGTGCTCACCTCTCTATCTCCTGTCTCACAGGAAACTCTGAATAATTGAATAGGTTTGAAGACTTGTATAATATTTTTATGTTTAGCTTTTTCATTTCTAAGAATAGACTCTGTGAGAACCAGAACATTTGTGATCTTATTTTTGGCTCCTGTTTTTATGATCCTAGCAGTGCCATACTTAACAAAACTGTATTCTCGTAAGACTTTCTTCCTGCCTGCAGGAGCATCGCCCGAGCTGTGTTCCAGACCTTTCTTGCACATCACTTTGTCCTGTCTATCCCTATATTCCCTAGTTGGGGTTTGGAAACCTAAATCTAGAATTTCTAGCCTTTATGGGATCACCAGTGCCTTGCCCTTGTATGTTATTTCATTTGATTTGTATTATTCCAGTGAGTGAAGGAGCATAATTCAGGTTTACTCTTGAGGAAACCTAGATTCCCAAGAGAAAATGCTTGTGTCTGCTTCACCAACCAGTTAGTTACTGGACTAGGCTTTAATACCCTTTTGTAGTTTAATTTTCACTCTGACAGGCTATCTTCTGTAGATTAAATGTCTGACATGTTTAGCTTTAATTTTTAGACTTCTGTGAGAAGCATGTTTCTAGGGTATAAGCTCCATGAGCACAGGACATGTATTATCACTGCTGATTCTCCGGTGCCCCAGGTAGGGTCCGGCACCCCAAGTAGAGTCCGGCACGTGGTCGGCACCCACGTAT
>NW_006442103.1:9989762-10008489 GCF_000325575.1 Pteropus alecto | reverse complement strand
GAAGGTTGGCATCTGTGAATTCACTCCCTTGTTTACTTGTCAGAGAGGTGGTTCTTGATGGCATGACGGTCAGGTCTTCTGCAAGTGTCTTTTGAACTGAGCACTGCCATGTGACACGCCCCACGCGTGGCTGTGCCAGTGCTTTCAGTGTTTTACTTTTGATCAGGTGTGTAACTAAAGATGGGCAGAAGTTTCTCATTACCAAGTTTTTTTTCCCCAAGCTACAGTGGCTCTTGGGACTGACTTCAAGTTCTCCAAGCGATAGTAACAACAATTTAACTAGGCTTCTGGTTTCATTAGATGTGAAGACAAAGTTATTTCCATGAAGAATGTTGTGTTTTGTGGCCCTTCTCTTTTTCTAGGTGGAACGAGGGATTAGCCACATGACCACAGAAATGGACATCTGTGTTAGTTCATGGTCCATAAAATGTGTGGCCCTCAGGCTTTAAAATGGTAGGCAGTAAACTCTTTGATGAGTCCTGCATCAGCAGTTATCAAGGTGGATGTATTTCAAAGGAGGCAGTACAAGCTGTCCCCTACTTCCTAACATAATGAGTCCCTTAAAACCAATTTGGTTATAAACACCAGCCAGTGACTCCCTGCTGTCCAGAGCTCCCCTACTCAGGGCAGTAAATGGCTGTCAGTGACATCTGGGACACTAGAAATCCCAGATCTACTAGAAATCTCTGTTCAACATGAACGTGGCTCCGAAAAGGTTAGTGTGTCAGTAAATAATGATGTTAGGATGTGGCATTAAGAAGTCTACATTAAATTAAATCAAGTCCATCGTGTGAGTGTGGTTTAGGGTCGAGAGGCTCTCTAACTTTCTGTTACGTCTGTCAGCCAGTGTAATATAAGAATAAGCTGACATGGTCTATCTGTACTTCTTAATACTCCCCTTTCCTATATCCTTTTTTTTTCAAAATAGAAATAAATTATATAGGTTTTTTTTAAACAATTCCTGCTAATTAGAGGTGGGGTAAGGAGTAATTCAGTCAATCCAAAAAAACTATAAAGAGCATCAGAATAAATTCTACCACTTAGAGACAGTTGCCGTTAATATTTTGGAGAACACCCTTTCAGACTTTTTTTAACTGTAATACACACACACAACTTTATATGCTATTCTTAACCTTTTACTCAACATGTTATGAATATCTTTCAATGTCAGTAAATCCCTGAAAGATTTTCAGTAGCATCTGATATATTGTTTTATTGCTTAACATAATTTATTTAAGTTCCTCATCTAGAATATACAGACATAGTAATATCTCATGGGGTTGTTATGTGGATTAAATGATAATTTATGTAACATGCTTAGTACAGTAGATGGTGCAACCAATGGTCATTTGTGCCAGTTCAGCATCATCCGGAATCCCCCGTTTGCGGTGCAGTAAAGAAGGAAACTATTCATTGTAAAACAGCTCAGTCTGTGCTATAGCATGGCTGTGAGAACAGCGGAATAGTGTTGCATCTCAGCTATGAAACAACACAGCTGGGAGGCAGCCCTGCGCTGGTCCAGCTTCTCTGCTCTTATCTGCTCTAATCTGCTCTACCTGGCTCTACTCTGGTGAGAGTTCTTGGGTGTTTAAGTTCCAGCCACAGAAAGGCAGTCTCCTATCTTAGGTGAAAAGTGTGCTCCCTGAGCCAGAGAGGAGCTGACTTATATAGAGAGGTCTCTGCCCTTGGTCCCTGATCGGTCCATCGGGGACTCCACATCTTCACAGTTTAATTGGTCCAAAAGGCACTGTCCTGATTGGTTAGAATGGAGCCACTCTGAACAGTCCATGAAGGGGCTGCTGGGATATACCTGCACAGCTCTGATTGGACAGGGAAAACCTCAGTCTTATTGGTTGAAATACAATTCTAGGAACTCCTTTTTAAAGGTCTGCTCATATGACAGGAACACAGTGCAGGCAGGCAGTTCAGTGCAGGCTTCTTCCAGAAGTGTGGTTTGCATGAGAGGTCCCTGTTTAGAAACGGCTGCTAGGCTCTGTTTTTAAATTTGAGCCCAGTTAGCCACCAAGAGTCCTTTCTGGGTATCTTCTTTCTCAGGATCTACAGTGGTCTACAGAATGTGCTCAATAGTTGTTAGCTGCAATAAACATCCAGATGCATAACATCGTTTGTAAAAATATATAATTATCCCCTTGTGATAAATTCCTAAGAGTGGCATTGCTGGGTCACATGGTGTGGACATTTTCAGTTCTGATTTACATCACCAAATAGCTCTCCAGAAAAGCAGTTCATATATTTCCACCCACAGTGAACATAAGGGTTCTGGTCACCACCCCTCACTGTATACATTTTGTCAAGCTTTTCTGAAAGGTGGAAAGTGTCTGTCACGTTATTTTTCTTTGATTCTTTTAATTACTGGTGAGATTAAATAGCTCTTCATATGTTATTGGCTATTTCTGTGTCCTTTTGTGAATTGCTTATTTGTGTCCTTTGCCTATTTTGAGAATTTTTGCCTTTATCTTATTGATTTGAAAACTCTTTCTAAATTAACCCTTTGTCACGTTGCAAATAATTTTCCCAGTTTTTTTTTTTTTTCCCCTAACTTTCTCTTTGGTATTTTGCCATTAAAATTTTCTATATAGTCAAAGTAATCCCTGTATTATATTATGGGTTCTGGTTTTTGTATCATTTTCTATAACAGTCTTCCCATGCTAAGATTATAAAAATATCCACTCATACTTCTAGGATTTTTATGATTTAACTTTATATTTAAATCTTCGCTCTATGTGGAATTTATTTGGGAGTGGGAGTAAGAAGGGATTTAGGAATTCAGCTTTTTATGTTTTCCAAATAGCTAGTTTTTCCAAAATCTTTCACCACTAACTTGCACTCTAACTTTATCATACACTAAAAGAAACCTGGCCCAGTCTTGGACTTTGTTTAGTTCCATCGATTGGGCTTGTCTATTCCTGTGCCAGTAAGTGTGCTAGGGGATTAATGTATCTCTCTCTAGATGTGGTCAGTTTCATGCTCACCCACTCCTGATAGATCCAGTGACATTTTAAATAGTTTTTTTTGTTGTTGTTTAATTGTTTTTATTGTTTAATTAGAGTTCAGTATTCAATATTATTTTATAATAGTTTTAGATATACAGCATAGTGGTTAGAATTTGTATAATTTACGAAGTGATCTCTGATTAGTCTAGTACTCACCTGGCATATGGGAGGATGATTGCGGGGCTGGGTGGAAAAGGTGAAGAGAGTAAGAAGTACAAATTGGTAGTTACAAAGTAGCCATGGGGATGTGAAGTACAGCATAGGGAATATAGTCGATAATATTGTAGTAACTACATAGTTTTAAACTTCCTGATTTCTGAGCTTCCTACCCTAGGGTATAATTAAGTAATCTGAATTACTGTATTTACTCTGTAGCCCCTCTGGATACTGGCTTTTGGACTGTTAATTACACAAACAGCATATTTACATAGTTTCCCTTAATTTTGACCTGCTTCTAGATCATACATTTGGCTATCTGCTTAGCAATATGTAGTGGCCAGATTATGTTCTCTTTGTGCTAAATAATCTACCTCTTATGCATATTATGTTGGAGCAACATAGGTATTGTTCCCCAGAAATAAAACATGCTTCAAAATCCCCCCATCCCCTTGCCACCTTCTCCATTTTAATTGTCATGTATACAACTAACACATAACATCATTTTTGTAACAGTGCTTAAAGTAGACATTCACGCTACCTTCTGTTGGCTGGACTTCTTACTCCTAAATGTCTGTGTTCAGTGTATTAACATTTTTATGTGTTCAGTATTTTAATATTGTAGGGGTTATTCTGCCTTACAGTTTTGTTTATTTGTTTGTTTTGTAGCCACAAGCTTTGTCCTCCACTCATATTTCTTTTATTCATCTTACTTCGCCTTGATTAGAACAATTGAACCATAACTTATTGGTTGATTCTGTTCAGCTGTATGTACCACTGGACACCATGCCTGTGTAAGGAAATGATCCTGTGGCCTTGTCCCAGCTTTCTTTGGGTATTTCAAGCAAAAGCACTGTTCTTCTCACACACAGTTTCCTTTTCTCTGTTATTTTCTTTTGATTCCCACCTTAACTTTGTTTATCCTGATTTTGAAATTCGTATTTAATGAGTACTTAATAGCATCTACTGTATACTCAGCGCTTTACTAGTTGGTGATATTAACATATTTTATTTGTTGCCCTTTGACAGCTTTCAAAATACTTGCATATATCTTCATGTTTGTTCTACCTGCACGGCTGCCTTCCACCACCGTCTTGCTATTGCTTCTATGTGCTCCCACCTCTGCAAGCCCTGCTTAAATCTCAGTATGCAGACCTTTATTTCTTCATACTCAAATACTTGAATTTCTCTTCTGTTCAGTCTACTCCTGGCCAGTGCCTTTAAACACTTTGATGTGTTCAGGGCATCTTTTCCAAATTTTGACTGTGTGGATGGAGTCGATGGTAACTACAGCCTCTGTGGCCTCCCCAGACTACAAGCTCATCTCTTCAACTGAAGGAGACATCTGGGCTCTGGCTAGGTTTCCCTGCCCTACACTGTGGCATGGAATTTCCCCCAGATGGTAAGCTAGGACAGATGCAGGCCCTTGTTTGTTTCCTGTCTTTCAGGGACTATTGTCCTTTGTTGACTGAAATCCAAAGTCTTGAAAACTATTGTTTTATATATTTTCTAGGTTTTGTAGTTGTTTCAGGTGGGAAGAGAAATCTGATCTCTGTTATTCCATCTTGGCCAGAAGCAGAAGTCCTCTCAGTATAGAACTTTTTACATTTCATACTCATTTCTGCCATGGGGAAATTAAGAGGGTCTGGCTTTACCTTTTCACTTCATCATCTTCCTTTTCAGAGCTTCACAAGTTCTTAAAGAAAATGAATTTACGATTTACTGAGTGCCTTCCATGTAGTATATTATATATTAGTTGCCAAAATGAATAGGCTTAGTCTCTGCACCGGATAGGCTTCAGGTCTAGTAAGGGAGACGGTCAATGTTCTTGTTGCTATAATTAAAAGTAATACGTATTTCGAAATATCTGAGATGCCACCACACTGTAGAGTGACCTGTACATTATGTTAAATATGATAAATGATTAAGCATTAGACTCGATGGCCTTTTGTTGACACTTGTGAATTCCGTCTCCTAACCACGGCCCTTTTCTGGACATCTGTAATCCTCTCATTGAAGGAGCGGGACTGTGTCTGTGCGTTTAGTCCTCCGACCCCCCTGGATTTGTCTCCTTTCCATATAACCTTTTCTTTACACTCGAGCTTTGGTCTGTTAAATCTGAGTTCAGTTTTCTATTTCACTTCTACCAGTATAAGAATGTTAAACACTGAAATATAAAGAATTAGCTACATTTGCCGTAAGTGGATGAGTTTGTTTATTTTCAAAAGTAAATTTTAATTGGCTCTTGGGAAGGGAAAGGAGGGAGGGTTAAGAGTAGCAGAAGACCACAGATGTAGTTGATAACTCTGGCTTACATTGACAAAGGAACCCTCTGGATGATGAATGAGGTCACCTAGCCTTCGAGTTGTTTAGGTGAAGCTGTGGGTTGCTAGTAACATCATCCTCCCCCTTCTGTGACGGGGCAAAAGGAAACAGTGAGTGATGCCAGCGTGCACTGTCGGGGCCAGGTGTGTAGAGCATTGCTTCAAAAGCGAAAGCTGCAGGTCCTGATTGGCTCAAGATGAACTACATTGTGGCCTGATGGAGATAGCCAGACCTCCAATTGTGGAATTTTTCTTTTTATCCTATTCAGTTGCTGTGACCAGAACCTTCCTTGGAAAGATAGCCTGTGTTTAGATGACTGTTAGCCTGTGTGGTCTATCCAGTACTTGTGGTAGCTCCGGATATTTCTCCTTCTAAAGGAACTCATTGATGTAATTTCAGACACTGTATCCTTACTCAAGAGAACATGCCGTCTTGCTCAGTGTGGAATATCTTACAAGACACACTGCTGTGTCAGTTCTTAAGCTTCTGGTTCCAGATGTCTCTAGCAGCCCTACTTTTTCTCAGATGCTTGGCCAGCTCGTATGTATGAATAGCCTTTCTGTCCTGCAGAGGCTGTGAGAAGCTCTGCCTGAGCATTTGATAGTTAAACAGCACTTACCGAGCAAGCCCTTTGTGAGGCACTGATTGTACAATTAACGGAGATTATACAAGCGATTCCTCTAATCTCAAAGGTACTTACAGTCCAGAGAAGAAAAAGGTGAATTCAGAGGCCCATTCAGGAAGACCACAAAAGAAAATTAGAAGATAAACAAAACAGTTAGTGTTTTGAGTTCTGTTTCTTCAAACATCTCTGTTGGGGTTGGTGGCTTGAGTGACCAAGCAGCTGGCATCCCACCATTTATAGACATGTTCTATTTTGAGAATGAGTTTGTGGTTTGGGAAGGATGTATAACCATTTTCAACAGATGTTTATTGACTTGCAAAGTATCGTGTTAGGCACAGGGAAAACCAAGAAGTATAAAATTATATCCTCTGCTTCTAAGGAACTATTTATATTTGGAGAGGCATGTTTAAGGTTTTAAAAGTCTTCATAAGATGTAAGTCTCCAGAAGAGAAAAGTATAACTGTCAATAACTTAGAAGTGTTTACTAAACTATTAACCCCTCTGGGGAGAGGGGGTTGGAGTAGTGGGGCATGTGGCAGGAGGAGAGGAAGGATCTTCACGTTGTCCATGTACATTTCTGTATGGTCGGAAATTTTTACCAAGTGCCAATATGGCCTTTTTGGAATTATTTCTTTATCAGTTAAAAAACGATCGAGACTAGAAGATTATACATACAGCGTTAACTTTGAATATCTCTGTTTGATAGGATTATGAGTGATTTATATTTTCTTCATTATTACTTCCTTAGTATTATCTACATTTTTCCTATAATGGATCTATACTATAAATATAAGTGGTTTATAAATAGAGAAAGTATTGGAAAACCGAAACCCAGAAGCACCTACAGCGATTATTGAAGCTCCACTTCACCACGCTCACCGTACTTCGGATGCGATGCTCTAGTGACCCCTCCTTTACCTCCTCACTCTCGCTACAACTCTCCTAAGGGTCTCTTCTTATTATTAATTATCAGCATTTAAAAAGGTGAAACGAGGGCATGTGCTCTTGCTCCTGTCCCTCGTCATTTTGAGTGAGTTAGCCTAGAAGCAAAAGGAATCCTGCTATTAACTATTCAGCTATACTATGTAGGCTGCCTAGAAAAATTTAAATTATGCCGATTGGGTTACAATTATATCTGTCAATGTGGGCTGTGATCTCTTGTTTTAAAGCAGCCTAAGAATACTTTCTACATCTTTATATTTAGTTCTGTTGGAGAAAGCAATTAGAATGTCCCATCTCCCCATCTGGTACAGTGAAGAAAACGCATCTGCTTGGCTTACTTTGTATGAGAGAGAATTAAAATTTCCAAGTTGTTTGTAATTCAAGTTAAGTAGTTAAATCCTGTCTCTCTCAAATATTGTTCTGGGAATCCATATCCCCTTATAATTATAAACTTAATTACTTTGAAAAAAAATAATAGTCTTCTGAATTATTTAAGGAAGTCAGAGATGGAAGGAGAGATGTCATTTCTAAATGATTTTTTTTCCCTTATAGCATGTGTTTGATGATCTCAGTGGCTCAGTATCCTTGTCCTGGGTTGGAGATAGCACTGGGGTAAGTAATGTTTTGAGGCTGTGAATTCAGCCTAGTAAGAAGAAGATGTAGACTTGGGGCATTTAAGCTCAGTCACAGAAATGCATGTTTGCAGGACAGACTTTCAAGAAGCCGTGGTCATTTAGGTTTTGCTTTAGAACTGGAAACGTCTCGTGACCACTTTATTCTGTAATGGGAAGGACTGTGGCACCCATGGGCTCATGTTTCATCTGTTGTCTCTTCCTGCATCACTCAGTAGGTGCTGCCAGTATCAAGGGGATGGAAGGAGAGTCACTGAGCTCCTCATCCCTCCTAATATGGAGCTGAAGATGCATCAGCCTCAGGTCTTGAATCAGGGCTTGACGTTTGCTGGCTCTCATTGTCCGGCCTGAATACGGGCAGGGGCTACAGCTCATACTCTCTGATTTTCCAGTAATGTGTGTATCATGTCACTGAGGTGCATGAGGGCTGTGTCAGGAGCCCAAAGAAATATAATTCTGGCGCAGAAGAGCAAGTTAGAAATTTCTTACCTTAATTTTTAAGCTTCTAGTAGAATTTATGTAAGCATGTCTCAGTTTCTTCTAAAATTTGAGTTGTGTCCTAATTTCCATGATATATCCATTCATTTAAGATAGTTGGTATCTCCAAAATTTCTTGTTACATGGCTATTTTGAGGCTCCCTAGCTTTTTGTACTAATCTATCAGAATCTTTTCCTCATGTATATTTTTATATAAAAAATACTTAAGAAATTAATTTCATGGAGAACTAACAGCAGAGAGGAGAGACACATTTGACACCGTGACCTCTATTAGGGCACCCACACTGTTACAGCCTCTGTAAGCAGGAAGAGAGATGATTCTTGCCTGAGAATATCTTAGAGTAATATGGATACAAAACGGTTAAGTCCTTCCTTTATTGTAATGTGTAGTTGATTAGCTCTGCCTCACTGCTTCAAGCATAGGAGATGGGACCATTTCAACAAGTGATTTGAGACCTTGAATCATTGAAGCCTAGTAACTTGGTCCTTCTTAGTTTTCTGACATATTACAATATAGGCTATGACAGAGCAGGGCTATTGGCAATTTTTTAGGTGTTGATTTAATCCCACCACAGGCAAACATGTAATGAGACTATCTTTCTTACTGACCAAATGCTTTTGTCTCTCTCCAGATCGTTCTGGTCTTGACTACCTTCCATGTACCGCTGGTAATTATGACTTTTGGACAGTCCAAGCTATATCGAAGGTGAGATGCATAACATGGTGGGGGATTGACTGAGTAACACATTGTGAATATAAGTTCCCCGCTTTTCCAGACACGATGGAGTCTAATAGTTAGTTTAAAAGATCTTCCAGCCATCTTAAATTTTCACCAAACTGTCACATTCAGCACACTTTTTGATATTTGCTTAGCAACCTGAAGAAATATGAACAGGAATCTAGTACCAAGGAGATTAAGTTGACCTGACTAAGTGGCAAAAAGTAAAGCAAGGTGGAGGAAGAGTCTATGGGGGCGGGGGAGGGGGGGGTTTGTTAATTTAAATGAATATTTGTGGGAAGGTAGCATGGAATTCAATGATCTTTTATTTATTATGAACACAGATGGTTTTTATATCCCTGAAGTAACAATCCTCACTGTACTTCCAAGTGAATATATTTCTCTAACATTGTGAGCCCCAAACAGATTGTTTCTAGATCAGACAGAGGTTCTCAGTTCAGACCTACCAAAGTACTTCGTAGTGTCCACACTGGTGGAACATATGTTCTGGAACCATAACCTCTACTCTGACATTCACAAAGTTTTAGAATCATCTTCTCAAAGGCGCAGCTTAGTTAACTAGTAGGTTCTTTTCCTTAACCATAAGATTCAAGACCAGCTAACTCCTGGAAATTGCTAAACGTCTTCTCAATCATTCTTTCCTACCCCATTTTCCCCTAAGGATCCTAAAGAAATGTAGCATCCTAGTAGATGACATAGAAACTGCCCCCAAGGCCAAGGGCTCTCCCAGCAGCCGTCATACTTTCTCAGGGTTCTTTCTTTGGCTGTTGGTCTTGACCCAGGTGGGAGGGAACCCGTGTCGAAGTTTTGATCTGGATCAGCCAACCTTCCCCAGTAGGTGTGATCCTCACCTGTTGCTCCTCAGCCTGGAGCCAGTGCTCTTTGCCGTTCAACACAGTAATGTTGGTTTAAAGACAGGCTGAGAAGGAATTGCCATCTTGGAATAGCTGTAAACTCCACGAAGGCAAGGTTTTTGACTACCTCGGTGTTCTCCATCCTAGCCAAACAACTGACACCTGGCAGGCAGGAAATCCATGCTAATTGAATGAGCGACTTGCCTTGGCTTCTCTGTAATTTTTGAACTGATAATATTTTTTTATTTCATAAGGGTTGACAATGTATTGTAGAATTCTAGTGCTAGAAAGGGCCATAATTTATATCTGATTTTATTTATTTAATTAGAACAATAGTGTAACCATCAGACAGTTGAAAAGTATCTTGTTTGGGAGGGAAAAATACATTAAAAATTGTAATTTCATGCAAGTTATATGGATCTCTGATCACTATGCTATACAACTGAAACTGTATGCCAACTATAATTTAAAAAAAAACCTCATCGAATTGTACAATGTAAATACAAGCAACTAATTGTTTATTATATTTCAATAAAGCCAAGAGGAAAAAATTATAATTTCAGTAACTCTTTACAGTGTTTAAGAAATCGTGCTGTCATAAAACTTTTCCTTATGATACACTTTCTCTTACCAATTTCTCTTCCATTATAAAAGCAGCACAACCATATGAAACCATATGAAACCTTTGGAAATTTTAAGGGAAAAGGATTCACCCTGGTATCAAGTATAATCTTAATTTATTTACAGTTTGTTATCTTGATTTTCCCGTTTACCATATGGCTACATAGTCTTGGGAAGCAACATGGTGCAGCATAAAGTTGCAAGGTTTTGTTGGCAAATAAGCCTGGAATTGAATCTCAGCACTGTTGTTTGCAAGCAGAATGAACTTGTGCAAGTCATTTACCCCACCTCTCCTGAGTCTTTTTTTTGTCATCTGTAAAAGAAAGATGATAATAATGGCCACCTTAGAGCAGTCGTGAGTTATGCTTTGCAGTGTCTGGCATGGAGTAAGAACGCGGTGGTGTTAGCTGCTGCCATGCCTCCAGCCAGCCATGACATGCAGCCAGCGTGTATTGGCGCTGCTGTACTAGCCACTAAAATGAAAAGCTTTTCGTGCCAGTTGGTAAGAAGTGATTGTCTGCCCCCAAATGCCTCCATGGCTTCTACAGGTGCACACACACCTCTGCCCCTGCCAACATGCTAGTTTTACTACTACCTGGCATTATGACCTGTATCCATTCTGATTGGTGAATGCTCACACCATATTGTTCATATCCCCTCTGCTTATAACCTATCATTTTTACTAGACTGACAGAATTTACTTAATCAGTATTACCTTGGACACTTAGGTTGTAGCTAATTTTTTTCAGTATTACTAATGCTGCTGTGATAAATATCACACATATATATGTCATAGAGGATGCTAATTGCAGTTCATCTTTTAGTAGCAAATGAAAACCTCTTCTCTGATTGACCTCTACATTGTTTGAAGGCTATTCACTAAACTCCCCCTTCTCCAGGCTGAATTATCTTGTATACCTGTTGCTTCAGCCACTTTTCTTCTTGCCTTCTGAATTCACTTTTTATTTTCTACATTGCTCTTTAACCATGTGGCCAGAATTGGACCTGACAGGTTCCCAAGTCAGACCCACGGGGAGTGAAATGTGTTTTCGTGACTTTTCCCCCATCATTTTGCTTTTCAATATTGTGCTTACTTTAAGACAGCCAGAAACAAAACAAAAACGGCATCACTGGGTTACTGTTTAAATACCTACCACCATCTGACTCAACCCTTTTCATCCTATATTTGTCTAGTCCATGAGAAACCCCAAACATACACTTTACTAAAGAGCAATCCTATTTATTTCTGGTATAGTATCATATTACTAAGGTACCTTTTCTGAATGTTGCACAGCAGTATTTGTTGTTGTGTGTTTTCACCAATGTCATTTTGAATATTAATTATTTCCTCCTTGCCGTGAATTGAAAAGTCTTCCAGAGTTTAGGTGGAAACTACAAATATGCCTGTTGCTTCTCCATCTGGCCTGGCCTGATGTGGCTCACGTTACGTTATTGAACACATATCGTTGAACAGCCAAGAGGCACGTGTTGCTTCAGAAATGGGAAAGGGATGGAGAAGTTTGATCAACTTGAGTCCTGACTGTTGAGGTTGCCCAACTGAGAAATAAAATAAAAGACTGTCGAATGCACTCTGAAGACTCTTCTGTTTTTCACAGCTTTGATGATTGTATCATCTATTGGATTACCTTCCTCCACTAAATCTTAGATAGTCAAGAGTTCAAATAAAAGGCAGTTCATCGCATGCCACTTGCTCTGAGTAGTACAGCATGGAGGCTCACGAGAATAGAAGGAAGTTGTCTCTATTACCTGTTCTGAGTTAGAGAGAGTAGACTTTGGTCTTTAGGTTGTGAAAAAGAATTGTTGAGAGGTTTGGTAAATAATAAAGCCTCATAGGAATTAATGATTAGATAAAAATGGAATAATATGTTAATATCGTCAATTTAAAGAAGTCGTGTTTGAATAGTATAAATTTTGATTCTCTGTAAAGGAATATTAATTTACATAATAGATTGTAAAGTACATTTGAAGTTAAAATATGAAGTTAAAAAGGAAATAAACTAGCTATAGTTAAGATGATAATTTGATTTTTGGCAACTAAAAGATGTTTTGTTCCTTTTATGGCCTCTTGTAAGATAAACATAGTGAAGAAAATGTAAGTATTATCCTATACCACTATTCCGTACCTAATTACCACAAAACTGCTAGGCTATTTTAGTTATGATTTTATTTTCTATTGAGAATTTTTCACATTTTAGACATTAATAAAGAATTCTCTAATAGATTTTACATCGAAGTTTATTTCATAGTCGATGTAAGTTTTTCAGGATGTTACTTGAGGTTAAAATAAGGATAACTTTAAAGGTGTACAACAGATATTGAAGCAAAGTACAGTAAACCACCTTCTCTAAGGTGGTTTGATAGATTTTTTAATGATATGCGTGGCTCACTTTTCACTGCTTTAGACAGTGGGGTAAAAAAAAGAGACTAAAGTATTGGGAGTTCAGTTTACTGTAAATTCAATTCTACCAATTTAACCTGGCAACAGTTTCAGGGCTATGATTCTTTTGGCACATTTTAATAAGCTACATTCTCCCTATTGACCTTTTAACTGAAAATCTCAATACAGTCAATTCTCATTCTTCATAATAGTTATGTTCTGCATAGTCTCCATGAATACTGAATTAGTGAATACTGAACCATCACTCCTAGGGGGAATACAGGGTCAAGATCCTGCAAACCTCTGGTCACAACATTCATCTTCATCAGTTGATCAATACATAATATTATTTTATGTGTGTTTCTGATTAAAGTTACCTTATGTAGTATATATTGTTGATTCATTAACATTGAGCTCACAACCAACTTGTGTCCAAAATAAGCTTATCTAACTTACATATTTTCTCCGTAAGGTACATCAGAGCCTTCTTATGATCAGAAACACTAAACAGCATTTCAGCACTATCCTTGGAGGCTATTTTAAACAGCATAATCACCAGCAAAAAGCACAAAAATACAAAATGCATGGTACTAAATAGACCGTGAAGGAGACATTTATAGTATAAGAGCTGAAACAAGAAGGCAGAGCATCCCCTTGTTGGACCTCAGCTGGGAACATGTGCACTAGGTGACGCAAATATTTCTCTGCCCTGTGCTTGTCTCCAAATGACTGCAAGAGTGCCACAAATATTAATTTTGGGGTTACAGATAAATTTCAGTGAATAGGCAAATTTGCCAATGCAAAATCCATGAATAATGAGAATAAACTATATAAGATTTTTCAATTAGTGAAAACTACGATACTGTGGGGTCAGCCCTTGCACAGAAGCTCCCCCACTGTAGTCATCAGCCAGTCTTCACAACCAATCAGCTTGTGGGTCAGTCCCTCCCACTGATGTGCAAACAGCAACTAAGGTTCAAGTACAACAAGAGGGCACACACAACCTATACAAGGGCACACCTGGAGCACCTGGCTCAGGTGACCATGGAGACTGTGCCACTGGGCCCCACAGGATACAAACGTAAGGCCAGGAGACACAGCAGCCCTACCCAATACATAGAAACAAACAGGGAGGCCACCAACATGGGGGCGAGGGGAGACCAAGAAGTATGTCCCAAATGAAAGAACAGAACAAAGCTCCCGAAAAAGAACTAAACAAAATGGAAACAAGCAATCTATTAGATGCAGAGTTCAAAACACTGGTTATAAGGATACTCAGTGATCTCAGTGAGAATTTCAGTAAAGAGATAGGAAACATAAAACTGGAGATTGAAAACATAAAAAAAAAAAAAATCCCAATCAGAAATGAAGAATACAATAACTGAAATAAAGAATACAATAACCGAAATAAATAATTAGAGAGAGTCAACAGAAGATAAGATAAAGCAGAGGACTGAATCAGTGATTGGAAGATAAGGTAGCAGAAAGTATCCAATCAGAACAGCACCAAGGAAAAAGAATCCAAAAAAGTGCAGATAATGTAACAGGCCTCTGGAACAACATCAAGCATACCAACATTCACATCATAAGGTACCAGAAGAAGAAGCAAGAGATCAAGGCATTGAAAACCTATTTGAAGAAATAATGACAGAAAACCTAACAACGGAAGTAGGCATACAAGCCCAAGAAGCGCAGAGTCCCAAAGAGGCCCACACCAAGACACATCATAATTAAAATGCCAAAAGTTAAAGGTAGAGATTCTTAAAAGCAACAAGAGAAGGGCAATTAGTTACCTACAAGGGAGCTCCCAAAAGACTGTCAGCTTCTTTCTCAACAGAAACTTTGCAGGCAAGAGGGATTGGCAAGAAATGTTCAAAGTGATGAAAAGTAAAGGACCTATAACCAAGATGGCCAGCAAGGCTATCATTTAGAATTGAAGGACAGATGTAGAGCTTCCCAGACAAGAAAAAGCTAAAGGGGTTAATCAGCACCAAAACAGAATTACAAGAAATGTTAGATGGACTTTTTGAGAAAGAAGGAGAAAAAGAAAAAAAAAATATGAATAATAAAATGGCAATAACTATATATGTATCAGCAATTACTTTAAATGTAAATGGATTAAATGCTCCAGTCAAAAGATAGGGTGGCTGAATGGATAAGAAAACAAGACCTTTACATAGGCTGCCTACAAGAGACTCACTTCAGATTGAGACACAAACTGAAAGTAAAGGGATAGAAAAAGATACTTCATGAAAATGGAAACAAACAAAAAAAGCTGGGTTAGCAACACTTATACCGGACAAAACAGACTTTAAAACAAAGCTATAATGAGAGACAAAGAAGGACCCAGTAATTCCATTTCTGGGTATTTATCAAAGAAACTCAAAACACAACCTTGAAGGGACATGTGCATCCATGTTTATTGTCGCATTGTTTACAGTAGCCAAGATATGGAGGCAACATGGATGTCTACCAATGTGGGAATGAATAAAGAAGAGGCGATATCTATATACAGTGGAATATTACTCAGCCATAAAAGAAGAATGAAATCTTGCCACCTGCAACAACATGGATGGACCTAGAGGGTGTTGTGTTGAGTGGAGAAAGTCAGACAGAGAACGGCAGATGCCATTATGATTTCACTTACATGTGAAATCTAAAGAACAAAATAAACGAAGCAGAAACAAACTCATAGATACAGAGGACATTTTGTTGGTTGCCAGATGGAAGAGGTGTTGGGGTTTGGGTGAAAAAGGGGGAAGGATTAAGAAGTGCGAATTAGAAGTTACAAAATAGTCAAGGGAATGTAAAACAGCATAAGGAATGTAGTCAGTGATATTGTAATAACTATGTATGGTGTCAGATGGGTACTAGTTTTATTGGAGTGATCACTTTGTAAGTTGTGTAGATGTCTAATCCCTATGTCATACACCTGAAACTAATATTATATGCCAACTGTATTTAAAATTATTTTAATTATTTAAAAAAATACCTTCACAGTAAAAAAAAAAAATCCATGAATAATGAGAATCAACTACATAAGCTCTCTCAGTGAAAACTACAAAACTATAATTTCTTTTTTAAAGAGTTTGTTGTCACCCTTGGTTTTTTTAATGTTGCCCTTTATAGTGACTTAGTCATGGCAAAAGTGAACTAAAGGAATAGAGAAATGGTTAGGCCTGAAAACCAACCAAACAAGAACATCTGTGCTTATTTGAGAAAAGTAAATATGTAAGATGCTCTGAGATATTGTAGGACTCTTTTACTGTTACTTCTAATTAAATGTCTGCAGGTCACATGCCTAGTGTCACAAGGTCCTATATATTGTAAATGAAAAGTACTCAAAAACAAGGGTGTAATTCTAGATTACTGACCTTTGGATTGAACATCAACCTTTGACTCTTCTGGAAAAACTCCCTTTTGAGTGCTTCATCTCCCTAAGAATTTTGATGCTGTAGCTTACCAGAAGTTTGTGTGATGATTACTTCTCTTTCATTTGTTTTAATAATTTCTAGATTTTTCTTGTTCTTTGGGGGTATTAGGCTCTATTCCAAAAATATTTGTATTCTACCACTATTTTCTTATAAACGTGCATATTCTTATGTACTAATTTACCACAGATGTATGTAAAAATGATCATTTACTTTTGGAAATCAGAGCAGATATTAGGGTTGGCATATAGAATTATTATTAAAATGATTTGTTTCTAAGGCAGATGGTTTCACAGGGTTTTGTTAACTTTTCATTTGACTGCTCTCTATTAATTATCATCTGGAATTTGAAAAGCAGATTTATTTCTCAAGGGGTTTCATTGGTTTCCTCTTGGTAATATATCCGTATGCTGATATATATGCTGATAGAAAGTATAGCTACATTTAAATAAAATGTTATGTTAAATACATCCCTGAACCCAGCATGGCCTCCACAAAGTCCCACTTCAATGCCAGCAGGTCGACCCTAGTTCATTGAGCTCCATTTGTTCAACTGGATAAATACCAGAGTGTTGTAGCAGATGATTTTTTGTTTTTCTCACATTGCTTTCTTTCTCTGGAGGTCAGGGATGTGTTTGTTGTGCCAAGTTCTTAAAAAGCCAGCATACTTGCCAGCAGATTTGTGAAGGTTCCCTGGGGTATATCATGAAGGAGGGGAGATTTGTGAGCTGGTGATAATCAAGCTGCTGCCAGCCCCTTTAGAAGGTTG
Source organism: Pteropus alecto (assembly GCF_000325575.1). Lineage (NCBI taxonomy): Eukaryota > Metazoa > Chordata > Mammalia > Chiroptera > Pteropodidae > Pteropus > Pteropus alecto. Next base: position 9,991,485 of record NW_006442103.1, on the reverse strand, counting down.
TCAGAGCTGTTGATGATATGTACACTGTAGAGCTAGGAATTGTTTATGCACATCTCTTGGCCTGCTGTCAGGAAGATAAGAACTCTTCTTGTACTTTAAAGCCAAAAAGGCGGGGCAGGGGGGGTGAGACATATGAATCTGTTGGGTGGTGCCTAATCCGTTTTATTTATCTAGGAATTTTCTGTGTGTGTATGCAAAGAGATGGGAAGAGTCATTCAGATAACTTAAGTTCACATGTAGTTTGCTTTAGCACACTGTCAGGGACCCAAACAGACAACTCAGAGATATTCTCTCCTGTGTCTGTCTCCAGTTTCCTCTTAGCTGATCGTTACTGCCAGGCCACAGGCCCTGGCAAAATAGATGAAAACTGCAGGTCGTAAGGGACAGACTCCTCACAAATAATTAAAAGTCGTCTCTAGTTTGGGGTTGAGAGTTAAAAGAATTGGATATGGCTTCAATTTTTCCCTTAATTGACTAGTTGGCTTTTGATAAATTGCCTTCCATTGAACCTCCTCATCTGTGAATTGAGGGAATTGGACAAGATGTTCTGTTCATCATCCCTTGCATCTCTCATGTCCTCTGGTTCTGTGATTCTTTGCTTGTGGAGGCTGCTAGCAAGATTGTACCACCTTTGAAGTCACATATTCTATCAGCAAAGACTACTTCACATTGCATTTATCACTGGGCAACTAACTTGCAATACAGTGGTCTTCAATGATGGATATTTAAATTTAATGAGTCTCAAGATACATTCTGTTTTAAGAGAATGGCACATAGTATTAAACCTGTCAGAGTTAGACATTGATTTTCTTGCTTATATTTTTCAAAATCTAAACATGGAATTGAAGACCTCTCAAAGATATTGTTGGAATGAACTGTTGGGAAAAGCTTTAACAACCCAAGAGCTGAGATTAAGTTTGTTTCCCTAGCTGTGTTTCCTGAGCCGCATGTGTTAGATACTTGTGCCTAGGGATAGAAACCTCCTGGGGGAAGAGAGACTGCGGGACTCCTGCTGCTTAGCTTACAGCTTTCTCACGAGTACTCTGCTCAAACAGATCAGTTATGAGGCTGTGGCTACACTTAGCAGAGATCCCAACTTAAAACTAGGGAATTAATGGTCCGTAACTAAATACAGAGGAAGGACGGGCTTCGGGGTGGGTCCAGTCCAGCGTCGCAGGCCGGATTGCAGGATTGCCTCGGCAGTGTTCTCCACGTGTTGGCTTCATTGTGCCACAATGCCCATAGCAATGTTCTGCTTTGTGTTCATATACTACAATGTTGGGGGTTCTTGACCTGGGCACCGTTGACATTTGGGGCCAAATTCTTTGTTGTTGTGGAACTGTCTTGTACATTGTAGTATATTTAGCAGCATCTCTGGCCTCTACCCACAAGATGCCAGTAGCACCTCCACCCTGAGTTGTGATAATCAAAAATGTCTCCAGACATTACCAGATGGTTGCGTAGAGGGTTGTGTGTGTATGTGTGTGTGTGTGTGTGTATGTGTGTGTGTGTGTGTGTGTGTGTGTGTGTACACACGCAACAATACCCTGGTTGAGAACTGCTGGTCTAAAGGAAGACAGATCATTTCGTCAGGTGGCTCTGTCTGAAGTATGAGGAAACATATTTCCTAACAGACGCTACATTTCCCCCCTTTTTCTTCCTGCCTCAGCGTGGGTCACTCCCCCATTCCCTACTCCATTACTCTTAAGGAGGTGAAATTCCC
>NW_006442103.1:9986758-9989689 GCF_000325575.1 Pteropus alecto | reverse complement strand
TTAGTAAAGTCAGTGAAAGGGAATGGAAGCTGGGTAGGAACACAACAGTGTCTGCGACCACTGCATTCTAAATTTGTCTTTGTTTTTCTTCCCCTCAGTGAGGACTATGGAAAGAACTTTAAGGATATTACAAATCTCATCAATAATACCTTCATTCGGACTGAATTTGGCATGGCTATTGGTCCTGAGAACTCTGGAAAGGTGAGGCTCATTCATGCATGTATGGAGCCACATGTGGGCTGTCAGATATTAATATTGGGATGATCCAGTGTTACACAGCAATATATTTAGTTTACTATTACTATATTTTAAAATTAAACATAATTTAATACAGATCACAAAAGAATGGAATTCGGCACACAGTTTCTTTTCTGGCCCCTAAGGTGCACCAACAACACTTCACGTGGCAGTTGTTTGGCATTACAATGTTTAACCCTCGAGACAACATTTTAGTCTTTGGGAAACTGGCTAATCTCAAACTGACCAGGCTCAAATTCTTAGGTATGATCCATTAGCTCAATTCAGGATAATATTTTTTGATAAGACTAATACGTGGGTGGGGTATACCAACAAATCTGTTTTTATAACTTTTCTTACTTTCGGTATTAAAATTTTCTTAACTAATGTCTGGTGAAAATGATGTAAGAACTTCCTGTGCTTTTATAATGTTATACCCTGAATCTGAACTTTATTCTTCCTACTCAGGTGATTTTAACAGCAGAGGTGTCTGGAGGAAGTCATGGAGGAAGAATCTTCAGATCATCAGATTTCGCAAAGAACTTTGTTCAGACCAATCTCCCTTTTCATCCTCTGACTCAGATGATGTACAGCCCTCAGAATTCTGATTATCTTTTAGCCCTTAGCACTGAAGTAAGTCTAGTTAAAGAACTTGTCTTTCCTTTGGGTTTTTATTGTCTCAAAATATACTGCCTCAAAAGAACCCTGTATGTAATGCTTTTATACAGTATTGGACTGCTTTATAGTGACTTCTTATGTCTTGAAGTATGTGGGTTTTTTTTTTTCCTATTTGGTAAAGGGCATGATTTTCATGTGTTATCTATTATAGATAAGTATGATTTCTAGTTGTCATTATGGTTTTTTAAGTAAATAGATGTGTGCTATTGGAGTAATGAACTAGAAAACAGTTTATATTCCTATTCTGCAAGGGACATACATAAATTGTCAAAGTCCTAATGTTGTCATTGTTCCTGTCCTGTGGCCAAACCACATCTTTATAATTTTTCTTTTTTGTTTGCTGCATAGTATATCAAGCATATTGATTTCTGTCTTCGACACTCATGTATTAAATATCTAGAGTCTTCAAAAAAGATATCTTAAATCCCTACACCCTACCACATACCTATACTCGCCTCAGAAACCAGTTTCCCTCCCACCTCTTCTGAAAGTTTCCTGAGGAAGATGTTCAGCTTTTCTTTTCCTGAGGACCAGTGTCCTTTATCAAGGCCCAAAGTGGCTGAGTTGCTAGACTGTGGTGATTACAATTATACTTTATATTCATATGGCTTTCTCTCATCTTATTTCTTAGAGTGTGGTCTACTGACCAGCAACGTCAGATAGAAATCCCTGAGAGGCTGGTTTAAGATGTAGATTCCTAGGCCCGATGCAGATATGGTACATCGGTGACTTTTGGTGGCAAGTTGACTAGTATTTTTAACAAGCTGAGCCTGTACACTACAATTTGAGAGCCACAGCTGTGATGACCGTTCTGGGGACAGAAATAGGATCATCAAATGTGGACAAGTCAGACTAAGCAAAGGAGTGGCAAAGGGAGGATGAGGGGCACTGGAAGAGAGGTCTGCATTCTGGGCCTTCAGTGGGCAGTTCTTTGAGCAGAAGTAAGATGGGAGGGCTCAAGGAAGGTCGGAGTTAAGCTTAGCCAGAGAAGGCTGGAGGAAGGAAACTGGTCTGCTGGGTAGGCTTCAGATCTTTAAGAAACAATTCCTGGAAATTGGCCTCCAGCAGCTTGAGTTGAAGGCCCTTCAAGGGAGCAAAGACCCCTTCGAAGGGGACAGAACTATCAGTATCCCCTTGATCACCCCATCACCATGACAGAATATCTTAAGATGATTAAAACGGGCTATCCTCAGAAAGAGGTGAGCACAATCTGCTTTTATACTTAAATTTTCTTCTAATTAAGGGTAAGTTTGAAGTACAAATAATTGAGATAGAGAAGATGGACCAGTTTGTACTAAAGTGCAAAGAGGTGATATCAGACCTTTTCTTGTTTCTAAGTAAAATTAGGTAAATTAGAAATTCTGGGAGGTGAATATTACAAGCACAGGAAAAGTTAAAGAAGAATGGTCAGGGGTGGGGTGAGCACTGAAGGTGAATCCTGCCTAGATGAGCCCCATTTAATTTCAGCTGTACCAGGACATCGCTGTCCCACCTCCACTGAATCTGGGCCCAGGAGCTTCTGTTGCCAGCACTGTCTGTCAGTCTTTATCTTACTTCATCTTTGCTGCATTCGAAAGTTTTGGCCAATCCCTCTTTTTGGGAACTCCACTTCGTCTTTTTTTCTCCTAGCCATTCCTTCTTGGTCTCTTAAACTCCTTTCAACCTAATCTTAAATCTCTACTGCTCATTTCACTCCGAGCAACTTTCTACTCTTCCCCTATATTACTACTGTAATGTGTAAGATTCTCAAGTCCCGGTCTCTGGCCCTGGCTTTTTCCTGGGGCTTCAGCGTCCTGTCTTGCTGCCCCCGCATACCTCTAGCAGGGTCTCGCACAGGCACCTCGGACTCAATCTTAACTAACTTCTTCCTGCTCTTCTCTCAGACACACTCTTTTCCCTTAATCCTTATGCTGGCTAAAGAGTCTACAGTACACCTCATCCCTCAACCAAAATCCTAGAGTGAGTGACTTACAAACACAGACACACACACACACACACACACACACACACACACAC
>NW_006442103.1:9969928-9986508 GCF_000325575.1 Pteropus alecto | reverse complement strand
CACCCCACCCCCTTTCTTTCCTACAGGAAAAGTTGTCCAGTTTGACTGAATCTAGCTTAAAAGCCTGTTCCTCACATGGCTTAGAGCCTCACTAACTCTTCATGAACTAATGTGGCAGTTTTCACTGCTTTTCGTGGTTCTGATTTGGACCCTCTGAACTCTGTCTTTCCTGCTGGCATCCAAGTATTCCACCTAAAAAAGTTAAACTGACTGTGTCATTCCTCTATTTAGCACACCTTCCTCCTCTGAGTACCTCGTATGAAATGAAGACAGGATTCCTCAGCATGGCACAGGAGGGCTGTCTTTGAGCTGGCCCTCCACTCGCTCCCTGCATTTGCTCTTCCTTCCCTCACCTTGGAATTTGTGCTCCATCAATGTCTGAAGGCTTTGAGCTCGCTGCACAGACTGCAGTGTCTTATCACCTTACTGCCTTTCCTACCTGGTTCTAGTCTGCCTTTGTGCCATAGCATCCACTCTCCCCACGTGCCTTCTTTAGGTCACACTGCTCATCATTTAAGACGTAGTTCAGCTGTCTTCTACACAAACCATTTCTGATGCGGTCAGTGTCCTTCCTCCCCCTCCTCTTAGTCCAGAGACCATGCTTCCGTAACACCACATTGTATCAAGCTTTCTTATCTGGGACCCTTGTTAAACTGTGAGCTCCTTGAGAGCAGGTATCGTGTCTTATTTGTCTTTGTATCCCTTCCCCAGTGCAACATCCGGTACAGTGCCTGGCACATAGTAGGCACTTCATAAGCATTGGTTATTCTGAGCTTCCAAGACCCTGAGGGGGCCCCTGTAAACCATGTGTGTGTTTCTAGAGCTCGGGCAGCTCGGACGGAACTTTAGCATGTTTTTAATGTCCTGAATGATTAGATATGAATTATTAAAGGTCATTTAAGCAGCTGCACAGGATAAAGCTGGAATTTTGATAAGTCATTTATAATCTTTCAGAATGGCCTATGGGTGTCCAAGAATTTTGGGGGAAAATGGGAAGAAATCCACAAAGCAGTATGTTTGGCCAAATGGTGAGTAACAGAAGACTCCATCTGCGCAGAGCCCGAACCTTTTCAGACAGCACTGCCAAAAGTCACACAGATAAACACGGAGCACTTACTATGTGCCAAGCACTCCTCAGGGTGCCACAGGGGACACGAGAAAGGAGTTTTATACAGACCTCGACCTGAAGGAGCTTCTAATTCTGCTGGGAAAGAAAACTTAGTCTCGCTAAACACTAGAATTTGAATAGAAAACAAGGCATGTGACTAAGTAGCTGCTGCCTGCAAAAGGTTTATTCTCCATAAATGGTGACATCAGTTAGACTAGTAGAAAATACAGCTTTGATTTGGGGACTTACGTACTTCCCTGTGCCCAGATTTATATTCCCTCATCTAGAGATCCATTTCGGTTATAAGGAATGTAGTACGGAATAAGGAAGAAAGCCAGAAAGCTTGCAGACCGCCGGAATCACACCGTGCACCAAACTTCATTCGCTTCTCTCGCTGGGACACCCCCACACCCAGGTGCCTGCTCAGAGATGACACAGTAGAGGGGCTCTTACTGGAGAGTCAGGTCACCTTTATTCTAACCTGGCTCTGCTGCTAGTCAGTGGCTTAACCTCTCTGGGCTTTAGATTTTTCCTTCTGTCTATGAATGGAGATTTGTTTGAGGAATTTGGGGAATGGCTAAGCAAGAATTGAATGAAGAGCCTTCATACCTCCACAATTCTGATTAGGCTCAGACCCTTGTTTAGAGCCTGTTTGTTCTTTCTCTTTGACTAATTTCAGCAAATTTGTTAATCTGGTTTCCCAGTTAATAGCGGATTGCTGCCAGAGGTGGGGTATATGAATGCAAACAGCAGGCACATGCCAGGAGAACTGTAAGCAGACAAAAGCTGAGAGGACAGGATGGAATTTAGTGCTAGATGAAGACAGCACACATACCTCAGTAACTTCTAATAGGAACACTGTGTTGTTAGAGTTTCACATGATGTTCACAACAATGATCCATAATCCCAAGGAAGAGTTTAATGTTTACTGTCTTCTACTTAGGGAGTCAGGGAAATGTATAATACAGATACTGCCAAATATGTCTGCCAAAATTAACTAAAATATTTTAAAATGTTGCTTAACTAAAGTGGGCCTTTTCCAGAAAGTGCTGGTTTTTACAGTACCAGTATGGTATACATGCCACATCTGCTTTCACTTTATGTGGCTTAATTGTGTTTGTACCTTATATGGTCTTATCAGGAAGGAAGTAATTTTTAAAGTAAGTTAACAAATTGTTTCGCTTCTGATGAACCTAAAATATGTAGGATATGTTCAAGAAAGATGGTAATTTTGATCATTAAAATTCATCTTTACATATGTATCATCACAGTGTACACTTTAACTATCTTACAATTTTTGTCAGTTATGCCTCAGTAAAGCTAAAAGAAACAAATAGAAACTCATCTTTAAAACTGAAAAGTTATTTTAAAATGATGTTTTATTTTTTATTCTATACAAGATTTTTTACTTTGGTAACTCGTTTCTTTGATTAGTCTAAATATAAGCTAACTGAGTGGCTAACTGTTTACTCACTTCTAGATCTTTGATTTCTAGGAATTGACAACCTAAAGTTCTGAAAGAACACGCTCAGTGCCAGCCTCTTTCGCTGCTGCTGACCTATAAGTACCATCATGGTCTAAACCTACTTGCCTGCGAACTCCCTTTCCAAATTAGAATTTAAATAATTCAACCTCCGAAAGAACTAAAATTATTTAGCCTCATGCAAAGCATTGACCTAGGTTCTGAAGGGAAGCAACAAAGCATAAAACCTAGTACCTGCCCTAAAGAACCCACGAGTCTAATAGGAGAGATAAGGCATATACTATGCGATTAAAATAACTAAATGGGAGACAGAGGAGTGCCAAGTGGCTGGTACAGAATGGAACAGTGCCCTACAACAGTTTCTCAACCTCAGCACTAGTGACATTTTGGACCAGACATTTCTTGTTGTGGGGGTCATCCTGTGTATTGTAGGATATTTAGCAGATCCCTGGCTTCTGTCCTTTAGATATTAGTAACAACTCCCCTTCTTCCAGCTGTGACAACCAAGAATACCCCTTAAGGAGCAAAATCCTCCCTGGTTGGGAACATTGCTCTAGAAGTTTATAGCAAATAAGCCTTCTAGTTGGGGTGACAGAGAAAGCTTCGTGGAAGAGCTAGTTTTAAGCTGGAGCCTAAAGATTGTAAAGGTAAGAATTGGTTACACAAAAGAAAAGCATTTTAAGAAGGAAATACTGTGAACAAATGCAAGAGACAGATTTGGAGAGCATGAGTAAACCAGTTGGACCAGCTGGAAGAGTTGACATAAAGAATAGAAAATGCCTGGGGCCCCGGATGTGGGGACCTTGACTGGGAGGCTGTGGAAGAATCAGGCGTACAGCATCCAAGAAGGTGGTTTTGGCTAATACCAACGGATAAAGCTTATTAAACTTGCTGGGAGCTTTGTGACTAAGGTCGACACAGTCCATTAACAGTCTTGAACCATGTCTTTTCCCTGTCTTTGCCTCATTGTAGGGGATCAGAAAACATCATCTTCTTTACAACGTATGTGAATGGCTCCTGCAGTAAGTATATTTTAGTTCCAGAGGAATGTCTTATTGTCTGTTTATGATAGGACATTCTAGGATTTTAAGAGGTAGAAACATCAAAGATCCTTCCATTCTTCTGTAGTTTTAATAGATGAAGATAGCTGTTAATGATTTTTAAAATCTTGACATTACAACCAAATTACTGTGTCTAGATCCAATAAAAATACGGGCTCTACATAGATACAGTATACTTAATCTTAGCAACATGTTTACATAAAGTAAATGTTGGGCTACAAACAATAACATTGAAATGCATAGTGATTTTTGCAAAAGAACATAGATTGCGTTTGGGTCAGTGGAAGCAATTGGCTTTCCAATCAGTGGCACAGTTTCAAAGCAGAGAGCATAATCTTTCACTTATTTATTCAACTGATTCATTTCATTTATTCATTCATTCATTTGAACACCTACAGTAGTGTGCTAAACACTATTCTAAGGACGGAGAGAACAAGGCCTGCTCTCACAGAGCTAAATAGAGCTAAATTTAAGTAGGGATGTTGGATGATCAAGAAGAAAAGCAAACTCAAAGAAGACAACTTAAAATAGGATAAGATCATTTCAAACTGTGTCATGAAGAAAGTAAAGCAGGGTGCTGTGGCTGTAATGTTTTAATGCAACACTGTATTGGAATTAAGTAAACTCTATCTTTCTGTCCAGTGTATAAATAAAACCCAAATGTGAATTGCCTATGTCTAATGCCATATAATTTTAAAACATTTCTAAAACAGTTGTTTGAACCTAGGGGCTCACCAGTAAGTGAAGTTTTAATTAATATTTTGTCTTGCTTAAGAAGCTGATCTTGGAGCGCTGGAATTATGGAGGACTTCAGACTTGGGGAAAAGCTTCAAAACCATTGGTGTGAAAATCTATTCATTTGGTCTTGGGGGACGTTTTCTTTTTGCCTCTGTAATGGCTGATAAGGTGGGTGTTTGCCTCTTCTCTCTGGGTTCTGATATTTCTGTAAATGTGCCTCAAATAGATCCCTTTTGCTATTTGTACTGACAGTTTCTTGCCTTCTTGCCGTATCTAATATCACTGTAAGATTTGGGGGTGATTCTTTTTATAGAGGCTGACTGACTCTTCTAGGTTACTCTGTACTTCGCCTGTCATCACCACATGATTTCTGGAATCTGTTTTGGGGTATGTAGACGTAGTATTTGGGTTTCACTCAGACATGAATATTTGAAAAAAGCAATCCACTTGCTCATTCATTATCCAGGAACAGTAACAGAAATAGGTAACATTAATTGAGTACCTACCGTATACTAGGTACAACTCTAAGTCCTGAGAATATAGCAGTGACTAAAACAGATAAGTGTCCCGCTCTAAGTGCTTATATTTAAGTAGGGGAGGTAGATACTAAACTAATAAATATGATAGAACATCAGGTAATGATTAAAACTATGAAGAAATCTAAAGCAGAATAAGGAAGTAGAAAGTGGCAGGCTGTTTTAGCGGGGTTGGGGGGTGGTTTGGATGGGCTCTCTGAGACCTGACTGAGGTGAGAACATTAGCTATGTGGACATCTAGGCTGAGGAAAGAGTAAGTGCAGACAACTCAGGCTGGAGCATGCTTGAAAGAGCGACGAAAAGTGAGAAGGGCAGCACGGCTGGAGCACAGGGAAGGGTGGTCCAGAGAAGGGGGCCAGCAGCCAAGCCATTCAGGGCTTTTGTAGGTCGTAATTAAGACCTTGACTTTTATTCTTTTTTGTGTTGGGAAGCTGTGAAAAGGTTGCGAGCAGGGGAATGATGTAATGTGACTTCTCTTTTGACAGCATGGGCGTGTGCAGAGTAGTCTGATGGGGCGGAAGCCGCTGGGAGGCTGTTACAGTAGTGTGCGGCGTGGCAGGTTGGACCAGGTGCCGGCAGTGGATGAGGGGAGAAAGTGGGAAGATGGCAGATGTATATTTTAAATGTATTGCAGTAGGATTTGCTGATGGATTAGATGTGATTGTGAGAGAATGAGAGGAACCAAGGATAACTTTATGGTCTTTGGTCTGAGCGACTCGGCGAATGGTGGTGCTGTTTACGAAGACGACAGAAGACTGCAGGAGAAGCAAGTTTGTGGGAGGAAAATCAAGAATTCAGTTTTAGATATAAGATGCCTGTTGGATATCTAAGTGGAAATGTCAAATAAGCATTTGGGTATTTGAATCTCCCACAGTTATATATGATACTTAAAGCCATGTGACTAGATGATATCTTCTGGAGGAAGGAGTAGGTAGATCAAAGCTGAGAAGATTGAGCACGCCCTGAAGCACCCGGCACTGAAAGGTTGGAAAGAGATGGACAACTCAGCAAAGAAGATTTGACGGGAGGGACCAGAGAGGCAGGGGAAGTAGGACAGTGTGATGTCATGAAAGTCAAGTGGAAAAATGTTTCAGGAAGGAAGAAGTGATCAGCTGTGCTAAATTCAACAGAGATGCCAAATTAGTTAGGTGAGTGCTGAGAATTATCCACTGGCGCTGGCAAAATAGAGGTTGTTGGTGAGCTTGATGAAAGCAGTTTCACTTGGAGTACTGAGATTAAAAGACTGATTAAAGTGGATTCAGAGAGAATTGGAGATGGGGAAGTAGACTCAGGAAATACAGATAACTCCCTCGAGCACTTTTGAAATAATCTTCCAAACAACCCTATAAGCTAATGCTCTGTTATCTTGATTTTTATTTGAGGAAATTGAGTCATTTCCTGGAGTCACGCAGAGGTGGTACCCTGGTGGAAATCAGATTAATTCCAGAGGTAGCCCCCTCCACTCTACTGCTACTGTCTACAAAATTAAAATTCTACCATGTGCTTTTGAATTCTAGTTTCTACCTAACAATGAGAGTAAGAGTCAATGTAAACAAGTAGGTGTAAGTTAGAAAAATAAGCCAACCGTACTTGTCACTGAACTTTAAAGAGTATTTAACATATGGAAGCCCTAGGACTAATTCTCACACCGTGGCTAATTGTGCCTTGTAGCTATTTTAAACTACTTGTCAGAAAGTAGGTGTTAATTGCATCCTTAACAGACTCCTCTTAAGAGCTAAATATGCCCTGATCACCTTCTTTTTATTGATTTCTGACTCTGACCTCTTCCCAGCCCCATTGCCCTCATTATGGCTGCTCTGAGAGACTTCCTTAAAGAGGAGACATGTCACATCTTGACTTCCCTTGTGACCTCCCAAGCACGGATTTTATCACCATTTTCTAGACCCTTAATTATCTAATTTCTTTGGATTATGCCAGGACTGTCTCAGAGGAAACAAACCTTTATGCAGCAATCATCGTATTAAGAATTATCTGAGCAAGGATATGTGAATGGCTATAAAGCCAAACAAATGATGGTCCCAGCACACTCTTGGCTCTGTCGAAGGAAATGAGGATGTCAGAGGTTGAGAGGATAATAGCTTTTAGGTTACACCAGAATGAAGGAGCCAAAGAGGAAGCCAAGATAACCTTACTTACAATAGAATGGATTGTCTCATTGCCTGGAACTTTGCTGGAGGTTAGAAGACGCTTTGGTAGTTGGTACTGGGACCTTTCATTTATAGCAATTGTGCTCAGTGAGGAAATGGATAATGATACGTATGATTATTAAATAATAATGTCCCTATTATGTCCCTGCACATAACACCTTGGCAGAAAATTAAAAAGATAAATGCTGTCATTTGTTTCAGGATACAACAAGAAGGATTCATGTCTCAACAGATCAAGGGGACACATGGAGCATGGCCCAGCTCCCCTCTGTGGGGCAGGAACAGTTCTATTCTATCCTAGCAGCTAATGATGACATGGTATTCATGCATGTAGATGAACCTGGAGGTGAGAGCTTTTCATTGGCCCACCCTTGAAATCGTAGAGATTTAAGCTTCCAGACTTACTTTGAGTAGCTTTCCTTCTTCCATGTTGATTTTTCCTCTTACCCCTAGATATTTATTACCTAGGTGTTTTACTGAACATTTTGTCTTAGAGATAATACGTAGCCTCAGTCAAAAAGGCCACTCGTTTTGACATTCTGTGGTTCGTGTGCACGTCCAAGTGTTCTAGAGCAGTGCTGCTCAAAGAGTGGCCGGGGACTAGGACTGTTTTTGGCAAACTCATTGTTAAGGAGAGGAAGTAAGAGCAAGCTTTTCAAAACTCTTACAGCCATTTGACAAAGTAATTTAATGTCTGTTGAATCTAATGATAAAAGAGTTGATTATATTTTGTCTGTCTTTTGTATTTCATTTTTCTAAAGATTAATTTTATATTTTACAAAAGCATTGGTTTGTGACATAATGGAAATTTAAAATTTGATCCTTCACCACAGATAGTTTGATAAGCATTGTTCCAGAGTATAAAGATTTAGAGATACGTAAGATACGACTCTAAATACAGTGCCTCTGCCACCAAAATATATCTGGATAGAGCTTTTCTGGAGTATCTGATTAATTCATTCAATAAACTCAGCATCTCCCATATTCCTGGCACTAAGCTGGGCACTAGAATTAAAAATGGTCCTAAAGATTTTGCATATTAAACTGATTAATTCTCAGGTCTGCGTCTACATCATGAAAAGAGACAGTTGGCTAATGTGCAGTCAGTCGTTCAGGGGTATGTATGGTTAGGCTATTGCTGTCTCTCTGTTCCCTCCCAGGACTTAGAGTTTTCGTTTGTTTGCCTATTTCAGATACTGGATTTGGCACAATCTTTACGTCAGATGATCGAGGTATCATCTACTCCAAGTCCTTGGACCGACATCTCTATACCACCACAGGCGGCGAGACGGACTTTACCAACGTGACCTCCCTCCGGGGCGTCTACATTACAAGTGTGCTCTCAGAAGGTGAGTCTTGCCACAGCTGTCCTTCAGCTGAACATGTTGGCTGTTGAGGATTTGGGGGAGACTGATGGTCCTGTCCCCCTACTAATGTTGCTTACCTAGCCAGTAGCCTACCCATGTAAATTCTGGCTCTTTAAATAAGTTATGGTAAATAGAACTAAGAAAAAGCAAAGGAACCACAAGGTAGAAAGTAATATTTTGGGGGTTCTATTTTGTTTAGTTTATAAAGTAAGTCTTCCATTTTGAGAGGTTTAGGCCTGTAGAAATGAGCCTGAGTTTGAACCACTTCCTGCTTTTCTCCTTATAGAGGGCATAGCAATGCCAGCCAAGATTCTTGTGTTCTACCCAGTGGTTCTGCAACACTCACCTTTACTAAAGCCCAGTTATACAAATAAACACACTACTCTAAAGTACAAAGACTCCTAAGGTTTTATTTATTTATGCATTTATTTTTGGCAGGAAGCACGGGATGTTTGTTTTTATTTTGTAAAGACCTTGCAATGGTCTACAAGGTCCTAAGTGATGTTGGCCCCGTTTCCTTCCTGACCTCACCTTCATCTTGCTCACTCTGCTCTGGTCACTCCAGCTCTCTGCCAGTCCTTAAACACGCCAGGTTCACACACTCGTGGCTTAGAGATACGCACTGACTGCGCGCTCTGTTTCCCCAGACACCTGCAAGGCTGAGACATTCCTCCTTCCAGTCTTGGCTCCTATTTACTTTCTGAATGAGACCTGCCTGACTACCCTGTGTTAAATTTCAGTCTGCCCCTCCCCACTCAAACACTCAGTCCCCCTTTAGCTGTGCAGATTTTTTTTCCATAGCACTTATTTTCCAACATACTATATAATTTACCTGTTTACAGCATCTAGTGTTCAGCTCACTCTACTAGAATGTGTACTTCACAGAGATTTTTTTTTTCTGTTTTGTTCACTGATATATTCCCGAAAGCTTACAACAATTTTCACATAGTGGAAGCATAATAAATATTTATTGAATAAATGAATTTTCCTTCATTTGCTTTCTCGTTTGATTTTCCTTCAAAGCATATTACCTCTGAATTTAAACCTGCAACAGTTTGTATCATTGAAAATAGAGAATAGGGAGTAAAAGACATGAGAAAAAAAAAAAAGAAAAGGTATAAGGATAGGGTATGAGACAAAATTGGGAATTATTAATTCAGAGTTAAGTACATACATTCCAATCTTGAGATTTCCTAAAACAGGCCCAGTATCATGGCCTTGTCTGAGTAAAGATGAGGATGCCTTCCCATTGTAGATTTTACTTCCAAGACAAGCAAACAAGAAAGGAGAATGGACATTCGTCTGTTTGTGTTAATAAAGAGATAAAAGGTATCTTTTTTCAAGAGTGTCAGTCTAGATGATTTCTGGAATCAGCAGAGTCTTGTTCAGGTGAGAAGCCTTTTTCAGATACCACATTTAGAGTGCTGCTCACTTACTCACCAAGACTGAGGGTTATAATGGTGCCACACAGTCTTAGTTAGGAGAGAGTTCTACAGTGATACACTGTATGCACCCTATTAAATTCAGTTTTTCATGCTTAATGTCATTCTTTTCTCATTCAGATAATTCTATCCAGACTATGATTACTTTTGACCAAGGAGGAAGGTGGAAGCACCTGAGGAAGCCTGAAAACAGTGAATGTGACGCCACAGCAAAAAATAAGAATGAGGTTTGTGTTACTCCAATTGTCATATGCACTTGGAGCAAAGCAGCCATTTTTTTTTTTGAATAATGAAGTTTTGTACTTGATTGAGGTCCACAGATAAAGGTGGAAAGTTTGGGAATAAGAGTAATGAAACTAATTTAGAATGTAGGAAATAGGAACTGTGAAGAAAAGCCAAAATACTATGGATTATTTGTCTTCCAAAGGAAAGCATAAGTGAGGGCAGTGTGTGTGTTCTATTAAACCGTCGAGTGAAAATAGGATAGACAGTTGGGCCTTTGATTAGTGAGGCGTCAGCATGGCCGCTATGAGACATTAGGAATTCTCCAAAAACCGTAGACCAGCCAGCCATTTATGAACAGTGCAAAGCCGAACTGGCCGGAAACAAATGGAAGAGAACTTGGCCCTCTCCTCTTCTTGGGTGCCACAGAGTGTGGGTGTGGGTGTGGGCGGTAATCCAGCAGTGCATGTGAAAGCAAGAGCTGACCCAGAGGAGAGACAGAACTAGAAATACAAAGGCATTGCTCCAGGAGATCGCAGATTCCAGGAGTGACAAGTCTTGACAGGCAAGAAACAAACAAAAAAAAGAAAACAAGCTTTGTGTCTGGCTCTTTCAGAATTTGAGAGGAGCTTAGGGAAACACTCAGAATTTTCTTAAAAAAAATGACAGTGTGTGTAGTTCTTGAGCTCTCCTCAGAACGCCTGTGGCTGACATACACTGCTGTTCCAGACAGGGTTTTTTGTCTTATTTTAAGAGCCTCCGACAGTGTGAGATAAAGGGTACCTACACCACCCCCAATGCTCCCTCTTCTCCCTTCTCTATACTCCTAAGTGCTATTGAGTGTCTTTCTCCCTTCTGTTCCCTTTTTGCATCCCTCCGCTGTGACCTTGCCCTGAGCCTGCTCTGCTCACCTGAAGCCTGGGAAAGTACAGTGGCCTCATTAACTGCCTTGCCACCCTCACACTTCCGTGCCTCTCCCTCCTCAGCACTCTTCATGGCTCCCCTTTGCCTGTGAATGAAGTCGGTGACCTGGTGATTGAGCCTACCTGGCAGGCTCTCTTCTGCCTTTCCCTCGTCACTGCCCATTTTATCACTGACATGCCCTTGTTGGCATCCTCTGCTGCTCCTGTATGTTTCTGCCTCTGCGGCCTTGCTCACGTTGTTCCTAGGGACGCTGTGCCTGTCTCCCCTACCCTGACTCATTAGGATTAGTGGAAACCCTCGCCGCCCATCTTCAGTTAGAACTGATCATTCTAATTCATTTCATTAATAGATTGCTCAAACCTCTTTTTTTATTGCAGTAAAATATACGTGACAAAAAATTAACATTTTAACCAATTTGAAATCTCTTTTAAAGCACTAAACTTCATTCTGCTTTATACCTCAACTAGTTTCTAAGAAATATTTCTTAAAGACAGGACAGTGTCTTTTTTTGAATCACCATCACGTCTTGCACAGTATCTAAAATATGTCAGGTATTCATCAAGTTTATTTATGTGGAATCATGCTTTAAATATTGATCAGAGGCTTTGGTGTAATGCATGAATAAAATAAATTAAGGCAGATTACACTGGAAAAAATAATTGCATAATTTGTCCCAAATATACGAATGCATTTCAGAATCAAGAATATCACACTGAGCCTATAACGCAACAACAACAACAAAAACAACCTAAATTAAAAGAAAATGTACAAATTGCCATTAAGCACACGAGAAAAATACTTTACATCACTAATTATTAGGGAAATGCAAATCCAAACCACAGCAAGAGATCACCTCGTGCCCATAGGATGGCTGCTATAAAAAAATAATAATAATAAGTGTTGGCAAGGATGTGAAGAAGTTAAAACCCTTGTGTACTGTTGGTGGGACTGAAAAGTGGTACAGCCACTGGAAAACAGTATGGTAATTCCTCAAAAAAGTAAATATAGAACCACCATATATGATCCAGCAATTCCATGTTGGGTGTATATCCAAAGAATTGAACAGAGGGTCTCAAAGAAGTATTTGCACACCCATGTTCATAGCAGCATTATTCACAAGAGACAAAAAGTAGATACAATCCAGGTGTCCACTGACAGATGAACGGATAAGCAAAATGTGGTATATACATACAATGGGATATTATTCAATCTTAAAAAGGCAGGAAATTCTGATACATGCTATAACATGAACGAACCCTAAGGACATTATGCTGAATGAAATAAGCCAGTCACGAAAAGACCAATACTCTGTGGTTCCACTTATATGAGGTACCAGGAGTAGTTACTCGTAGATAGAAAGTAAAATGGTGGTTGCCAGGGGCTGGGGGGAGCAGGGAATGGGAAGTTATTGTGTGATGGGTAGAGTTTCAGTTTTGCAGGATGAAAATGTTCTGAAGAAAGATGGTTGCACAACAGTGTGAATGTACTTGATATTATTGAACTGCACACTTAAAAATGTTTAAGATGGTAAATTTTATGGTATGTGTATTTTATCATTTTTTTTTAAGGAGTATCCTACCAAGGTCTGGGTAAGGTTCAAAGCTTTATTAGGCTCTGTAGGATCAGTAAAAAATTACACCTTTGGTTTTAATCTAAACTTTGATTTCTTTTCACAGTGCAGCCTCCATATTCACGCTTCCTACAGCATCTCCCAGAAATTAAACGTTCCAATGGCCCCTCTCTCAGAGCCCAATGCCGTTGGCATAGTCATTGCCCATGGTAAGCAGCCCTCCCCTCCCTCCCACCTAACAGGAAGAAGTAGCTGACTACACTGGAACTCAGCCACAGCCTTGAAACCTGTAAGAAAATCAGCATAGGTGGCTTTTACCATCCTTTGTAGAATGTCTTGCATAATAATGGTACTTTGGGTTTTTCATAGACTCCCGTCAGAGAGAGCAACATGACTTTCCCCTTTCCCAAATTTTCAGTGGCCTTTTTTTCCCCATCACAGGAGACATAATGGGAAATAATAGGGTAAAATCATTTAAAATTATTCTCTTGGCAGGAAATCCTATTTCCTTGCTGATTTGTGCTGAGGAGATGGTGGGTTGTGTTGCAGGTAGTGTGGGAGATGCCATCTCAGTGATGATCCCGGATGTGTACATCTCACATGATGGGGGTTACTCCTGGACGAAGATGCTGGAAGGACCCCACTATTATACCATCCTGGATTCCGGAGGCATCATTGTGGCCATTGAGCACAGCAGCCATCCTATCAATGTGATTAAGTATGCATGAGCTCAGCTCCGCCCACACTATCCAGTAGAGGGTAACTGTGGGAAGTTTTTCAGTTTGTTGGGAAGTTATATAGACCCTGATTCAAATCTGTGCATTCTGAAGAACTGCAAAGAAGGTTCTGGAAGGGATTACATTTAGAGCAACTCAGATTAAAACACTCCCTCTAGGTAACACTTCTTGTCACTTTTTAAAATATTCTTTCCACAAAAAGATTTTGGAAGTGTTTAAGCTCTCTGGATGGGAAATAACTCTTTAAGTACAAGTTTTTATAAAGTAATTTCTGTTTTTTGATTTGGAAGCCCATTCTTTCATAATCACTACCCTCTCTTTCCTTTGAAAGAATTTTTATAAAGGCATTTTCTTCTATACTCTCTGAATGGATCCCTTTTCCCTACCCTGTTTAAGAGGCATGAAAAATTGATAGAATTGTCAGTCAGTAAGCCATCCCCTAAATATGAGGATTCCTCCCTGGTTTGAGATCAGACAGCCAGAGTGGTTTCCTGATACTCTGATAAATGTTGATCCCCTGTCATGATGTTTGGGGCTTCAGGTTCTCCACAGATGAAGGCCAGTGCTGGCAAACCTACATGTTCACCAGGGAGCCCATCTACTTTACAGGCCTCGCTTCGGAACCTGGAGCGAGGTCCATGAACATCAGCATCTGGGGCTTCACAGAATCTTTCCTGACTCGCCAGTGGGTCTCTTACACCATCGATTTTAAAGATGTCCTTGAAAGGAACTGTGAGTGTCATCTTTGATCTTTCCTACCAGAAACTTATAAGCCTCTTTTCCTAAATAACCAATTCAGCTTAATATCTTTTCGCTGGAAAAAGAAAATGCGTATGAAAGAGGATTAAGAGATGTTCCATGTGGGTAATCAGGCAATGGAATGGAAGCAGAAAAGCAGCTCCCTCTTTGGACAAGAGAAATAAAATGAGGGCCAAATATGTAATTTAAATTATTCTATCAACTACATTATAAAAGCAGAAGAGGTATAATTAATTTTAATAATATAATTATCTTAACATATCCAAAATATTTTAAAATGTAAGCAGTATTAAAAATTATCAGTGAAACATTTTACATTCTTTTTCTTCTAAGTCTTCAAAATCTGGTGTATATGTTACACTTATCTTTATAGTAAATTTCAATTCAGACCAGCCACATGTGGCTACAACTATCATATAGAAATACCAGAGATTAAGCTTCATGAAATTATTGCAAGCAAGTGTGACAGACCAGTTCAGTATAGCTTTTCATTGTTCAATCTGTCACATGAGACTTTTTCCGCTTATAAGGATAATGCATACTTGTGTTTGACTAAAATTATTTCATAACATATCAGGATTTTTCACCTGTGAGTACAGCAGAACTGTAAAGAGGAAACTTTAAGAAAAGAGTGTTGCAAAGAGCATCTAATTAATTGTGTCACTTATCAAAATGTTGATAAATGAAGAAATTTTCATGCCAAGAGTTTTGGCTTAAACATCAGTCATAGGTGAGTCACTAGAATGGCTACTGGGCAGGCATGAAGCCCACGCTGACCATTTTCAGAGTTTTTGACTTCAAACTAGAAGGCATGATAAAAGCCCAGAAAATAGCTTCAGAAAAGGAGTTAAATGTTCAGTGCAAAAATCGCAAGCAAATCCAGGCCCCAGAACAAAAGATGCTGACATTGTACTGAAAAATATGGAGGAGAAAATAAAAAACTGGAGCAGAGGCGACTACCATGTGACCCATAGTTACCTGTTGGCATAATATGATACTTAAGGTTTCAAGGTTTCAAGACGCTTTAGTTGAATTTTGGTTCTGACTATTATTAAACTGTATTATGGGTCCATTTCCCCAGAATGTTAATTCAGTGATTCCTGGAGGAAACACAAGCACTCATTTGGACCTTACTTTTCTACAAAATTTTTAAACATGATTTAATACTGGAGAGTCATTATTATTTAAATGTATCAAATAGGCTGTAAAGGAGCTGGCTTACGAGTTTTCCGCTCAGCAGGCAGCTCTACAGTTATCCCTAAAGTTTAATGTCATTAAAAGATTTGTTAAGCACCTGTTCTTTAACAGGCTCTGTGCTGGTCTTCATATCCCAAAGGATAAAAACCTAATCCACAGTCTTTAGGTCATAGCCTTTGAGTCATTTTTCCAAAAGTCGATGATACGATATAAGCCAGGTTGACTGCTATCAAGTCTTCATTTGACAGCCAGTTGACTAGAGTTAAAAGTCTAGAAAGAGAATGTTTTCCCTTTATATGGAGCAAACTAACCCATAGCGAAATTGACTGATTGAAGTCTTGTCCTAACAGAAAACATCTGATTGCTGACCTCTGACAGCTCCTGCTGACTAAGGGTACAGGAGCACAAGACAAATAGACAGCAGCCTCTCGGTTTAAAAGGAATCTAGAAGTCCTCTGCCCAGCTTCCCACTTCGAAACAAATAGGGTTTTCCTAATAACTCAGATGAGTAATGAGATGCAAATAATCTCCGTTCGGTATGAAGAAATGCTACTTGCTGGTATGCTCCAACTAATGTAACTTTTGTTTGCAATTCCAAAACGAAGCAATAGATTGAGGCAGACACCCCCAGTCTTCCTCTCCTTGTTCTTCCTATAGCCTGGCAGCCGCATCACATGGGTGGGTTCTGTGCCATGCAGTTTCCCGAACAACCTGTCTTTCCTTCAGGTGAAGAGAAGGACTATACCATATGGTTGGCTCACTCCACGGACCCTGGAGATTATGGAGATGGTTGCATTTTAGGTTATAAAGAACAGTTTCTACGGCTACGCAAGTCATCTGTCTGTCAGAATGGCCGGGACTATGTTGTGACCAAGCAGCCATCCGTCTGCCTCTGCTCCCTGGAAGACTTCCTCTGGTATCAGCATTCCTCAGATCCCTGTCAGCCTCTTTCCTGTACTGGAGAAGGGGGAACACAGTTGTCTTATAGAGCCGAAAATATTTAAATCTTTTTCTTCTCCTTCTTCCCCAAGAACAGGGAACTGCTGCTTCTTACTAAGGAACTTAAGGCAGAGAGAAAGGGAACCAAAGTTGTTGATAATTGGACAGATAATATTATCATATAAGATAGTTAATTATTGGACAGAACCAGCAACAACCAGAAATTCTGACTTGGCAGTGGTAGGAAGGAGAGAGGTGTATAAGGAGGAGGAGAATGAAAAAAATAGGTGATAGGACAGAAACCCAAAGAAAAGTGGTACAGGAGCTAA
>NW_006442103.1:9960281-9969806 GCF_000325575.1 Pteropus alecto | reverse complement strand
GGGCCACCTGCAGGGCTGAAGGCAGAGAGAGTGGTTCTATCCTGAGACATGAGATGACATCGGTACATTTATGGTCCCTATATGTTCCCCAAGGTTTAGAGGCCATTAAGGTGAATTCCCTAGAGTTCAGGACCATCCAGGCTTAAGGATCAGTTGTGTGGCTGGTATGGAGTTAGTTGATTAGGCAAGGGCAAGGCAGTCCCTAGGTAGCCTAAGCAAGGAGGCAAATAAGGGGGACTGCTTTACATCACATATATTAATCTTACGGATACTGACAGAAGGTAAAAGTGGATCCTAAAGGATTGGAACAGAGGCAGATAGATAGCAGTCATGTCCCCCTACATCATATTCTCTCAAACCACAGGTGACAGAGAATATGGGTCTTAGGGAACCTGAGTCTGACCCAGCGTGGCTTATAACTGTCTGTGAAATGGCCAGGGGTCCTCCCTTCTCTGTTTCCACGGGAAAAATGCCTCTCAGATCACTGATGCCGTATGGCTAGAGCTCACTGATGCCATGAAACTCTTCAAGCGCTGTTGCCCACCCTTGACTGCACATAGGCTAGGCTCTTAATTTCTGAGCTTCTCCTATTTTCCAGACATGCTGTGCTTCCGACTCCATGCCATTGCACATGCTGCTTCCTCTGCCGGGAAAGTCTTTCCACAGTCCCTGCTTGACCCCCAAACCTGATGGATTCCTACTTGGCCTTTGATACTTAGCTCAGATATCACCTCTTTAAAGCCTTCCCAAGTTTCCCTCACCTCGGCTCCCACTGAACCCCCATTACTGTGTTTTAATCATCGAGTATAGGTTTGGTTCCACCACTGAGCTCTGGACTCCTGGAAGGCACGTTATATTTGATAATCATATAGAAGTAATGGTAGCAGCTATAGTTTATGGGGCACTAACTGTACCGGGCACTGTCCTAATTTACACCTAACCTCAGCAGCCCTACGAGACGGGTACTGCTGTCTTTTCCATTTCACAAAGGGAAGAAATGAAGGTACAGAGAGGTTGCGATTAACTTGCCCACAGTCAGTCAGCCGTGAAGTGGTGGAGCCGGGATGTGAACCCGGAGTTCGGCTCCAGAGCCCGTACGCTGAACCACGTGTGCTTGAGAAATGTGGACCTTTTGAGTGGCAAGGGTACTTTCCCTGAAATTTTGGATTGAATACCTAAAATTTTTACTGGAAGTTTCCCTCTGCTATTGGAGGGGTGATGGCTTCTTCATCTTAGGTTCTCCCAACATCTCACCTAAATATTTGTCAGAAAAACTTTGAAGTACAAGCAGCATCTATATATTCCCCAAGTATTCATTGAATATTTGCTGTGCACAGGGCAGTGCAAAATGAAAACAGAAGGTTTGTTTTAGACCCTCCTGGTAAGATGCTCGCAATTATGTTGTAAAACAGAAGGTGGTAAGTGCCCCCAGGGATTTAGAGAGGGAAAGGCTACTCCCCGCTAGAAGTAGGCAGGTCAAAGAAAGCTTGAGTGAGAAGGTGGCGTTTGAGCTGAGCCCTGACGAGCGGCGGGATTTGACCATGAGCATCTGAGAAGAAGCAGGGTGTGCTGGAAGATAGGCCATGGGGGACGTCACAGTAGTCACGATAACGAAGTGAGTAGCAGGGGGATGCTCAGGCTGAACTTGAAACTTAGGTGATGAAGGTAGTGTCAGGGACAAACATAAGGAAATAATAGGAGAGGCTGGCATGAAGGGAAAAAAATGTGTTTTGAACGTTCTGTTTGAGGTTCTGTCAACAGATTTAGGTGTAATATCTAGCAGGTATTTGGAAATGGAGGATTAGAGCTCAAGAGGTAAAACCTGGAAGTTTTAGTTGCAACAAATAGTTAAGCTCACAGAGGGAGAATAGATACAAAGTAAGAGAATGAATTATAGAACCTTTGGAACCGTTTCATTTATGGGGTAAAAAAAGAGAAGAGCCATCAGTGACCAGAGAAACAGACAAGTGCAGCTTTGCAGTGCCGAGGTGGGTGGGAGCACGGCGTGTGTCAGGTGTCACAGAACAGGCGGTCAAGGTTAACAAGGCCAGGGAGGGTGCCCTGGGTTGGATGGATGATTAGTGATCCCTACTGGGGCCTCATGTTCATTTTCAAGGTTGCAGAGGGGTTTGAAGCCAAAACACACAAAATTAAAAGTAAATGAGTAAAATAGTACAAGTGAGGCAGAGGACGGTGAAGGAACAGGACAGATGCTGGCTGAGGAGAAACCGCCAGGTGAGTGGTCCTGAAGGTCCCTCCCACACTGGCAGTGAAGCAGGTCCCGGGGCAGTTTGAAGGTTGGGGCCAAGGATGCTCAGGAAGAGGGTCAGCTTGGAGAGGAGGCCGTATGTTATTTCTTTGGGGAAATGGGAGAAAGGAGAGCAGATGGGTGGCACTATGGAGAAATGGGATAGAATGGAGGGCAGGACAGGGCGTGCGCACTGGAGGCGAGGACCATCTAAGAAGCTAAGCGGGTCAGAAATGGAGAGGGCAGGAAAGGTTTGCATATACCCCCTGGTACACCTCCAGATAACATAATAATGAGTTACCTGGAGGTAAACAAAAGAACTACGAAGTGTTCCTGAGTTTAGATCGGACTCTGATGCCATTGTTTACCTGTCTTAGTGGCATGGGTCGCAGTCACTCCCTTCCCAGAGCCTGAGCTATCTGTGCAGGGCTTCCAGCCTCAGGGCTCCTAGCCACTGAGTCCTGAGTCAACCAAGCCCATCCATAAGCTACTCACCTCCCACCACCAGCTAAGCCCTCCATGTCTGTTTTCCTAAATGGACCTTCTTTATAGATGAAATAAGCCTTTCTGAGCTACTTTTTAGAAACTCAAGACTGGAATATTAACCATCCACTGCCCCACTTAAAATCTTCATTGCTAGTCACTTACTGTCGTTAAGCAACTTTGAAAGATACTTTATTTGTTGACTCTTGCAGTGATTTTGGCTACTTCCGTCCAGAAAATGACTCCAAGTGTGTGGAACAGCCAGAGCTGAAGGGCCACGACCTAGAGTTTTGTCTGTATGGCAGAGAGGAGCACCTGATAACAAACGGGTGAGATGGCTTTTCTCCCTTATTGTGACAGATGAATCACCATTATTCAGAGTAAAAAGCGGCTCCTCTCTGCAGAGAGATCTGAGCAAGGTTTTAGAGCACTCTGGAAAAATAACTGTCTAACAGACCTTTCTGTGATGCTGGAAAGGTCCTGTAGTCTGCTGTGTCCCGTCTGGTAGCCATGAGCCCTGTGTGGCTACTGACACTAGAGTGACTGAGGAACTGAATTAATTTTAATTAAATAGCTACCATATAAGTGTTCCTGAGTTTAGATCGGACTCTGATGCCATTGTTTACCTGTCTTAGTGGCATGGGTCGCAGTCACTCCCTTCCCAGAGCCTGAGCTATCTGTGCAGGGCTTCCAGCCTCAGGGCTCCTAGCCACTGAGTCCTGAGTCAACCAGGCCCATCCATAAGCTACT
This sequence comes from Pteropus alecto, assembly GCF_000325575.1. Classification (NCBI taxonomy): domain Eukaryota; kingdom Metazoa; phylum Chordata; class Mammalia; order Chiroptera; family Pteropodidae; genus Pteropus; species Pteropus alecto. The sequence continues at coordinate 9,966,325 of NW_006442103.1, read as the reverse complement.
CACCTCCCACCACCAGCTAAGCCCTCCATGTCTGTTTTCCTAAATGGACCTTCTTTATAGATGAAATAAGCCTTTCTGAGCTACTTTTTAGAAACTCAAGACTGGAATATTAACCATCCACTGCCCCACTTAAAATCTTCATTGCTAGTCACTTACTGTCGTTAAGCAACTTTGAAAGATACTTTATTTGTTGACTCTTGCAGTGATTTTGGCTACTTCCGTCCAGAAAATGACTCCAAGTGTGTGGAACAGCCAGAGCTGAAGGGCCACGACCTAGAGTTTTGTCTGTATGGCAGAGAGGAGCACCTGATAACAAACGGGTGAGATGGCTTTTCTCCCTTATTGTGACAGATGAATCACCATTATTCAGAGTAAAAAGCAGCTCCTCTCTGCAGAGAGATCTGAGCAAGGTTTTAGAGCACTCTAGAAAAATAACTGTCTAACAGAACTTTCTGTGATGATGGAAAGGTCCTATAGTCTGCTGTGTCCCGTCTGGTAGCCATGAGCCCTGTGTGGCTACTGACACTAGAGTGACTGAGGAACTGAATTAATTTTAATTAAATAGCTACCATATTAGACAGTACTGATTTAGAGGAGCCGCACTGCCCGCTCCCCTGATAAACACTCCCCCTCCCATTTTCGTACCACGTGTTAACATGCTTTCCCAGGTCACAGTTCTTTGGCACAGTCGCCTAAGGCAGAAAGGCGGGCGTGTCCCTGCAGCGAGGCCAGGGATGCTTGGTCTGTTCAAGGCCTGAAACTACACAAAACATCCCCAGACCTCCCTGTGGATCTCCCCCGAGGCCCGAAAGGTAGTGTAAGGATGAGAAGCTTTTCTGTAGCTTTTCAAATCTTATTTTCAGGATATAGGCAAGAATCCAGGCATACATCCTTTTATTCTGTTAACAAATTTGATCTGCCTTTCAGGTACCGGAAAATTCCAGGGGACAGGTGCCAAGGTGGAGTGAATCCAGCTCGAGAAGTAAAAGACTTGAAAAAGAAATGCACAAGCAACTTTTTGAATCCAGAAAAGCAGGTATGTTAAAGTAGATCTGGTTCAGGCGCAAGCGTGGTTTTGTATTCTATCAGGAATAGTCAGTCAACGCATCCAGAATTTTATTACGTAATACAGGGTGGCCAGACTACTTCTGTCAAAGGAAACTGTTAGGATGACGGGTGGGGTCACATAACCCAATTATAAGCTCACATACTGAACACGTTTTTGTTGGGGAAAAAATTGTATTCCATAAAGTTCCAAGGCTTAGAAGCATGGAGTTGAGGAAATTTCTGAGGCTCGGGGTCATTTAGAAAAGAGACTGAAGAAGTTTGGCTGTAAAGGGCTGGAGTTTTGCACATGTGGAAGAGAAGCGCACTGGACCGTAGGTAGGGTGGATCTCTGTGCCCAGTCATGCCAAGTGTGTTCTTTGTAATATTGGGCTGGTTTTGATTTAGAAGCAAGTTATGGGGTTGATTATAGGTTTGCAGTACTGAACTGTCTGGCTGGGATTTAGGGATATGTTCAGAGAAAACTTCTTGATAAAGAAGCACGGGACAAGCAGTGTGACTTAGGTCAATAAACTGTGGTCCCCAGTTTTCTAATCTGTAAAATGAGAGGTGGACAATCTGTAGTCCCTCCTGGAACTTCTGAAAGACAAGGACCTGACCAGGGGTGGGATTAAGGCAGTGGGAGAAGAATGTGTGGGTGTGTGTATTTGTCAGGGGGCAAGTTCCTCTTTCTCTGCACCCCTGCCCTGCACTCCTGGTGGCTGTCCTCAGAGTGTTTGTGTGTGTGATTGCACAGGACTCCCGTCCACAGGGACACAGCTTGTCCCAGAATCCAGCTTCGTCTCCTCTTGGATACATTGAAAACACACACCCCCTATCTCCCACCCAGAAGCAGGTAGGTCACACTCAAACAATGATATGAAAAGGCTTATTTGTAAAAACATACCAAAAACTAAGTAAAAAAATAAATCTTGATGTCATATGATGGCCCGCCTGATATAGCATTGGCACAGCTGCTTCCCAGGTAATGGCCCTTTTCTAGATTCATTCAGCTCATTATTATCGTACTCTCCCCTTCTTGCTCCACCCTTAAAAGCGCCAAGACTTATAAATAGTTATAGTGGGGAACAGTCAGTTACCTTTTGATCTAGGTTTCCAAGGCTTCCAGTGTAACTTTGACATTGAAGCCACTGAGTTTGCACCATTCTGACAGCTTCAAGGCAGTTGAAGTTCTGGTGACCCTCTGCCAGCTATAATATTCTGGTAACACTGAGATGGTTCATCTTGGGGGTTGAAGAGTATCATCATGAAATGTCTAAAGACTTCAGATCGTTCAGAAAAATAAAGGGAATGAGTGGCCTTTTTGAATTCAACCCTAGAATATGCAAACGTGAAATTTTTTGTTTGTGTTTTACTTTATCAAGAATTCCAGGTCAAATTCTGTTCCGATTATCCTGGCCACTGTGGGACTGATGCTGGTCACAGTTGTAGCAGGAGTGCTCATTGTGAAGAAATATGTCTGTGGGGGAAGGTAAGGAACGTGGAAGTCAATCGCAGGTGCTGCATTCAAACCAGAAAGTCAGCCAAGGGTGTATGGTTGAGTCTGCCCTTGGCAAAAACCAGCTAGTTGAAGTGATGTCCTAAAACATCAGGCCTAAATCTTCTTGGCTCTTATAGTTTCCATATGCCAACTATGGGCCATGCTTCCTATATGTGTGACTCATTCTGTGAGTGTATAAAACACAGAAAATCCACAGTCCTATGAGAAATGCACTCCTCACCATGTGGGGCATAACAGAGCTTCCTGTCCACAGGTTCCTGGTACATCGGTACTCTGTGCTACAGCAGCATGCAGAGGCCAACGGTGTGGATGGCGTGGATGCTTTGGACACAGCCTCCCGCACTCATAAAAGTGGTTATCATGACGACTCAGATGAGGTGAGACTATTTCTTCTTGAGGGGTGGTCCAGAAGTACAGAAAAAAAAAAGTGATTCTTCTCCTATTCATGATCAAGATACAATTGAGGCAAAGGAGGGTATAAGCTAGAAGCAGCAACTTAATGACTATAAGACTTAGTCAGCCAGATACGAGGCAATTGCTTTCAAAATGGGAATTTTTGGTCTATGTCTGTTGTTTCAGGACCTCCTGGAATAGCTCCTCAAAGGACCTGGGACTGAGCGTGGATGATGGAACCGCAGTACCTCTTAACACTCCCTGTGGCTCCGACTTAGGGAAATAAATTTCCCATTGCAAGGGACCCAGCTTTGTTTCTGCTGCTTCCGTCAAAGCCAGAAGGACCTCCACTAAAGAAATGTAGGGGGCGGGCGAGGGCGCAAAACCCTAAATGCTCTTACAATTGGCTCTGAGAAGAAGGGAAATTTTTAATTCTTTAACTTCTTATTTCAAGTTCTGTCTTTTTGCAAAGTATGGGGTCTTTTGGTTTGGTTTTGTTTTTTAAGGGAAATGAAATGGAATTTAAAGGGAACGTTTTGCTAACCCCACTCTTGCATGTTTTGCATGGTACCTGCCCTAGGGCACCTGCCAGCTCCAGCATCAACTCTCACAAAGTACTTGGTGCTGTCCCTGGGCTCTGCTGGTGACAAAAAGCAGATGCACAGATAAACACAGAGGCTGAAGTGACTGGCACAACTTGGGCTGTCTTTACCCGTCTGGGGACAGCCCTGCTCCAGGAACATCACACACCAGCTCAGCACACAGATCCCTACTTTTCTTTCTTTCTTTCTTTTTTTTTTCAGGGACCATAGATCACAGTGATTTTTCTTTTCCCTGTTTAATTAGGCAATACCCTTGTTAATTGCCCTTTGGTGACTAAACCATGTGCTTCCAAGACACTAAATCAGGAAAACTCAAAGGACAATATTTTTAACTTGGGACAGGAAAAAGGGAGCAGCAGAGAATTGACTAGATTTAGCACCTATTAAAGGAGGAATTCTTCCTTCTTCCGAGATCTTTCAAGCCATGCTTTGTATGTGTGCCAGTGGACTTACTCAAGGACAGGGTTCAGGCTTGCCCTGGATGTCTGCCCAGGCTGAGTGATCGCTTTGCTCGAGCTGATGGTGGCATGCAGGGTGTAGTCCCTGAGGACTGAACACCAGTCTTCCATGTGCCCTTCTACCTGCTGTATTGGCTCACTGGCGAATCGTTATAATGGCTGCTTATTTGATTCCTCTTAGGTGGCTGCTGTACATGGAGCCGGGAAGACATGTTTTCAGATTAATAGGCTTTTTTTTTTTTTAATTGGAATTTTATTGCCAGGCTCGCCTCTCTTCCTCACCCCTTTTTCCCTGCTTTGCCAAGTAATGTATTGGCCTAAAACCAGCTGACACTTCCAGCGCAGATGATGTTTTGTGTGATACATTAAGTCCATATTTTGAATTTAAATTTTCCATTTGACATTTTTTTAAATTAAATAAATTATAGAATGTAGTGAGGTAGATTTTGGGTTGGCCATATAGGAATGGAAAGCTTCAATAACTAGTTTTAATACAGCTCGAATATTTGCTATACAGGAATGTACTATAGTATGTTTCCAAGGTCTTAGGTATGTACTGTGCTGGTCACAGTTCCTCCCAATAATTATGATTGGGACTTTCTTTGGTACAGGCCATTTTGCTGCTCGTTCATTTTATGGCTAGAAAGTCAGTAAAAAGTAAATGTGCCAAATTGACTTTTGTCAGAACGTGTGAGCAGATGGCTAAGTTCTTTCCTCACCAGAATGGAGTAACAGCAGCAGGGCAAGTGGGGGAGGGAGTGGATGGAGAATTTTAGAGACTTTGAAACTACAGTAAAATTAAACAAGTCAGGGAGCTTCAGTTAGAAATAAAGTTAGGGTATTTTTTGTGACAAGAATACTTGTAAGAGCCAGAGAGCACTAGTCTTTCATTCATTTCGCATTGTTTTTAAATTAAAAATAATTAAAAATTATTCCAAAGAATAACCTGCTCACAAATGGCAAAGTGTCAGCCGTTGTCCTAGACACCCTTACCTCCTGCTCAAAGCGAAATTGATGCCCAGAAAAGACCTAATTACACCTACACTTTTTCTGCCAGCATGTACTCACTGGGCTAGGTGTGCTGATATATGTTGATTCTCTGATCACTTATAAGATGTAGGAAAGTTCATATTTTTCTCTAACCATATAACAGGAGGGTTCTTTGCATATAATGATACCTAAGATTTCTGTAGAATTTAGCAATTTTCAGAGCACTTTCATTTGCCTTATGTCATTTGAACCTCATGACATTCTTGCGAGGTTAAAAAAAAAGGCAGGGGTTGTAATCCGTATTTTTTTAGGAGATGGAGCTGAAGTACAAAAATTGAGTAGATTGCCCCAGGGTCTCTGAGTGTGTTACGAGCAATCCTGGTCGGTTGTCTCCCGAACTCCTGTCATTTTTATGCGTGCACGTGCTGCATACCTGGAGAGGGTTCCTGCTCGCAGACCACCTGCCATTCTGCAGGGCAGAGACATTTCTCTCAGAGCAGTGTTTTGTGCCCCTTGGTAAACAGATAATTTTATTCTGTTTCTCATGGCTGAAAACAAAAGTAACGATAATTTTAAATATGCGTTTTAAAAACTGCCCCTCAGCTCATGGAAGGTCACTATTCAAGAGTGCAGGATGCTGAGTCACCTTCTCCATTCTCCTGGTTTCCTGTCCCTGACTGGCTACCTGGCTCAGTTGGTTTGAGGACTGCTAACAAGCCTGGTTCATTCCCTTTATATTCCCTGGTTAGCTTTCTGCATCAGCCTGCGCACTCACAAGTGTACGCCCTCAGCCAGTGAGTAAAACTGCCTAAATCCATGATGCGTCTAAAAAGAAAAGATTTCTAATTTGTCCTCCTGATGTTAGGTTATGAGCATCATCTTTGAAAGTAAAGCATTAGCATATCATTGTGTAAAGTCCCAGCCTTGATGGTAGCAAAAGAGATTATTTCTGGAGGTTTCAGCAATAGAATTTAGCATCTTAAGTTAGATTGGACATATCAGATTGTTCAAAGTGGTCTGAGCTCGCCAATCCAG
>NW_006442103.1:9955480-9960257 GCF_000325575.1 Pteropus alecto | reverse complement strand
CTCTGTGGATAGGTGTCTTGGACCTGAGGGAGCTTCTGGTTCTTAGACCAGAGACTAGGGATGTATACAGCTAGGCTGTTAACTGAATGGGAACGCCACTTAGAAGAATAAAATGTTTAGAGGGTGTGGCAGTTCTAGGCTGAGCTCAGGAGATTCAGTAGATTAACTGAAACTGAGAATTTGCCATCTGCTTCTGAAAAGGCATTCCAGTGTGTGTCTCTCATTCTTACATCTGCCTCGGCCTCTACATGCCCAAGCTGGCCTTTCATCTCTGACTGGTAATGTGCCAGTCACTTCCAGCTCCTGTTGGTTTTCCCATGGCCTTTGTCACACCAGGATACAGATCAGAGTTCAGGGTTGTCCACACCCAGCCAGGTGGCAGGGCTGGCCTGGCTTCAGTCATTTCTTTATTTTCCAGGCAAATCATCTAGGTAGAGAGATTCTTTCCTTTTAGGGGAGCTCTAAAGAGCCCTGCCCCTATCTGTAATGGCTTATAGCTCACCCTGCTCATTATCAGTACAGCCCCCTCATCCCATGCGAAGCCTGGATGCTTGAAACTGCTAAAAATAGGAAGAGATTCAGCTTCTCAGTTTGGCCACTACCTTCCCTCAAGCAGGAAAATAAGCGTGGACTTAAGTGTCTTTTGAACAAAACCAAAGTTTAGGATTCGTTCCATGATGGAGTGATAGGGAGGGCCAGACTTTCAGCACTGGCACTCAGCAGGTACCAGACTTTCTGTTCCATCTGCCACCAGTTGCGCAGCTCAAACAGCTCTGGCAGCACCGTCTTGCCCTAGCAGAGCCCAGGCCTGGTCCTCACGGAGGAAAACTGAAATAGCAGGAGCATGTCGATTTCTTGGTTATAACAGTAAGACTCAGAACATTAATATGAAATTGTCTTCAACACCTTGCTGTATGCAGTTTTTCACACCAGTACGTTCTTAAGCTAATAGAGAATAACAAACTAATCTGTACCTTTATATATATGTACATATATACATGTATAAACTGTATAGTGTACATGTTAATGATTTATTGATATGTCCCAAATCTTTAATGCAGTTCTCATCCTGTGCATGCCCTCAGCTTGTGGTCAGGTGACTTGAATGTTCCCTGATGATTCTGCCCACCTCGTGTGTTTGGATGTCTAGGGAGGAGGGTTTTGGTCATACCCTCTTTATCCTCGTGCACAGAAATGCTCAGGGTCCCCATGTGCCTGTTGTTCAACCCTCTCTTGTCTCTTGTCCCCTTTCTGAGCATGTTGTCCCTCCTTGTTCTATATCTTCCCTGCCTCCTCCCCAAGCTGGGGGACAACTGCCTTCCTACTAAAGTGTAAAGCAGTATTAAGATCATTACTGCATGTGCGCTAAAAAGCCCAGTTTTCTGTTCTCTTGGGACAGAAAATTGCATGCGAAGTGGGATATAGTCAAGTCTCAATGACCCATGTCATTTATACAACAAAGCCAGACCCCATAATAAAATTCCACAATATGGAAATAAAACTCAAATTTCTTTAGCATTGTGTAAATAAATCTGGATGTGTTTAACTTTGTACTGGTAATTTTCTGTATATTTGCAATATTTGGGTTAGAAATAAAACAGACTGAGACTTTGTTACCTGACCTATTGAAACGACTAAGCTACAATTTGTTAATAATGATAGCTTTTCCAGTTTTCTAGCTTCAGCAATCAGACCAAACCAGCAAATAAGCCAGTTAAATGCCAGGGCTGTGCATTTGTAGTATGAAAGGCATAAGATAACTTATGGAGGAAACTACTCACTTTTTTTTTTCCTCTTTATGCTCATAAACGTCTACTTCCCGTGGGTATTTGTAAGACCAGCTTTCTTGTTTTACCCCCAGCAAGTCTAATCCACCCCACACACCTTCTCAGGTTTCAATTACTTTTCCTCCGGACACAGCAACATATAATTACTCTCCCGAATTATGTGTTCCTTATAGCAGGTTTGACAAATGACAACACTGAAGTGGAACTTTGGTGTCAAGATATTTCTCTTGCTGCTCTTACTCAGCCCTTCCTGATCCATTTCATTTAAAGACCTTCAAAGAGTTGCAGGCTTCCTCACTTCTAAAATATTTCCTTTAGGAGCCAAGGTTGAGCTGGCTCCTCAGCCTGCCATCCTGGGGTGATGTATCCATGGAGTACTTATTCTCACCTCAGTCTGAAAAGACCTGGCTCTTGAGGAACCCACTATCTGGTGGAAGAGTTCCTCCCCCAGTAGATCTAAGGTGTTTTTATTTTCAGGGATTTCTCTAACATAGTATTCTCAGACTTCCTGCAGCAGAATCACTAGGTTGCTTTATGAAATGCAGATTCCTGGATCCCACCCAAACCTGTCAATTAGACTGTTTTAATGGACAGACCCTAGGAGTATGCATTTCACACCTTCATTGCAACCAAGGGCTAAAACCAAAAAAACTTGGGCCAGTCTCATCAAAGCACGAGTTAAGTGGGGTGTAAGGGGGAGTGTGGAGTCCCCTGGTGTGGGGATTGTCTGTACATACAAGGGCCTTGGCTAGGTCAGGCAAGAGAAATCAGTGAGAGAGGCCTTCACATTAGCCCTTATATGCACAAGTGCAGCCTCTTACCAACCAGCTCCAGAGGTTGAGCTCCACAGTCACCCTGTTTGTTTGGCCATCCTAGCTCCTGGATCCAAAGTGTGTCTACAGGTTATCCTGGCCCTGAGCGCCTATACGAATTGCAAAGAGGAGTTCTGGGCTTCTGTCCCACAGCCTAAGACGGTAACACAGGCTTCTGGGATCCTACTGACTCTGCCCTCAAACTGAGGGCTAAAAGGGGGAAAATGAGTAAAGAGTCTATTCATTCAACCATGCTCACCTCACTTTTGTCCATAAAAAAATAAAGGCATAGTGGAGGGTGGTATATGGGAACTAAGTACTTTCCGCTCTACTTTGCTATGAACCTAAAACTGCTCTCAGTCTATATAGAAATATATACACATACACACACACAAGGGGATGCTGGCTTCTGGAGATAAGGGGGTGATGGGAAACCAGATAATTTGGATGGAGGGTACAGCAAGTGTAGAATGATAGTTTGGGGTAAGCCTGGAAATCATAGGACCTTTAATATGTAACACCTACAGTGGGTTGGCCACTTTTCTGTATTTTTGTGACTTTATCCTCAACACAATCATGGCATCATTATCCCTTGTTTCATAGACCATAGACCAAATCACCAGAGGCCGTGATTTGCTCAGGGTCACCTAATGAGTAAGCAGTATAGCCAAAAGTCACACTCAAGTCCTCTGACCCTATGCCCCTGGCTCTCTTCCCTCCACAACTGCCGCCTCTTACTCTATCTGTACTTTATCTCATAGGCAAGGGAGCTTTCAAAGGGGCAAGTGCTGACCTGACCTAAAAATAGCTTATTTATCAAGCACGCAGTTAGTTGCACTCTGCTAAACACTTTACACAGATTACCTCTTTTAATCCTTGCAGCAACTCTATGGTTATTATTATATCCATTTTTTAGGTGAGGAAACAGACCAAAGAGACTAATGTGTTTGCAAGTCACACAGCTAGTTGGTGGTACAGCCAAAGTGAGCCCTGGTCGTCTGTCTCCAGAGCACACACTCTACCTTCCACTACCACTAGGGGGAGGTGAAAGAGAATGGGGACGCACCCCAGAAAGGTCGAGTTGACAAGACAACTCATTGAATGTGGGAACAGAGAGCAGTTAAAGGTATGCCTGTCAATCAGCTAATCCCGGGAACCCCTTCTCTGGACCTGAACACACTGTCGGATGATCTGGAGGTCAGAAGTCGAGATGTCACCCAATCCTCCTGACAGAAGCCAGAGGCCCCATTTGGATGGTCTGCGTGGTAGAGAGCGGGGAGCTGTTTGAAGCGCAAGCTCTCTCCTCCCTCCCTGGTGCTGTGTGAGGGGTGTCATCTCGCTCCCAAGATAACAGCCATCTCAGCCTCCTCCTGTGGCTATTCTCGGCTGCTGCCTGATCCCCCTCTCTTCCCCTAGCCCCTGCTTCAGCCCTTTTGCTGGGAGTAGCTGGGTGGGGCAAAGCCAGCCCAATTACATAACTCTGTGGCAGGGACCCCTGGAGAGGCTGGAGAGCAGGTGTTCAGCCCCTCCCTCACCACTAACAGTGAAAATCTGCCACTGGAGCCCAGCCTCGGGTGGCCCGGCATGGAGGCAGCCACAGCAGCAGAGGTGGCCTCGGGACCCACGCTGAAGGTGAAAGAAGTCAGCCCAGCTGATGCCGAAGAACTCCAGACTTCACCTCGACAGGGAGCCGGCAGCCCCATTCCCCAGCTCCTCCTGTCCCCTATAGAAGGTGACCTGCGGGGGTTAGGGAGGGCGGGGAGGCCGGGTTATGGGAGTTGGGAGGATATTCCTATACCTGATTGCACCTCCGTAGGTGTATGCAGAGGTGCATGACTTCGTGGGATGGGACTTAGGATGGAGGATTATTAGTTGGAGCTCCCACCCCCTTCCTTGGTGGATTCTTTCTTGCTGCTCAAATGGCTGTTGGGTTTTTGCTTTTTAGCTGAGAATTCAGTGAATGGTGTTTTTGGCACTTTAGAGTGACTAAAAATGATCTTATATTTTTACCTTCAAAAAATGTCTGTCATAGGGACTGGGAGGACCTGATTGATATACCAATGCCAGGCAGGAAGGGAATGAGGGGTGAGATGGTGGCCATCTAGATCAGGAGAAGAGGGAAATGAAAAGCCTGCATAACTGAGAGGCCAGCTAGTGAACGCTCCACGATACTCTTTC
>NW_006442103.1:9945186-9955450 GCF_000325575.1 Pteropus alecto | reverse complement strand
GTGCCATGGTTCCAGAGCCCACCCCAACACCCCCCAGCTCCCGTGGGAAGTCCCGTCCTCTCACATTCTGAGCTCCATGGAAGCAGAACCCTTCTGTGGGAGCATCTGGCTTCTCCTCCCTGGTGATCTCCGTGAGCCTCTCGGCAAAGAGGCATTTTGCAACTAGGAGGTGGCGGATGCCCCTTCCAGTCCCAAGTTTCCCTACTAGCAGCCATGCCGCCTACCCCTAGCTGTCCTTGGCTGGGATCTCGGTAGCCAACAGCTCTGCGACACTCACCTGGGGTGTCCCCACTGCGCCTGGCTCAGCCGACCAGAAGTGGAAGAAGGGATAGAGAACTCATTTCTTAAAAGCCTTGGCTCAGGAGTAATTCTGATCATTTTTACTCACATATCACTGGCAGAACTAGTCTCACGGTCAGACAGACAGCCAGGGAGGCAGCACTTCTCAGATAACTATGCTATGGAAAAGATCATGTCAAGTTTGGTGGGCAATAATGCGGTTATTAGCCTAGAGAATGAGCAAAGAACCAGACTGAAGGTGAGGGGAACAAAATCACTGGAGGAGAGGCGGGCACAGATGTGACACCCTGCAGGAACTGGCAGGACAGTGTTGAAATCACCAGGAATCATGACCGGAACAATGTTGGAGAGAGCGACAGTGAGCCAGGGCTCGAGGGGAAGACTACTGCGAGGGGAGGGGTGACGAGTCTCCTCAGAGAAGTGTCGCCTATCTCTATGTCCTTTTAATTTCTTTGACTTTAGTTTCAAGGTCTTCAAGGAGATGACACTTTGTCCTTCACAAGGCGCTCCCGAGGTCACCACACTGCTCTCTCATCACACTCCCGCAGACAAGGCCACATCCTAGGTATCTGCCAATGTTTCCCTAAGAAATGTTGGTACTTTTTGGATCCCTGGAAATCTCTGGTTACATTTCAAAGCCATAGCTCACCTCGTGCATTCATCCTCGTCTGGTAACTATTCACTCGCACGCATGCCTGTACTCATAGTCTTCTGTGCGTGTGCATGTACACATGCACATAAACACACACACTCACATGCACACAGACGCTTTCACACATTCATGCTCTTCACACACGCGTGCACACACGCACCCCCTTCACTCTTCAGATGTGTCCATCTTGTTTCTTCACTCTCCAGGCCACAATTAATAACATCGTCTGAACGACACAGCCCTTAGCGAGCTGCTGGATGAAAATCTTTAACCATGTGAAAGGCAATTATGAGAGAATATGAACAATTTTTCCCGTGAGCATAGAATAAGAAAATGGGCATAAACTTCAGCAGAATGAAATAGGGTGGAACCAGGAGGCATTTTCGAACGAGAAGAGTCGAGATCTTTGGGCTTTAAGTAGTCTCCTTCTCTACTAATTTCTAAGAAAGAATTAGACGACAGTCTGAGAGAAATACAGTGCTAAGGGAGATACAGCTCAGAAGTCGAGGGCTCTCAAAGGACTTTTCAAAATGTCTTTTCCCCAAGACTCTCTGAAGGGATAAAACCAAACTGTGGCTCTCAAACCCGGTCTTAGAAAAGCTAGGTTCCGCTTTCGGTCTCCAGTCTTTGGTTCACACCCCTCCTGCATCTGAGGAGGGGAAGGCCATGTTTCCCCAAGGTCAGTACAATTAACACCTCGCTGGACTGTGGAAGCGTGAAAAGAGATGCCCCGAATGGAACGAGCCCTCCTATTAACATTCTCAGCAAAGGGTCAGGTTGCTCTTGTTTGCTGGGCAGGCCTGGGTTGAGCTGGGGAAGCGCTTGCTGCTCCTGGGACACCTAGAGCTGTCAAACACTCTTCTGCCACCTGCTGCACACTGTCAACTGTGTCGGCGGCAAGCCCATCCTCTGCCCTCCCACCAGGGCCTGGAGCCTGCTGAAAGCCATATCCTCACCTATTAATCCTGTCAGAACGTTCTAGTAACTTAAGTTTGTCCCCTATCAATTCATCATCGTGTCAGGGAATTCCACACATAAGCCAAGAACTGGGACAGGAGCCCTCCAGGGAGGGAGAGAACACCATCCTAGCTGTCAGCCTTTCGTCCCTGTCTCTCTGCCTCCACTGGAGTCCCCTCCGGGTCTTAGGGCCATTCTGCTCATCCTTCTAATTCCCCCATCTTAGTTTATGTTACACGTAAACTTATTTAATTTTTCTCTTTAGTTCAGGTGAAACAATGCTAACATTTCCCAAGGCATTTTTCTAAGAAACAAAAAAGAAACACTAAGTGAGAACAAATACCTACATCAGCATGCACTAATCTCCAGAAGCCCATTTCCTTTCTGAGGTCTAAGCAGCGCAGGGCTCAGTTGGCCAACCTTCCAGACACGACAACCTGGCTCCTTTCTTCACCTCAGCCTTTGCAATTCTTGAGGGTTTCTCTTTGCTGCCTCCCTCCAGGGACACTATCATGGTCAAGGCCTGACTATGGTGCCCAGTCCCAAGCGGACCCAGTCCCTGAGTAAACAGATCGCCATGCTCAGGGAATGGGTCCCTCAGACATATTCCTAGAGGAGCAGGCAGGAGTCCTGGTGCCAGCACGACTTCACAACGGCCATGACGGCTTCAGCGCATCTGCTGCTCTCTCTGAGCCCTTTCTTTCCAGTCTTCTGTAGTGAATGCTCATCAAGGCCCCTCACAGTTCGGATATTCTATAGGCAGAGCAAGGGACAGCAGACCCAGCTTCTCCTCAGCAAGTGTGAAGGGCGATCTCCCCACCCAACAATGGGGAACCAAGCCCAACAAGATGAGGTTTTGACCCTCCTTTTCAATTGCTGCCCTCCTTTTTTTCAGAAAACTCTTAAGTCATATCCGCCTGTTCTCAACTACTTGGTGGCTTGCCAAGATGGCCCCAGGAGAGGAATGCATCACACAAACACTTCCTCTGTTCTTCATGCTCTGCCCCCTCCCAAACCACCAAAGTCAAACAGAGGGCAAGAAGAGCAGGGTCATTCAGCCGCCTGGGGCTCCAAGGCGGTCGCGTTCTTACTGAGGCGGTCAGGCCCTGAGCAGCCCAGGCAGGGCGGCCCTCAGAGCACTCGAGGCCCTGTATCCCTGTGTCCTGCTTTTGTCAGGGCAGGGGTGAGGTGCAGTCGAAGACAGCACAATCCAGGTGGAAACATCAGCCACACAGCAAAAATGGAAACTAGATAAATAAGATGGACAGCGTGCACTGAATATTCGTATTTATGTTCATTTACAAAGGCCAAGTGACAGTGAGTGAGATCATAACGGAGGAGGGGATGTATGGACGTGAAGTCCTGGTCTCTAAAAAATTGTCACAATTTGAGGTATAGGAAGAACACAGCAGAACCACTGTTTATTTCAAATTTCACCATTCAAAATTTTCCATTATATAATGTACATATTTAAATAGTTCAGTTTATAAGTAAACATACATACATCGGGGTGAATGCTCAGAAATATATTTACAGGGAAATGGATATTATCAAAATGTTTGGAATTCACGATCAAGCAGTTCTGCTGTTTCCTGCAGTTGTGTACTGGGGTGAAGTCTTTGCAACTGCTAGGAATGAACTGGGGGGAAGCCCGGAGTTGGTGGGAACTGAGGCACTGTCATATTCCACTTAAGACAACAGCAGCAGGGGACTGACTGTCTCAGACTAAGAAGGAGGAGAGGGAAGCTGCAAGAAGGTTGGAACATGGTATCAGTTTCTGCCAGGGCCCAAGGGACCCCAGGTGGGATGTTTGCACTTTCTTGGCCAAGGCAGCCTGAGGCTGAGGAGAGAAATTACACCTGGTCATTCTCCAAACCTCACACTCAGCACGTTCCTGAGCAACTCTCACCTTCATCCTGGAAGCTGATAAACATAATCTAATCTCTCTTCTCACTGAAACATGCCTGGGAGATCAAGGGAGAGTGAGCAGCGGACCTAGTCTTTCCCAGATTCTGTTTGTACAAAGTGATCTGATCCTCCACAAACCGGAAGGACACTACCAGGCGCTGAGCTGGGCAGCCACGCAGAGGAAGGGACTCAGACACCAGCTCCCTCTGCGATGACATCAGTGCTGTCCTAGTGCGGCCAGGATGTTGACTCTGCCTGCAGGAGGGAAAGCTTTCTCCTCCAATCTGGCACCAAACTGGGGAACGGGGCTGACACTTGGAGGTCTGGATTAACATTGAAAGTGGCCTTGGTAAAAGGAGTGTTGTTAAGGACAAAAGTAGAAAACGAGTGGAAAGACAAACCACACAGACTGGACTGGTCTGTGCACAAACAGAAAAAAATAAATCTCAGTTAATGGAAAGTCAGGAGTTGAGAGTTAAATGAAAAGAAGCGTCAGGCTCACACTTTAGTGCTCTTACTGCCAAGACTTTAACGCTTTCTAGAGGATCCTTTAGCCAGTCACTCATCCCTAAATCCCAGCAAGATGACGGGAGCAATCTTCCCATTTCCTACGAGAGGACTTCATTTACTGTGACGCCTGGATCGCCTGCCCGCGCAGCACAGCTGGATGCAGTACCCACCCCCTCTGAGTGCTACTCTTTCCACCACAGGAGGCTCACCACCCTGTTCTCTCTCTGTCATTCAGAGAACCCCAAGATCTGGCTACCTCGGGCCCTAAGGCAGACCTATATCCGGAAGGTTGGAGACATTGTGAACCTACTAATCCCGTTCCAGGTGATCATGCCGGCCCCATGCTGGGTCCATCTCTGGGACCAGGACAGGGTTTGATTTGGCAGCAGATACAAGGAGTCCTGCTAACAGTCGAGCAGTCATTCTGGCCTTGAATGGAGGGAGCCACATGACCAGAAGTCTGAGACCAAATGGCCCTTCCATCTGCACCCCTGAGGGTGGGTCGGGTCAGGCCTCGTGTGTTGAGGTGAGGCTATGCCCTTCAGTCAGCAGAGATCTGGGAGCTCTCAGTTGGGAGGGCTCTCAGGAGTTTGGGTAGCTATTATTAGTCTCAAGTGCCCTGGGTATCCTTGACCTACAGTCCCAAAGGGTGGGAGACTCAAAACCATCCCCCTTCCCCATGATCCTATAGGCTGCTGCTGAAAGATAAAAGTCCCCTGGGAGAGTCCATCAACCTCTAACTCAATGAATTTGCAGCTGCGAGTCAAGTAACCATGTGGAACTGGGGTGGAGAGTCAAGAGACCTCCTGGGACTGCTCACAGCCTTATCCCCATTTCTCAGGGCAAACCCAAACCTCGAGCCACTTGGACACATAATGGCTGTGCCTTGGATGCCAGTCGTGTGAGCGTGCGGAATGGGGAGCGGGACTCCATCCTCTTCATCCGAGAAGCCCAGCGTGCTGATTCGGGTCGCTATCAGCTCAGTGTGCAGCTGGGTGGGCTGGAGGCCACTGCCACCATTGACATCTTGGTGATCGGTACAGTGGGGGAAGTAGAAGATGGGTTGGTCCTCAGGGGCTCCCTCTCCAGGCTGAAGAGAAGCCATCACAGAGAGCTAGAGAAGCCAGGGTGACTTCCCCACACTGAGCATGGGACACAGTGGTAGCTGAAGGGAAGGGTAGCTGAGCAGAGAAGGGGAAGGGGCATTTCTGAAGTGATTTCCATGCGTATGAGTTGTACCATGCCCACTGCCTTGTTTGACCCTTTCAGAGAGGCCTGGCCCTCCTCAGAGTATCAAATTGACGGATGTTTCGGGCTCCAATGCTACGCTGGAGTGGACACCTCCCCGAGACACAGGCAATGCAGCACTCCTGGGATACACGGTGCAGAAGGCCGACACAAAATCTGGGGTGAGGCCCAGCTAGGAGGGAGGGATGGAGCCATAGCATATTCTGGAATGGGGCTCTGGTAGCTCCACGTGGTGGGCTAAGGTGGCTTGAGTTCACAAAACGGGTGTCTCATTCACGGCATCTTCTTGGGGCCCCCAAGCTGTGGTTCACGGTGCTAGAGCATTATCGCCGCACCAGCTGCACAGTCTCCAACCTCATCGCTGGCAACTCCTATGCATTTCGAGTCTTTGCTGAAAACCAGTGCGGGCTCAGCGAGACAGCCCCCATCACTGCCGACCTCGCCCACATCCAGAAAGCAGGTAAGGCACAGAGACCCTGAGCTCGGAAGAGTTCTGGATGAAGAGTTGAAGGAGGATGGGGATCTTAGGCCCTAGAGTATAGCCCTTCTTGGTCCCCTCAGCTACTGTTTATAAGACCAAGGGTTTTGCCCAGCGAGATTTCTCTGAAGCCCCAAAGTTCACCCAGCCTCTGGCAGACTGCACTACAGTCACCGGCTACGATACTCAGCTCTTCTGCTGTGTCCGCGCCTCTCCCAAGGTAAGCAGGGAGTTCTATGGGGTGGCTGTGCCGTGCGGCTTCCTACTCCTGATCTGACCTTAGTTATGTCAAAGAGCATTCTCGTCAAAACGTTTGTTCCCATCACCATCATCTGCCTCCTCCACAGCAGGTTATGTAGGAACAGTGAGGGCACTCAGAATCTAAGATAGGCTAATGTGGATAATGCTCCCAGTTTTCTCTTTAATGTTTGTCCCTCATATATAAAGATGTCACTTTGTGACCAGCTGACAATCGGGCATGAGCTTCAAAGTCATTTCTCCAGCAAGGGTGATGGAATGCCGCTGGTTTCTCCTTACTCACCCAAGCCTCATCTGATCAGGGCCACACACATATGAGCTGCCTAGAGTTGAGCCTTAGGCCACGCCCCTGAAAAAAGGCTGTTTATTTACAATCTAGTCACTGCTCTCCACACATGGCATAAAACAGCCTTTATCAAATACGTTTTGTGTGTTAGTCCTGGACCAAACTATGTGGAAATAATATCTCAGAAAGAATATCAATAATTCCACTCTAGAAACTCTTTTCTAACCAGAGGGAACAAGCCAACGGTGGAAATAGAACATGAATGATTCAATAATGTATATACAACAAAGAGGAGCCCCTGACGCCCGGTGCTTCTGATCCATGAAGGGGCTGCGTGAGCAGGGCAGAATAGAAGTTATCACCTTTCTTCTAGTCAGGAATATCTGGTGAACAAGGCGAGGTTTCAGGTGCTCTTTTCAACCAAAAGAAGAAGCGTGAAGGCTGCTGAAGGTACTGGAAGGGGAACCCCTTCCCAAATAGAAGGTTCAGGGAGCTAGCTATCTGGAAGGCTGTTAGCTCTTTTAGATCCCTGCGCCATCTGTTCTTAAAGCACCCTACTCCTGCTTCTCTGGCTGGTGTGTCCCCAAGCCTTGTAGGCAAAGAGTCCCAGAGACTAAGCACCGACAGAACAATTGTTTCTTATTATCCCTGTTGCCCCTTTGACTTTATCTTCCAGCCAAAGATCATTTGGCTGAAGAACAAGATGGATATCCAAGGTGACCCCAAGTACAGAGCCCTCACAAATCTGGGAATCTGCTCGCTAGAAATCCGCAAGCCTGGTCCCTTTGATGGGGGCATCTACACTTGCAAGGCAGTTAACTCCCTGGGGGAGGCGTCGGTGGACTGTCGGGTGGATGTGAAAGGTAAGGGCAGAATTCATGCCTTAAGGTGCGTCATCTCCTCTCTCCAAAGGTGGAAAAGTCAGGGCAGAGATACAAGCCTAGATGGAGAAGGGTTTGGTTTGATTCCCATTTCAGGCCCACTCATCACTGTCATCAACAGGATGTATTTGAGGAGCCATTTTTATTTTCCACTATCTCATTTCTTTCTCTCCATCCTAATTCTGGAATATAGGAAGAATTGCTATTTATATTTTGCAAAGGAGGAACCTGAAGCACAGGGAGGTAGGTGAAGGGTTTACCCAAGGTTTCTACTGTTAACTGAGGAGTTGTCACTATGGTAGAAAGAGCCCATGTCTCCTGGTCCTCATCCAGATCATTTTTCTTTAAACTATAGTCTGCTTCTGACTCAGTCTAGGAAAGCTGCAGCTGTTTTTTGAGCTTTTAGACAAACCAAAGACAAATGCACATCCTCTCTACCTCTTTTAAAGTATTCATTCTCTTATCCATTCCTGTCACCTCGTTCAGATCTCCATCATTGCATTTAGCACTTTGTTTTTATAATGGTCTATTTACTGATCTGTTTCCCCATTAAACTATGAGCACTGTGACGGCAAGGACAGTTTTATTTGCCTTTGCCGCCTTCTCCTCCCCCTACCCCCACCAGCTAGCATTCAGCCCAGGTTCGGACATACGGTGGGCTCTCTCTAAGCGTGTGTAGCATGAATCAAGAATGAATGAGTCATTACATGACCTGTTCTTCTCTACGCACAGACTCCTCATTAGCACCATGGACTCCCAAAAGACCAGAGAAGTATATCCCTTCCCAGTACTCTGAAAGAAGGTTTCCCAACGCATAGACACAGACAACAGTTTAGTGGTTACCAGAGAGGAAGGGGAGGATAGGAAAGCATAAAGGGGGTCAAATATATGTTGAAAGAATGAAATTTAACTCTGAGGGTGAACATACAATGCAATATACATATGACATATTATTGAATTTTATACTTGAAACCTATATAATTTTACTAACCAATGTCGCTCCAATAAGTTTAACTTTAGAAAGGTTTCTCAGAGATTTCTGAGATATTAATATTAAGAAATGTCTGAATTCTTGTAGCTCCTCATTGAGGCTCCCTAAGAGGACAAGGGCAACTCTGAGGAAGGTAAGGAAAGGGAAACAGGGTGTCTGAACGGAGTAAGACTGTAATGTTTACGGCTAGTGTTGTTGAGACTGGGAAACATACATTCCCGCACCTTTCAACCCTGCATGCACTGGTGACAACCTTTCCTGTAACCATTGTTTTGTAAGTTAATATCATCATCCCCATGGAGGGAATTTACCATAGATGAAGTCTACTTTTATCACACCCTCTATCTATCTGTACTCCTCAACTCCATGGTAGGAATTAAACCTAATGGTCCTCTGAAGAAGAGTGATAGTATCTACCTAATTGTAAAGGGGGTGGGGAGGGAGCGAGGCAGGCGCTATGAGAAAAGATGTCGAGGGAACAGTAAGGAGTGGAGGATGGGCGAGGCTCTCCACCACCACCGCTTGGCAGCAGCGTGGAAAGGAGGGGGAAGCGACTCTTGTCAATTAAGTGTTTCTACCTCAGTATCATAAGCATGGTGAAACGCAGATTCATTGCCTATTTTTTACTTTGAAGTTTATGGATTCCTTCTCCTCCAAGAGGAGATAACCATCATTATCATTACATGTCAATAATCATTGGACATGTGGGTATGTGGTTCCAAGCAGCATGTCACTGGCAGAGGGCAACTCAAATTATTATTTAGAATTTTGTAGCACCTTCGGAGACTAAATCATTTGCTGCAGAATCGTTGTCCACAAACCAATGGGTGAGGTGATAAAGAAGCTCATGAGAGAATCAAAGAGAACTGGTTAGCAATGTCTCCTCTGACTTACAGCTACTGGCTGATAAAAATTGAGAATGAATTCAATCCCAGAAGCCATTTATTTAAGCCTATCATTGATAAATAGCAAATGAAAACCGTAAGGTACACATTAAGAGTACAGACTTCTCAGGAGAGCTCTCTCTGCCAGATGGCTTGCAAAGACGGTTCTCTCGCCATCCCTCAATTCTCTCCCTGTCAGAGAGTTATGTTGGGTTGGTGTTAGCCTTGTTAGTGTTAATTGTCCTTTTACCTCTCTCCCAGCCAATGCCCAGCAATGAAGCGGGGTAAGTAGAGAATTCATACATAGCACAGGACCCAGGGACCATGCAAAGGGGTTGTTTTAGCACCCTGGATGTGCTCTGGCTGTTCACTGTTATGGCCACAACAAATTCTCTTTTCTGTGCCTCCAGGAAGCCCAACTGTGGTGAGACTGTATCCTTAAGAAGCTTCAGCACAGCGTCTGGTTTGGATTGATCTAAATAAATGTGTATATCCTCAGTGCATTAAGTGCCATCTGTTTGAGCTTTTCCATATGGAAAAAATTTAGAAAGTTGGAATTCGTTAGCCAGACTGTATGGAATCTCCGAACCCCTCAGACTCCACTTTCTCTCTCCACATCCACATTCTCTTCCACAGAGGCTTCTAACACTGTCCTGTCCCGAGACAGTCTGTGACAGAGTTGAGTTTAACTCTACATAGTACCAGGTACTAAAAGAGATGCTGAAGATGACTCGCTCTCTTCCTCTCTGGGATTTTCAGTAAAAGTTAGATAATAGGATTTACATCTATCACAGGGACCAGACAGCAGGAAACACATATACGTACATAGCTTATTAAAGACAGAGCCCTAAGACTTGAGGGCTGGGAGATACTGAAGAAATTGGAGCAGAGTCTCATTAAGCCCTAGGGAA
>NW_006442103.1:9925008-9945109 GCF_000325575.1 Pteropus alecto | reverse complement strand
GCTTACATTTGTTTTCATTCTTAAAACAAGTAAGATAGTGGAGGCATTCTGTGATGGAGTCTGCAAAAGACAATGACAATTCGTCTCATCCTAGTATGAGCATGGTACTCTTCCCATCCAAAGTTGGGGTCTGTTCCTCCTCCCCTTGAATCTGGACTGACCACGTGACCTGGTTTGACCAAAAGAATGTAGCAGAGGTGATGCTGGACCAGTTCTGGGCCAAACCCTTAAGAGATCAGGTAGTTTCTGCTTTTGCTTTTAGAAGTCAGCTCCCATGTAAGGAATTTCAGGATAGATTACTGAATTATGAGAGGTCTTGTAGAAGACAGCCAAGAATTCCAGCTGATAGCCAGCACCACAGCCCCAGACATGTGTGGCCACCTTGGACCCTTTAGCCATAGTCCAGCCAATCTACTTGTGGAGAAGAGACACGTTGTCCCTGTGGAACCCTGCTCAAATTGTAAAATCACGAGCAGATAAATGGTTGCTATTGTTTCACTGAATATGGGGGTGGTTTGTTACACAGTAATATATTACTGAAACAGCCTTCTATGTATCAATTATTGAACTAAGTACTTTGTCTCTTTTAGTCTTCATTTTACAAATGAATAAGATGAACCTCATAAATTACTCCAAGTATACTGCTGGTAAGTAGCAGAGTCAGGATTTGAATCAGGTCTATTTGACCTCAAGCCTTCCCTATTTCTTCTCGTCTCTTTTACTAAGTGACCCCCACTGTAGTAGGTATGGGCTTAAGAAGAAAAGATTTCCAGGTTCCAGTATATATTAGGTAAGATTTTAAGGAGGAAGGGGATGTGTTTCCACTGAGAAGAGTATGAAAGGCTTTTCTGTTCAGACCAAAGGTCTGTTTTAAGTTGAAGCAAAGTATCTATTCCAGCCTTTCTCAACTGGTGTTCTGTAAGAATTAAGTCCCAATGCCCCCAAGGCATCCATTATATGTCATAAATTAACTTCTTCCTATACATCTAAAATGTTACTAGTTATCCACAATCCTTGGGAAAATTTAGAAAACAGTTACACAAATCATTTTGTAGGGTCTAATGTACTTAACCACTGCTGAGAATGTTGGGGGATGGAGTAGAGTCCAGAGCCAGCCAGTCACGTACAGAAGCAGGGCCTGGCTAGGTGAGGAAGGAGTGAAATATTCCCAGCTATAATGCCCTAAGATTACTTAGACCTCTGGCCTCAGCCAACAGCCCCATGCCTCTATTTGTTGAAGTACTCAATGGCCACCCCTTAAAGTTCATATATTCTCAACCTTCATGATGAAGGAATAAAATCTTCTTTACACTAAACCAGACCCCCAGTCACAGTTAATCTTTCTGCATTCAAGGAGACCTGCTTTGGAATCCTGAATTTTTTCATTTATGCATTGGACACTGTGGAGTATCTTCTGAATAAGGCATACCATGTGCCTGAGAGGGGGTGTAATTTCTTCATTAATTCACTTATGATTTATCCAAAATCTTAAGCATCTTTTCATACATGTCAGCTCCAGGGGGCAAATATTTCCCAAATTAGTGGCCTTATGTTGAGTGAAGAATTCTTGTATCTGAAATCTATATTTTCTGACTTTGTTGTCATTTGGAAGAGAAAATAGTTCTACTGCCTTTTTTCTGATACTGCAACAGCTTTCAAAATCATAATTTGGTGAAAGAAATTGGAGATGAGTTTCCTTAGGAGAAACTAACTTGCAATTTGCCAAAACTGCTTCCCCCACTTACCTGAAAATGGGTGAAGAAGTAAGTGTAGAGTTCCCCAAATCAGGCTCTTCGTAAGGGAAGAAAGAATGCAGTTAATTAACAGCTTCTTCCCCCCAGATCTCCACTCCACCACTACCTGCCTGGACAGAGGGACGCTACTGGTTTTTCTCACCTCCACAGACCCTGAATCCTACAAGCAACTAAAATTCCACTTTCCCCAGCCAGCAATCCTCTTGTCTCAGCTCTCTCTCACAGAAGCTTGCAAGTTCTGGGCCTCCCCACGCTTTCCCTTATCACTCCACTAAATATCAAGGCTCCTTTGCTTCCTGTGGCATTTATTACAGTAACATCTCACTCTTGCAAACTTCAGCACCTCAACTTCACAGCTAAAAACCTTGAAGTAAACAAAAAAGCCTATAAATGGCCATAATAATGGTCACAAAGGCTGGAGACTAGCGCTCAGGCTTTGTTTACAGGCTAGCTCTTCAACCACTTTTAGGACCTTTTTAATTTAATTTTTAGAACTTTCCTAAGAAGCTGTTAACTGGTGGCCCAGCCTATTCACAGGCAACATTTGAAAACGACAGAAAGAAAATCCCTAACAAGTAGGCTTAGGCATTTTACAAACACAGCTTTGAGTTAAGAGGAGCAAATTATAAACAGCCCCTCAAAGCCTCTAAGGCACACGGCATAAAATTCGATATTCCTAATTATCCCCCAACGATGTAACTGTGATGGTCCCGAGATAACCGAGGGGTTAAGTATAAAAAGAGACAAGCTTGCTTCGCTTGTAAACGAAAAGATCACGGTTGAATTTGAATCCAAATCTCCGTTTAAAAAACCCGTTGTTTTTACACCTTGGCTGCCTCGGGTTTTGAAATTTCTTACCTAAAAAGCCATGGAAGATGTACTTCTTAGAGAAGAAGCTCGACATAACTAAGATATCAGTGTTTAAGCGCTTCTATAACTTAGAAAAATCACCACTGAAGAAATATGGCAAACGCGGTGCTTGCATATGGAGTGAACCCAAGAAAACCAATTGCCTCAGGCAGAGCATTAGCTTTTGGGCCCACGGCCGCGAAGGGCGTCAGGTGACCACGCCGGTCTCTGGGGCCACACACTCTGGCTCCGCCAAGCGGTTCGGGGAGAGGGAGAAGAGGGGGTGACAGGGAACGAAACCCATATTCACTGGCCTGCGAGGGTCTCCCGGGCACCCGCGCGCACCCGTCGCGCTCCAGCTCTCCGGATGGAGTCTTTCTTGGAACCGATCTTCACACGGCCCCCACCTGCAGACTTCCGGCCAGCTCTCCACTGCTGCCCCGCCCCCAAGGGGCGGGGGAATGCTGGGATTAGCCAATCACTGCGCGCATGTGGTAGGAGTGGGTGGGGCCTGAAAGATTCGAAAGGAGCCCCGCCCCCTCGGAGCAGATTCCCGGGACTAAGTTGTGGGAAGAAAGCACAGTTTGCGGGAGGTGAGGCGAAGTGGAAAGCGAAAACTGAGAGTGGGCTGGAGGTGTGGTGTGTCTACGGTGCTGCGGGGAGTGGAGAGGTGGCTTGGGGAGAGGAAGATCTGGAGGATGGTGGCGGGTAGGAAAACAGAGCGCATAGACCGCCCTCAGTGAGGAGAGGCCCGTTGCAGGGGGGCGGGAGGTCAATCTTAAGAGGGGGATTAGGGTGCAGGGAGAGCTCTGCGCACCTTCCCAAGACATAACGGTACTAACGGGCAGGTGCCGCTTCTGAGAAGCTTGCTTTACCTCCAGCATGACCCCCAGCCCCTTGGCTCGCACCCCGAATCTGGCTGGGGGCCTTGGGCAGGAGGGAGACCTAAGGAAAGGTATGTTTTCTCTGCAGCTCAGGTCTAAGCCGACTCCTGCTCCTGCTGGCTGGAACATGGGAGATTTGCAGGAAGGTAAGGAAACCCTGGAGGGAAGATTGAAGCCCTGCCATTGAGAACCACGTTAGGGACCCAAAGCTGGCGTTCATTCTTGACTCCCTACAGATGTGAAGTTTATAGTGGATGAGACGTTGGACTTTGGAGGGCTGTCACCATCTGACAGGTACCAGCCTCTTTATCTTGCTTACTTTCTTCCAGGGATGCCTCTGTCTCTAACCCCTCGCTGCTGAATTTTTGCTCTCTGGGGCCTGGGTTGGTAAATTAGCAAGGTTGGGCATGCTGTGGCTGATGGGTTACTGGTTTACTTGGGCCTCTGACACTACTACCGGGGGAAGAAAGACGGGAGAAGCTGGAATGAGATTGCAGGGAGTGAAGGAGAAGGGTAAATGGATTTGCTGCATCTTCATCCTGGCATAATTTCCAATGTCAGTAAATGCTAAAGGCCTATTAGGCCTTAGAACCGGGTGTCTCATCACCTAGAAGTCAGATCTCACAGCCGGCATTGGCATCATGGTTTGGGGTTGTGTCTCTAGCTCTGTCGTGGGTTCTGCTCAGTCTCCCTTGCACAGTCTCCTGCTCTCTGTGGTGTGGGCACGGTGCCTGGTTTGTTTTCTGTCTCAGTCGTGAGGAGGAAGACATAGCAGTGTTGGTGACTCCGGAGAAACCCCCCCGACGAGGCCTCTCCCACCGAAGTGACTCAAATGCAGTGGCCCCCACCCCCCAGGGTCTGAGGTTCAGCTTAGGCCACCTCAGCCCAGAGAAGCTGGAGGAGATCCTCGATGAGGCCAACAAGCTGGCAGCACAGCTGGAGCGGTGTGCCCTGCAGGAGCGGGAGACCACAGGCGAGGGCCTGGGGCCTCGAAGGGTGAAGCCCAGCCCTCGGCGGGAGACCTTTGTGCTGAAGGACAGTCCTGTCCGCGACCTGCTGCCCACTGTGAGCTCTTTGGCTCGGAGCACCCCTTCCCCAAGCAGCCTGACACCCCGACTCCGGAGCAGCGATAGGAAGGGGTCAGTCAGGGCTCTTTGGGCAACCTCTGGAAAGAGGCCCTCCAGCATGAAGAGGGTGAGTTTAGAGGGTCTGGGCTGGATGTGTGCCCCCAGACGCAGTGCATGATTCGGTATAGGCATACAGTGGTTTCCTCGTTGGTAGAATGGGGATAGTAAAATTCTACCTCGCAGAACTGTTGAAACTAAACGAGATACCATAAGCCATGTGTTTACCAGTGTGTCTGCGCATAGCTCTATAACGTCTATAATTAGCTCTCAATAAATGGTATTGGTGGTGGCGATGATGTTGGCAGCTAACTTCTGCCCTTCTTTACTGGGATCTAGGCAACTTTCCACCGCTATCTTTTAATCAGCCAGCAGAACAGATTCTTTTTCCATTTTAGTCCCCTTTTTTCTCTCTCTCTCTCTTTGTATTTCAGGAGTCACCCACTTGCAATCTGTTCCCCACATCCAAAAGCCCAGCATCTTCTCCTCTTGCCCGACCAATTCCTCCAATCCGGGGAAAAGCTGGGCCCAGTGGGAGAGCAACAGCAAGTGAGAGGACCTGGGCAGCAAAGCTGTGGGTGATTGGGAGCAGGGAGGATGTAGAGCTCACCCTAAAATTCCTCTACTCTGCACCTAGGCCCACCTACCCCTGTCAGACCAGCTTTGGCCCCACCACCTTCTACCAGCAACTCTCAGCGCCTGTCTCGGCCACAGGGAGCAGCTGCTAAAACTTCCAGTCGACTGCCTGTTCCCTCGGCCATCCCCAGGCCTGCCAGCCGAGTGCCACTCACCAGCCGGAGTATACCACCCAGCAAAGGTGCCCTAGCTCCAGATTCTCTGTCAACTCGGAAAGGACTTCCAAAACCAAGCACTACTGGGCACAGAGGTAGGAAGAATGGACATAAGGGTAAGAAGTCAGGAGGAAGAATACCTACCCTTGCCCAGCTTGACCGTACCCTCCCGGAGCTGGTAACAATGACCACTTTTTCCATCTTCATTGCAACTCTCCTTGAAGATGGTGAGACTGAGTTGAGGAGAGAATTTGGGACTGGGCCAAGAGTTTGAGCCTTGGTTTTTCAAATAACTTCATGTTCTTTACTTTGGGTAGGAGGAAAGGCACCGATCCCAAACTCTGCCTTCAACCAGTATTTCATTTTGAGAAGGTCATTTGAACTTTCTGCTAATTCATTTCTTTTGTAAACTCCCATCAAGTTCCTGTTTCCCAACGACCAGATCTTCCCGTTACTGGTGCCACTCGCAGCAATCTGCAGCCCCCCAGGAGAGTCGCAGTCCCAGGACCTACCAGGTAAGACTGGTTGAGATGCTGTCACTCTCCTCACTGTCTCCTGGGCTTCTGCGCTGTTATACACATCAGCCCTGAATCCCGTGTGGCAAGATGAGGATGAGGAGGGAAGCCTGGAGAGTCCAAGTGTTTCATTTCTCCCTAGCCCGAGGAACTTGAACTCAGCTGGATGGCATAGAGGCTTGAGGAAGAAGGGCAATAAAGCAGTTCCTCCTGTCTCTTTAGGTAAAGAGATCAGGACAGCCAGTGAGAAGTCAGTAGCAAACCACTACAGTCACTGCCTGGACTCACTCTACTCGGTCTCCTAAGCACTCTCATTGGAGGCAGTTTCCGGCTTCAGCAGATCCTGGCCCAGGGGCGGGAGGAAGAGTTGCCACCAGGGCTGGCACCCCAGGAGGAGAGACCATGAGAGCAGAGTGGATTAGGGTTAAGCTGGAGGGGATTCAAACTCTCTGGTTTCAAAGAAGATTAGGAACAAGAGGTCACCCCAGCCGTGAAATTAACAAATGGAAGATGAGAAATGCTGAAGAGTGGGTTGTCCTCATCCACCCTAACTCCATGTTTGGCCCCAGAGAGTTTGATCTTCCCAGGCAGTGGGTTCACTGGACATTTACATGCGAATGGCCTCTGCAGCTAACCTCCCTGCTCTCTGAGGACCAGTCCTCCTGAATCATATCCTCCACTGGACTCCAGCCTATTTGGAGAGGCAGAGGCAGGCCCCTGGCTTCCAGAACTTGTTTCCTGTGAATTCTGTGACTCTTAACAGGCCAGTTTATGATAAGCTTACTCTGTTGACCTGCATTTTTCTAAAATAAAATAAATGTATTTTTATAGTCTCTGCATATGTGAAAGTAAGTTTTGGTCCAATTTCTAAAAAATTTGGAGTAAACGCCTATGTAATTCCAATGGGGAAGCCAGGATGGGCTTCTCAGGCAAGGGCCTGAATAGACCCTAGGGCCTTGAGATTCCAGCTAATCAAGCCGTGATGACCCCCCTTTTTGGCATTAGATGGGAACAGGCTGCCTTTTCCCAGGATTTGTATGTTATTAAAAGGTCCAGATCAAGTTAAGTATAGTTTATTTCACAGTATGTGAGGCTATTCAAGCCAAGGTCTATATATTATTTAGATCCTAAACTTGGGTGTCCTCCTGTGGCAAGAAAATGGAGCCTCCTAGAAGTCCTCAGCATCTTGTCTGCTGTACTTATACAATGAGAGGGTCCTTTGCTGGGTACCCTGGTATTCAGCTTTGCTGATTGCCTCAGGTAGAAGATACTGGAACACCCCATCATGCTCCACCTTACTTCATTAGAATTGTTCTCCTCTTATCTCCCCTAGTGGACTCGAGGGCCGGCACCCAGATTTGCGGTGCCTAGTGTTGTGATTTGTATGTGGCAGAGAATTTCATTCATTTATTGAAAAAATATTTGAGTGCAAGATGGCTGTTGAATGCACCACAAACATTCATTTAACAGATTTAACGAATGGTCTCCCTTTTCTCGCAGCTATTGACTCTTGCAATCAGAACCAACTCAATACCTTGTGAGTTTTGAAGGCCAGGCCATGACTTAAGGAGCCAGCTGGCAACTGGGCAAAGAGTGGAGTGCCTGCTGGTGCTCCCCACCCCCACTCCCATATGCCCAGAAGCACCCTACTTAGGCACCGAAATGGCCTTCCTCTGTTCCCAGGCCAGGGGCCCTCTTCCTTTTCATAAAAAGGAGGCAACTCTCCTTTTTATGGTTGATCTTCAGGTTCATTTCACACATTCACCTACATCACAATGACAGCTGCCTGGACACTCACCTTTCCCTCAGTCTCTTGCAGCAACCCCTGCAGCCTCTGGGATTCCAAGAATTGAGTTGGGGAAGAGGATGTGGAGACACACTGAATACTTGGCTCTGGAGAAATTTGGTAGAGGCAAGAACACTTCAGGTGTATTTCCCAGCTCTGTCCAGCACTAGTGAGTAGGCCCAGTTGACTATATGCTCTGACAGAAGCACTGGAAAGTTGGCAAGCCTAGGCACACACTTAGATGTGGCCAGCAAATGGCAGGTGTGGCCTAGGAGTGGGTGGGTCAGGCCCTGGTGGGTCATTAGAAGCAAAAGGAGCAGCAGACCCACGTGCTATTGCCACCTGGTGGTCGAAGATGGCAAGGCATGTTTGACCCTCTTGGTTAGTCTTGAGCTTTGTACGTCCCCAGCCCCATCTTGCTCCAAACCGGCTTGAGCAACATGCGTTAGGCAATGCCAGCTAGGAAGAAGCCCTGCCTGCCGCAGTGGCCCTTCCTGTTCACCTGCCTGCTTACTTCCATCCCTTTTAGTCTCGCTTCCTATTTTTTTTCTTTCTGCACTCCACCTCTGCCTGCCCCCAACCAGTAGCAACAGTGAGGGAAACCAAAAAGTTTATCGGCCTCTTATAACGCACTATGAACTGTTCTAAGCATGTTACATCTGTTAACTCATTTAATTCTCATAAAAGCTCAAATAGGTGGATGCTATTATCTTCCTCATTTTACAGGCAGAGAAACTAAGGCCTAGAGAGATTAAGTCACTTGATCTAGTTCCCAGGTTTGTGTTTTTGATCACTACCCTCTATTGTCCCCTTGTTAACTCCCTGTCTAGTATGTCAGACAGAACTCTGAAAAACACAGAACTTGGGAAGAGAAGAAATGTCACGGAATACAGAGTTGTCTAGAAAATAAATAGTTGCTTCATTTCCAATGGGTAAAAACAAAATGGCCCAGAGAAGTGGAGTTAGGAGGCCCCCAGTGACTGAGCACCTTTAAATTCCCATAACTTCTCAGCTCGTCCCTCCTTACCTCCTGAATTCTGCTCGAAGGATTCAGCCCTAAGAGGCTGGGTTGGAAACCTGCCTGCTCTGTGCAGCCTCTCCAGCTGAACGAGTCCCTCCTGTCCTCACAAAAATGATACTTTCCTGTCATCTTGGAAATGCCAGGACACGAGTTCTGCACCGATGATGTTATTTAGGGAGCACTGTTGGGGGTGTCAGTAGAGGGGCTAGTTCACCAAACACTTGCTATCTGAGTCCCCTGACCTCCCGGCCCTTCCTG
The DNA here is from genome assembly GCF_000325575.1 of Pteropus alecto. Taxonomy (NCBI): domain Eukaryota; kingdom Metazoa; phylum Chordata; class Mammalia; order Chiroptera; family Pteropodidae; genus Pteropus; species Pteropus alecto. The sequence continues at coordinate 9,936,127 of NW_006442103.1, read as the reverse complement.
CCCTTGTTTTCCAGAAGCCACACCTCCCTCCCTCTGAAAGGGTAGGGCACCAAACAGAAGCACATGATGATAATGCTCAACCCGCACAGAACTAGTTTATTCAGTAGTATGGGGAAATGGAAAAAACAAAACAAACAAAACACAAACACAAAACCCTACCATATTTACAGTGACAATCAAACTGTACAATCTGATGGTTAGTATCAAGTTAGCATCCAGCATCTTTGTATTTTTTTAAGTCAAGTCATCAGTAGTAAAAACCAGTTAAAATTTTAACCCTTTGCAGGAATTGCTGAGGGGAGAGGTCAGGGGGAGAATCCACAGCAGGAGAGCCAGAAACCAGCTTTACAAATGAGAAACAGGAGCGTTTTTTCCGCCCACATTCTCTTTTTCTAGCCACCTGCTCCAGAGGAAAGTCTGTGACAGGTCTGGAATACATGCTGAGCATAAATGGCAACTCAAATGAAGAGCAGTTGGCAAAACTGGGGCGGGGTGGGGTGGGGGAGGCAAGGAGATGACAGCCTGTAGTAAGGGGAAGGGCCTCAGGCCCCCATGCCAGGACTGCTGGGTACACACCCAACCTGTAACAGCCACATCAAGACCCCCTGGGACTGGACACGAACCCATCCCAACACAAAAAGCAAATAAATAAAAAATATATATTAACTCTCTCTTCGCAGGGAGCTGGGGAAGTAGTGAGGGAGAAAGAGGAACAGGACCTGGTCCTTTGAAGAAGAGAGCCAATTCCCAGAAGGGGTTAAAAATAGAACATGTCTCAGTGGCTACAGCATGTCAGACAAAGTGGGGTTTGTCTGATCTTGGGGGCGGGCGAGTGGACCCCAGAACCCAGACTTGAGACCTGCGCTCGGAGCAACTGAGTCAGCACTGTATTTACTCTTACTCTCCGTCCCACCCACACAACAGCAAAGAAGCGCAACTTAACACGACTGGCCTTCCCCACGTGCGGGTCGGGCAGGCAAATGAAGCACTTTTGGGTCAGCAAACTGAGCAAACGCCTGGGCTGCAGCACGAGGCCAGAGTCCAGGGAAAGGAGAGGGGCTGGAGTGGCCCGGCCACTGCCCAGGGGCACGGGTTCCCCTCAAAATGTGTTCATGCAGCATTTGGGGGTCCGGGGGCGCTGAGTCCTTCTGCCCCCTCTCCGAACAGGGCTTGTTCAGTTCCTGGGAGGGTGGCACAGGCTGGCTGAGGTGCGCCCTCTGCCCTGATGCCCTCGCCATACTGAGGCCTGCCCGGTGCAGCCTGCAGGGCTCACTGCCCTGGGTGCGTGTGGCTTTGTCCTTTCCTTTTGGTGATGGCAAATGAGGGGCAGGCCCTCCCCAAGAGTCCCTCTCCTCCCAGAGGCACAGCAGATGGGAAACCGAGGAGAGGCTGGGGAGCGTCCTGGGAGGTCCTATCCTCTTTGGGAAGGGAAAGGGGAGTCAGTTTCCAGCATATAAAAAAAATTAATCCCTGAAGTCATGAAGAGTGGAGATTCTTTTTTAAATTCTTTTTTCCTCTTTTCTGAAAAACTTTGTCTTGGAGATGTTGGCCCCAGGGGTCCAAAGTGCAGTGAGGGGGATGGTAGGGGAGGGAGTTGGCACTAGATGGCCTTGGGTGGGGTTGGGTGCCCCTCCCGGCAAGGCCCAGGCTCCTCAGATGGACGTTTCGTCGCTGCTGCGGGCAGGCGGTGGGGAGCAGGGGCAGGATAAAGCACAAGACAGGAGTGAGGCATGAGTGCAGCTGGGGAAGGTAAAGGAGCCTCAGGGTGTAGGAACCACCGGCCCAGGGTTAATGCAGGAAGTTAAAGAAGAGAAATCTGGAGAGGCAGGAAAGGAAAGTGACAGAAAAGGCAGACAGAGAGTTAGTAGGAGCAGAGGGGACAGTGAGAAGCTTCCACCAGAAGAAGGAAACAGAAAAGCAACCCCAGCTCCCCAACCTCCCTCACTTTGCCAGATGCTGGGCTGGGCCGACCCCACAGGCGCCATAGTTTGTGGGCATGTCGCAGGAAGGGAGCTGGGCCATGCTCTACCCGGTCATCCTCCAACTGCCAACCAGACAGGCCGGGGAGGCCTGGAGGCGCTCTGAGCCCGGCTGGGGCCTCTTCGGGGCTGTACCCTGTCCCGCCCACCCAGCCACACTCACTCGGAGCCTGACGAGTCCTCATCCACTGTGCCCGCCTTGATGCTCATAGCGATGGGCATGACCCCGTTCAGCTGCTCCTGGAGACTCTGCCGGGGTGGTGGGCGGGGAGGGGGCCCACCCCGGCTGCCCTCGCTGGCTGAGGAGCCCCGAGATGACGCTGTGCCCTGCTCCAGGGGTAGCCGTAGGAGGCTGCTCTTCTCACTGATGGTGGGCAGACATTTCTTCTTGAGGATGCCTGTGAGTCAGGAGGGCAGGTGTCATGAGAAGCAGGCGGTGAGAGCACCAGGCTGCCCTAGCGAGCCCCACCACCCATGGAGCAAATGTGAGGTGTGAGACTGCCCACTCGCCTTTGTGAGGCTGAGCAGAAAGGCCTGGAAGGGGGCCCAGGGACCCCTCCCAAGGCAGGGCATCTCCATTTTCCCGTGGCCGCTCCTCGGAGGCTCCATTGCCACCATTCTCCTTTGTTGTGGTCCCGAAGTCTCCTGGCCAGGGGGCCTTCCCAGGCCCAGGGCCCCCATCTGGTGGAGAAAGGTAGTAGATGAGGCCCAGAGAAGGCAGACAGCCAGGAGTGTCACCACCCTAGTCTTACCTCCCAGGCACTTTGCCCTCCCACTGTCCCCAAAGGCCACAGCCCTGGCGCTGGCCCACCCTTGGGGGTACTGTGCAGGGGCAGTCTCTCAGCCCCGGGCCCCAGCAGGCTGTCCCAGCCCGGCTCTCCAGGAAAGGCCGCCGCCTCCTCTTCCTCCTCCTCCTCGCTGTCTGACGAGTGGGTAGAGGCATAGGAGCCACTCTGGTCATCTTCAAGGGACAGGTCACTGTCGGAGTCTGTGTCAGGATCTGGGAGGTGGGAGAGAGATCACAGCTGACCCACGGGCCTCTGCCCACTCAGCAAAACCCAGACAGCTGTGCTCTCAACCCGACCGGCCATCAGGGGCTTCTGTCCTCACCATGCTGCTGGTCTTGACCTTCCAGGAATAGGCTGCCTGGATCCCCCAGGCCAGGGGGCCCTTGACTAGGGTTCAGTGTGGACTCCTCCCTAAGAAGACAAGACAATGCTAGAGAGGTCAGCCTGGCCTCTGGCCCAGTGTCCCATTCTCTTCTTTCTCCTGGGTTTTCCAGTTCCTGCCCCACGACCATCCCTTACGGCTTCTAATCCAAGCTGCCACCGGTGTCAGCCATGGTGTGAACGCCCAGCAGCCGGCTGGCCTGGGTCTGGCAACATGCGTGGCGCTCTCCTCCCTTTCCCTGCCCTCCCAGCTCCAGGGCTCACCTCAGCAAGAAGGGGATATAGCTGGGCTGACTCTTGCCGGAGCGGCTGGCACTGTGCAGAGAGCCAACTGAGTCTCCATAGGGCTGGTACAGCCGCCCATCCGCATACGGGCTGGGGCAATTGTAGGACTAGCCAAGAAACAGAGAGGTCAGTGAGCAGAGGAGCAGGACAGGACGGACCCAGGCTGGTGGTGGAAGACCTGAGGGAGCCTGCCCTAAGTTCTGCCTCCCACACGCCCAGGTCTGGAAGGCAGAGGCCCCACAGTTGGGCTGCCCTCCATCTCGGGGCCTAGTAGTGTCTGTGGCTCTGCCATAGCTGTGCCAGTCCCACGTGTCCCGAGTACCACGGACTCGGCCGTATGAGAGCTTGCTGGTAAAAGATGGCACCAGGAATTGTCTCCTGAGAGCAACCTGGGAGATACAGAAAATTTACCAAGGGTCCCAAGGGCTTCTCAGGTGTTAGGCCTTCAGGACCTGATTACTTGCCTTGGCCACTTCCTCCCCTTATTCCTCCAAGCTCCACACACAATTCTTCCATCAAAATCCTTCTCCCCACCCCCAGGTCCCCTTCTTCCCGGGCCACACGTACCACTGCACCGCCCCTTTCCCCTTTCCGGGAAAGGATGTAGGGATGGAAGAAAATTGGGGACAGAGCACACAGCACAGGCTCCCTGGGCACCTCGCCTCTCCCCCCACCCGAGACCCCGGCTCCCTCACCGAGGTCAGGGTGGACTTGGTGGTCAGAGCAGGGTCAGGGCTGGGCTTGCGGCTGCAGGCAAACTTGAGTGCTTTCCGGACCTCCTTGCTAAGCACCACGTAGGAGAGGAAGATGAGGGGGCCCTGGGAGGTGGGAGGCGGTGACCGTCTCAGTGCCTATCCAGGCACCTACAGCCAGGATTCCCCTCCCGCCCCCATGGGCCTCCCACAGGGTACCTGGATGCAGTTGCAGGCAGCAAAGAGGTAGTGGAAGAGGAGAGTGTCGCTGTTGACAGAGAGCAGTGCCAGCAGCCACGCAGAGCTCAGCAGCAGGAGGGCTGTGAAGGAGGGCCGCAGGCCCGAGCTGGGGAGGGGGCGGGCCATGAGTGGCGCCAGGAGGCCTCCCACACTGCTGCCCACCCGCTGCCCAGGCACCCACACCCCATACTCACACAGGGCCTTTCTTCTCAAAGCCCTGCCGCTGGGCGGCACAGGAGGCCCGGGCTGCCAGGATGTACAGGAAGACACTCATCTAGCGGCAGAGGGGGAAGGAGAAGGGGGTTCATCAGGGGATGGACAGCTTCCGCCCCAGAGGGCCCAGCAGCCTTGGCTGCTCCTAATGGAGATCCTGAAGATGCACTCAGCCTGCTCAGCCCCAGTCCACTTTCTGACACTTACCGAGACAGCAAAGGCCACAGGGCCAGCGAAACTCCAGATGAGTGTATCGTAGATGGAGAGCCAGCAGAAGTCGGGGTTCCCATAGCCCTCGGGGTCCAGGCCCACAGCGAGACCTGGGAGCACAACAGCAGCAGGGGAAGGGGTGGTCAGGGCTTGGGAACCAGGCGGTCAGGTGGGCTCATGGGGCCAGGTACAGAGGGTGACAGTTTCTGTCCACCATCAGTCCGTGCCATCCTTTCGACTAGGGACACGCAGGTCAGGATGGAGGACGCAGCCCCTGGGCGGGACCCCCGGGGGCCAGGTTAAATCCGAGGGACACTCATGAAGAACTTGGGGCATCAGGATGTGGAGCCTCTGGGCCTGGGATATGGTGGGGAGAACGTGGCATGAAGGTGGACCTGGGGATGTAGAACCTCAAGCCCCAGAAGCAGGGTGGGGTACCTGTGATGAAGGCGGGCACGCCCCAGCCCAGCATGTAGTAGAAGCGCATGGGGCCGGCATTGACGTCGCGCACCTCCGTGAGAGCTCGGTACAGGTGCAAGGCCTCCAGCAGGGCCCAGGAGAAGGTGCAGAGGAACAGGAAGTGCAGCAGGATGGCGATGACTGTGCAAGCAAACTGAGGGCGCAGGCCGCGTCAGCAGCCGGGGCACCCCCAGAGCATGGATTCTGGTCTTGTCGGGCAAAGAGGGCGAAGGCTTGGGTGTTGGGAGGTGCTGCATGGGGAGTCTGGGCAAGCGGAAGGCATTTTTGGGGTGCTGGGGAAGTAAGGGGAGCTAGAGAAGAGGAGATCGTGGGCCGGGCCAGGGCTGGGCTCTGTTGGGTGCTGCTGCAGGGACCAGGGTGGACAGTGAAGGTGGGGAGGACTCGTAGGGGAGCCTGAGTGGCTGGGAGCTGGGTGAGGAGGGACGTCTTACAGGGAGGTCGGCCTGGTTGATCCCCAGGAGGAAGACCAGCTGAGCCAGGCCCAGGGCGGCAGTCAGATTCCTCCGGATGCCATGCTGGTTGGAACGCAGGGCACACAGGAGAGTGAGGAAGAGGAAGGTGAGCAGCAGGGCAGCCAAGGTGACCCCCAAGGCCACGTATGTCAGTGTCTTCAGTGGCAGGATCTCCCCATTCTGTAGGGTGGGCAGCAGGGGACCAGGGAAATTAGGAACGGCAGGCAGGGCCTGAGCACCCAGCCTAGCGCCCTGGGCCCCCCACCCACCCCCACTCTGCAGCCGCCCCTTATGGGTCCAACCTCCCGCCGGGACACGTCCATGAGCACAGCGAAGCTTGTCATGTGGTTGCACTGGCAGCTGACGTGGCTCTCGTTGCGGAAGACGACTTCGCAGCCTCGGGCTGACCAGCCACCTGTGCCACTGACCCTGCATGAGGGAGGCAGGGTCAGGACACAGGAGGGTGGGGAGCCCAGGGGCCTGGGCTCTCGGCCCAAAGCCTTGGCGGTAGGGTAGTGCAGGCTCACAGGATCGAATGATTCCAGAAGACACAGATGGGCTTGGTCCGCTCCTCTGTCTCGAGCAGCCGGAACTGCACCGTGACAGGCTTGTCCAGGGCGCGGGGCAGAAGCTCCTCATCATCGTGGACGCTGATGCTCACCACAGGTGTGTTGATGACAGGGCGTTTGGGAACTCTGTGTGGCAGGCAGGTACACAGTCACCATGGTAGTCGTGTGACTGAGGCATCCCCCTTGGCGTTCCAAGATGCCCCCAGCCCCTCGTCCTGCCCTGGGCCTCAGCACTCGCCCACTCAATCCACGCCCCGACTCCTGCCCGTGCTATCGCCGTCTCCCCGGCTGCTCACCTCAGGCTGCGCTTGTCTGGGTCATAGTTATGGGGCAGCAGCCCAGCCAGAGTGCGGTAGATGATGACACTGGCCACAGCCTCACCCTGGCTCAGCTCCGGGTGCCGCCGCTGACGCCGTGCCAGCTCCTCTGACTCTTGGGCCTCTCCGGGGCCCGCAGGCCTGACCACAGGGGGTGTTTCTGGGAGTGGAACACTGTCCACTGAGCTGGGCCCTGCACAGATGTCCCAGCCTGGCCCCTGCCCCGCCCCTTAGGCACCCACTGACCTCTGAAGACAGACTCAGGCAGAATAACTGTTGTCTCAAGGTCCGGGGGCCGCTCCCCCCGAAGCGCCTCGTAGCGAGGCAGCTTGGCCCCAGCGAAGTTCCCCTTGTCCAAGCGCACTACGGAGATGACTAGAGAGGGGGCCACAGGTCGGAGCCCATGTGAAGCAGGTAGGGCCTCAGCACGACCACCCTTGCCATGGACCCTCCCTGCCCTGGGCACCAGTCTCACCAATGTTGGGCGTGACGATGGTGAAGGGGCTTAGGTAGGTGTGCCGCATGTTCTGGGCCAGGGCACTGGCATAGGCCTCATAGTGCTGGAGCAGCCAGGCGGTGCCGCCCTCCGTCTGCTGAATCAGCTCCCAGTGCCGCTTATTGGCTGCGTCCAGGAGGGCGCTGCCCACCCGCAGCAGATTCTGGGGTGGGCATGGTCACGATGAGCCGTGCCTGTAGGCCCGCGCCTTCTCGTCCCCGCCACTGGGCCCCAGCCTGTGCCTAGACCAGCCCTGGCTCCCCACCTACCTCGCCCTCCCTCTAATCCTTCCAGCTCACTCTCTGGCCAAGCTGCCCGGGCCCTGTGCCTGGACCCACACGGATGTACTAAATGCTGATTCCTCTCTGCCCTGGCACTATGGGCAGGGCCTCTGCTCTGAGAAGCCTGGTCAGACCAGGCCCCAAAATGAACTTATTTTCTATGGGCACCTTGCTATGAAAAGGGTTGGGTAGAGGTGTTCTAAATTACCCAGGTGCTGGGCCACAGCTCAGGAGATCTCGTGGAGGAAGGGGTGGGGAGTGCTTCCCATTCTGCCCCCAGGCTGCCAGGAGCAGGCTCACTCACCATGACCCCGACCTGACCTAACGTTAGCCAGCCCTGCCCACTCCAAGCCCCACCTCGGTGAAGTGCACATCCTGCGTGGCTGACAGCCCGAAGCCCCGCTGGGCGCTCTCATGGGCCAGCAGCCGTGTGGCCAGCTGGTAGGCCACCTTGACATCACTGCCAAAGTAGCCAGCCGTGTGCTGGGTGGCATTGCGCAGAAGCAGCGCCAGCCGCTGGGAGCGCCCCGAGTCCAGGCCTGACTCATTCCGCTGCAGCCGCTCAGCCTAGGACAGAGCCAGGTGGGAGGGGAGGGGTCAGCTCAGGAAGGTGGCAGTGAGGTACTCATAGGTCAGAACTGGAACTTTGGAGTATGAGGGCTTCAGGAAAGGGGAGAAATGGCCTCTCCAAGTTGGGGCCCCAAAAGGCAGGGGCTAGAATTCCAGAATCCGTTTCTCGAAGCTGTGTGGGCCACGTAAAACTGGGCGGAGGGAAGGGGAGGGAGGGAACGGAGATGAGGAGTTTCACTTACGAAGCCCTTTAGCTCTGAGAAGGTGACTGACGTGCAGTTAAAGAGGTTTGGGGGGAGCCACCCCCTGTGCTCATCACAGTGGCGTACAGCGGTCCCTGGGGAAGGAAGCCAAGAGGCTGCTTCAGAAAGAAACACAGGAGGCCACTGAGACCTGGCTGAGAAGTTCTGCTGAGGGCCAGCACCTCATGGGCCAGAGACAGGAGACAAGCAAACAAGGGCCCTTTCCTCCTGCAGCCCAGGTGAAAACAGAAAGACAGGTGTATAGAACACTAGAGTCAAAGCCTCTGCCAGATCGGCCCACGAAAGGGCTACAGGAGCACAGGGCGCGTGGCCTCCTCGAGCCCCCAGACATCACTGCCCCTCTTTAGCTGCCACCTCGTGCTCTGGGCTACTCTCTGCTTGTGAACTCTGTTCATCATCAATCCAAGGCCAGTACCAGCCTGGGCTTGGTCCCTGGGACAGCAGTCAACATTCCCTCCACGCCAGACTGTCTGTCTAGTGGCATAACTCCAGGACCAGGTAGTGAGCCGAGGCTGGGAAGCCTGTGTGATTCATCTTTGAACAGCCAGCACTCAGCCCTGTGCCAGGCACACTACAGGTTTCTCAGCACTTTTGTTAAGAGTCCAAGATTTAAGCATCCCTCATCCAGGCACCCTTGGGAGCAGAGGACCTGTGAGCCAGGGAAAGGTGGTACATGGAGTCTCTAGGACCTGGAGGGGGTCCCAGGATCTGCCGCCAAGGGGTTCCCACCCTCACCCCACCAATGAGAGGCTAAATCCTCCATGTGACATTCCAGGCATCCAAGACCTACCAAAGGAGCCTTTGGGGCAGGGGGCAGCAGCAGGCAACCCGAAGCGGGTACGGGGCCACCAGATTCCAGCCTCGATGGCCCGTGGGCAGCTGTCGTAATTCACTGCCGAGAAGCACACACAGTCACCCAGGAGCAGGTGGCCCTCTGAAGCTCTGCCCGGGCTCCCAAGCCCTCCCTCAGCATCCTCAGGCCTGCCACCAGGTCCTATCCTGGCCTCTCCGGGACGCCAGGACCTGGCAAACAGTGGGGAGAACCACCCACCCTTCCTGGGAGCCCCACCTTCACAGCCATTGGTGGTGACCTCAGCAAAAGGGTTGTCGCAGCGGTCACACTGGCGTCCAATGACACCCGGCTTGCATGGACACTGGCCATCCTCAGGGTCACAGACTCGGGACAAGGAGCCCGTGGGGTAGCAGTCACACAGGAGGCAGATGGGGCTGCCAGTGGGCCGGTAGTGGTTCTCCTGGGAGGGAGGAGGGGGATGGGGTCATTGGCTCAGGCTCTCTTCCCTGGACTCTCATGGATCCTTTCAGCTGTGGCCCCTCTGGACAGAGGCTCCCTGACCTCAAGTCTCCCCAAGAGTGGTATTCAAAATACTTAACAACTGGTAATGCCTGGGAGTTTAACTGATCAGCAAGATATCGACCAATCAGAACGGATGTCAAAATAACCAGTGCAGCTGGCCCAGAGCTCACTGGTTGAGTATCGGTCCTCAGACACATGAGGACAAATAGCCACTTGTCCACCTGATTAGAGCAAAGGAACAGTCCTCAACTCTCATTAGGAAGGCTTTCCCCACTGTCCCCCCTCAAGGGCCCAGGAGGCATAGAATAGAGGCCGAGGCGGCCGCGTGGAGGCCTAGGTCGGGGCTGTCACCTTGCAATGGCACTCGCCACTTGTTTTGTTGCAGTCTGGGTCGAAACCTTTGCTGATGTCACAGTTGCATGGGCCACATGTGGGGTGTCCCCACCAGCCTCGGGGGCAAGGTTGGTCAATCCTGCAGAGAGAGGCCCAGGGAGGCATGAGCTCACTCGCCACCCCAGCACGGTGTGGCCATGTGTGGCCCTTCTGACCCTGACTGCAGCTCAGCCTGGTTCTCGGTGCAGCTCACACACAGGCTAGCCACTGGCACCTGCTGCTGCGTGCCTAGTCCACTTACCTGGTCTCACAGTATGGCCCCAGGTAATTTGGGGGACACTCGCAGGTGTAGCCATGGGGGGCACTGGGCTTTCGGGTACATGTGGACTGGTGCTCACACGGGTTCAGGTCACACACATTAGTACAGTTGTCACCATAGTAACCTAGGACCAGAAAGATGGGAGAGACTCAATCCCCACTCTCCGCTGGCACTTTCTTCAAACCTGCCTTCAGCCACCTCCTTCCACTCTGACCATCATACTAGGTAGCTATGGCTTTGTAGTGCATCAGAGATGTATATGATTGGCCCCAGGTCACACAGCAGAGCTAGAGTGAGGCTCCAGGAACTTGCTAACCTTCCCTGTTTCCCTGGATCCCGGACACACCTGGATCACAGCTGCAGGAATAGCTATCCCAGTCATCGCTGCAATAGCTGTTGGCAGGACACGGGTTTGAGTCACAGGGATCTGGCAGGCTACAGCCGGGCTCCACATTGATTCTTTCCCCACGGCTGGGGTCCAGACTGCTAACACCCCCGGGCGTCTCGCTCACCCGCACACCCTGGGAGGGACAGGAGCAGTGTTAGCCCTCTGTGGAGCGGGCTTCTAGGTGGTGGTGGGGCGAGGAAGGCTGGGGAGGATGCTCACCTGCAGACAGCCCCGGAAGCCACGGGCCACACCACTAGCTGGCCCAGACACTCCTCCCACCGTAATGTTGCTCAGGTGCAGCCCGTGCAGCCGGGGGCCCAGGTTGCCCTCTGCCTGCTGCTGCCCATAGTCGAAGGATAAGATGGCATGGCCAGGGCCCCCGCTGGCTCCAAGTGCCAGCTGTGCATGGTGCCAGTCGCCATCATTGGCCCGGCCTGGCTCCAGCTGGAGAGACGAGGCCTGTAGCCCCGTGCCCTCCACACTCAGCACTACGTGGCCTTCCCGCAGCTGGCACCAGGAGGAGAGAAAGGAAGGTCAGCAGACTGGCT
>NW_006442103.1:9921059-9924991 GCF_000325575.1 Pteropus alecto | reverse complement strand
CTTCTTCCAGCCCTCTGTCCCCCGTCCTGAACCACCAAACCCACCCTGCTTGCTGCCTCACTGAGGCCAGAGAGGACAAGGTGTTATTTCCGTTGGGACCAGTAGATGGCAGCAGTAACACACCAAATAGATCCAGCTGCCTCTTTATTGCCAAGGAAGAAAAGACCCCACCTGGCCATCTCTGACCAGCCCCCTGGAGGCTGCCAGCCACCCTGGCCAGGGCCCACCTGCCCTCACCCTTCCTTGCATCACCTGCAGGGTAATAGTGCTGCGCCCCCTGGTGACGGCCTGCAGCAGGACGCCGTTGGCCTGGCGAGTGCGGAACATGAGGCTGAGGTGCCAGGGCTGGGAGATGGGCAGAGAGAGGCCATGCCAGGCCACTAGGCTGCTGCCCAGGAAGCGCTGCGGGTTGGCCATTTCTGGGGAGGCAGGTAAAAGCAGACTGAAGGGTGATGCAGCCGAGTGCCCCAAGAGATATGATGCTCGGTGGTGGTGGCTCTGTGGCAGGCAGGGCACTGCCTCTCCCAGTGCCCACTCCCTGGTCAGCCCCACCCTCCAGCACATTTACCTGCCTTGGGCCCGCCCCACATTGTGCCCAGGCCTGCCTCTGACTGGGCCCTTTGTCTCCTGTGCTGCCCTCTCAGGGCTCTGCCTAGACACGCTTTTCCACCCACAGCCCGGCTCAGCTGGGCCTTGCCCAGTGCCTGCCCTGACCCTGCCAGTGTTCCCAGTACTGTTGACAGCTCCCAGGCCTTGGCCTCCTACCCTGGGCACAGCTCTTGCCCCCGTAGCCCAGAGGGCACTCGCAGCTGAACGCGTCCCACTGATTCACACAGGTGCCCCCATTATGGCAAGTGTTGCTGTCACACACATTCTTCTTGGCAGGGCAGCCTAGAATGGAGAGAAGGAGACTGGGCTGGGGGTTCTGTGGCAGTGGCTGGAGGGGGATTTGAGACCCCGTATGCTGATGTCCCCCTACCAGGCAGAGCCCCTCCCCCAGCTCCGACCCCAGGCTCCCATACCAGGCACGGTGCCATTGTTGGCAATGAAGTCGGCCATGTCCACGTGCCGGCTGTCCACCTGCAGGTTCCTCATGCACCCCACAAAGTGCCGCGTCTGGACAGGGAAGCTCTCGGGCAGGTCAGGCACCCCGCCCAGCAGCAGGGGCCCTGTCAGATCCAGAGACCTGGGGAGCAACAATGGTGGTGACATGGGGCAGAGTGGGCAGCTTGTGGCTCTTCCTTCTCCCCCTGCCCTGCCGCCAGGCCAGGAGGGGAATGCCCCAGAGTCCAAGGGGCCCTGCAGAGTGGCTCCAGGGGGAGGGGAGGCACCCCTAACCTGGAGCTGCTCTCATCCCACACCTACCTCCTCCCCAGGAAGCTCCACAAGGCCCTGCTCTAATCCCCCGATCTCGCTCAGTACCTCCCACCACCCAGCCCCACAGAGGGCTGACCAGGGGCTCAAGGAAGCGAGGTGAGGGCAGGCCCCCATCTGGATTGCTTCCCATTTCAGGGTCCCCTAAAGCCCACCTCTCGACCGTCACTCCCCCTCCCTGTCCCCTGCTCACTTCTTGCTGCCACCCTGGGTACCCTGGGCAGCACAGGAGTAGTTGCCCAGCACAGCTCCGAAGCGCAGGGCCACCCCTGTGTCACAGCCATCCACGGTCACCACGGCCACCTTCTGCTCGGATGGACCCTGGGGGAGCCCTGTCTGGCCCAACAGTGGCTATGGATCAGGGAGGGCAGAGAAGGGAAACAGTGAGCAAGGAATCCACTAGGTTCATGGACCAGGCACAAAGACACCAGTGCACATTGATACCCATTGTGTGCACACATACGTACAGGTGCACACACGTGTGCTCATGTGATTTATAAGCTTAAGTCAATGTCCTTCCTCAATGTGCATTCAAGTTTGGCTGGCCTAACGGAACAGGACATATCTAGCACTACCCAGAGGAACGGAAATGCGCTGCAAAGTGGCCAGTACCCACCCCTTCCCGCCCCTGAAGGCAGCACCACCCAGGTCTAGGTGAGCACCTGAGCCCAGGACAGCCCCCCAACCCTCCCACACTCACCTTATTGTAGTACTTCAGCTGCACTGTGTGCCACTGGCCATCACTGACCCCTCCGGGCACAAATGGGGACACGGTGGTAGTGGACTCCCCTGGGAAAAGGACCCAGGTGAGCTGGGACACCAGGTGAGGGCTGGGAATGGGGGAGTGTGCACTCATGCTTGGCACTGGACCCAGGTTTGGCTGGGAGAGTGTGTGACTTAGGGTCAGGGACAGAGAGACATGGTGCCTCTAGGATATGGGCAAGGACACGGGGCAACTGGATCACCTGCAGAGAAGGTAAGCTGGACCTGCTCCTGGATCACCTCGAGAGCCACAAAGTCATGCTTCTCATTGAAGCGCCCGTTATACAGCAGCAACCCATCACGCTCCTTGGTGGCAAACCTGAGTGGGAGTTGGGGATGGGGGCACGGAATGGGGCACCCACCTGGATGCCAGCATCCCAGCCACCTAACTAGCCCTTGATTCTACCATCATCCAGAGGGCTGACGCCTTGGCCAAGGCTAGGGGCCATGGGGCTAGAACGTGGAAAATGAGCCTGAACCAGAACCAGAACAGAACCCAGTCATCCTGGCTCCCCACCTTCGAGGGCTGAGTGGGAGGAGTGACAGGTGGATTCTGGGGGGTGAGGAAGGTCTGCTGGCAAAATGCACAGGTAACTCCAAGTGCAGCCCTCTCTCTGCCAACGACCTGCTCCAAACACTTTTGCTGCCTGACTTCTGGCCTTGGTAGAACAGCAGGCACCCCAGGCTCCCGCCGTGCCCCTCCCCCGCCAGCGCCCCGCCACTCACGAGAGGGCCAGGGTGAAGTGGAAGCGCTGGCGCAGGCCGCGGAAGGTGATGAAGGAGCGGGCAGGGAAGCTGCGCGTGGTCACCTGGCAGTAGGGCTTCTCGAAGTCTCCAGATGGGCAGTCACACTTGAAGCCACCCACCAGCAGGTTGACGCAGGTGCCCCCATTCTTGCAGACACCTGGGGTGCAGCGGCCTGAGCGGGCACTCACTTCGCAGTGCTCACCTGGGCAAGAGGAAAGGCAGGGTGAGGACCACGTCCCTGAGAGGAGGAGGGGGACCGGGACTCCTCCCCTCCCAGCAATAGCTCCCACGGGCTCCTGTGGGCTCTGCGGTATTCCCAAACTCTCCCCGGCATCCCCCTTCCTGTCACGGCCCATCTTCTCTGAGAAACCCCAGTCCTTCCAGGCGCTGTGCTTGGCCCACTGGGCCAGTCTCAGCACAATCTGATACACTGCTCTCCCAGTTTCTTGAAGCTCCTGGTCCCTTCTATACCCGTCTGGGCCTCAAAGGCACAGGCCTGTGAGGTCCCTGGTCATAAGGCCCAGGTCCTAGGAGCCTTTGGTGTCATGGCTACCACGCAAGCCTGAGGTGTTCTAGCCCCTGCAGGGGCGAATGTGCATGGAAGGGCCTGCAGGGTAGCATGAGGGCTGGTGCCAACCTCCCCTTCCTCCATCCCTCCCACTGATGCTTTTGTCCCCATCAGGCACCAAGATCAGTTTCTCTCCCTAGGGATGAGACCAGGCTTCCACTTGGATTTGTCAGAGTTATGAGGGGTGATGAGGGGCTGGGGGAGGAGAAGGTGGGGACTCCAGGAATGGGGCAGGGAACTCCCACCCCGAGCCCTGGGGTCCAGGCTGAGGACCTCTGTGCGCTTGGGAGATGCTGAGGGAGTGGGGAACTGAGCCCTGGGAGCAGACCAGGATTTCGTGGAGGAGCTGAAAATTCCAACAGGAAAATCCACCCCTTTCTCTCCCTCCCCATTCCCAGATTCTAGAGATAGGTTCTCAGCTCCTGTGCCTAGTGACTGGCTCTTGTTTCCATGGAAACTGTTGTTCGCCTACTCCAAGCAC
>NW_006442103.1:9917197-9921046 GCF_000325575.1 Pteropus alecto | reverse complement strand
AAAGACTCCCCTCCCTTCTCCCAAGCCCACCCCTTCCCTCCTCCCCCACCCACAGCAACAGCTGAGAGGAGTCAAGTCTGGCAAGTTCTGGGCAGGAAGATGCAGCAGGGAAGGCAGCGGCGCCGCCTGCCACACTGCTGGCGGAGCTGTGGCCATGGCTCTAAGGCACTGTGAAGGAAGGGCCCGTAATGGAGAGGAGAATGGGATGTCCTGAAGAGAAATGAGAGCCCGCAGGGAGGGGTCCAGACCACAAAGCAAACACAGTGAGCGGCCCTGCGTCACAGGCCAACAGGAAGGCCTCCTAGTCAGCACCTTCTTTTATGCACCTGGGCAGAGTGCAGCTATTCTGCTCAGGGTCACACAGGTGTAATGATCTTCTGAAACACTCCTACCCCTGCACCCAACCTCCTCCAGGGTCCCCAGCTTATCACGCCTTCCCCTCAATGCCTGGGGAGAAAAGCACTTGCTGCAGCGCAGAAAGGTAATTCACTCAGTAGTGGGCGGAGATCAGGTGCAGTCCCAGCCTCACCTCTGATCAAGCTGTGAGGGGAGACCTGGAGCAAGCCACCTGATCCGAGCGTTCCCTTACACCCAGCACTTTCTACAGGCCAGCTCTTGCCATGTAGGACATTAATTACATTAATCCTCACAACCCTCCTATGATATAAGTAGATTCATTATCTCTATTTTAAAATTACTGAAGCACAGAAAGATTAAGTCATTTGCTCAAGGTCACACAGCTACTAGTGGCAAAGCTAGGATGCACACCCAAGCAGGTTTTCTCTAGAGCCAGTGCTGACCTCAGTGACGGCTGCTTGCGGGGGTTGGGGGTGGAGGGTGGAGAAGGACTCCCCTCTCTGCCTGGGGGGAGGGGCGTGTGGGTGGGAGATGGAGAGGGACTCCCCTCCCCACCCTGCCTTCCTCAGGTTGTAAGAGAATGGCCAGTGTAAGCGGTCCCTTACTCTGGAAATGAACCAGGCAACCCCTGTGCTTAGCCTGGCTCGTGTGCACCACACAGTCGGCCCTCCCGGGCCGCCCCCGGGCGCCTCCCTCGCTCACCAGTGTAGCCGTCGCGGCAGAGGCTGTAGCCTCCCTCGCGGCTGCGGCAGCGCCCGTGGGGGCCGCAGGGCCGCGAGTAGCAGAGGTCTACCTCGGTCTCGCAGTAGTCGCCGGTGAAGCCGGGCGGGCAGCGGCAGCGCAGCCCCCCGACCGGGTGGATGGGACGGAAGAGCACCGAGGAGGAGGCGATGAAGGGCGCCGAGGAGTCGAAGCGCAGCACGGACACGCAGCGCATGTAGTTCTCGCAGGGCTCGCGCAGGCAGATGTTGTCGTCGAAGGGCAGCACGCGCTGGGCCGAGATGGCTGTCAGCAGGCTGCGGTTGAGGTACAGGCGCTCTTGCAGGTCCTCCGAAGGCAGGAAGGGCGGCCCGCCCCCCGGCCCGGGTGGCTGGCCCACCGACAGGCTCACGTTGAGGATGCGGCCGCCAGGGGCGTCCGTGTCCCGCTGCACGTTGAAGACCACCACGTGGTCTGGGGGCGTGGCCAGCGTGGCCGCCACCGCCTGGATGAAGAGGCCCAGCAGTGGCGACAGGAAGCGCTCTGGCGACATGTCCTCCAGACGCAGCGTGATGCTGTGCGTGAGCATCTCGTCGGTGATGATGGTGACGCGAAGTGCGCACTGGGCGGTCACGCTGTGCACACCGTCTGCAGAGAGGCACATGGGACAGGACCCGGTCTGCGTCTGGGAGGGGCAGGAGTGCCAACATATAGACCTGGCCCTGGGCAGCAGCACTTGAGGAAGCGAGTAGGGGCTGAAATCCAGCGGGAACATTACTACCTTGCTCAGTTGCCAAGGAGCTCCCTTTTCTAATTAGCATAAAGGTGCCCAAGGAGGTCTGCGTATGTCACCTGTAGGTAAGTCACTCCTTGAGGATCAGCCCCCATGAGTGCATAGGGGATGATATTTTCAGAAGTTCTCTTTGCACAGTTTCCCAAAACCCTCTGTCGTGAAGCATGGCACATCTTTTAATGTTTGTGCACTTTTCCTTGCCCAAGCCATGGGTCCTGCCTCCTTATACCAGGCTGTAGGCTTCCCCTGCACAAGAACCTTCTTTTGCCTTTTCTTACCTCTCTACAGGGCCAGAGCACCATGAGAGACCCACAAATGTAATCCTCCTGCTCCCTCAGCCTCTGTATCTCAACACTCCCATACCCCTGACCCTGGCTGTGCTTTCCCCTCCCCCACCATCATGGAGAGTGGGGGATGAACTGGGTCAGTGGGCCACCGGGTCCGCGGAGCTGGATGGCTGCTTGGGCGCAAGCCCGCTATCCCCATGGCAACGCCCCACACAAAGCATTCTTCCCGCCAACTCTCTGGGCTGCTGAGGGTAGCCTGGGGGGGCCCACCCCAGGAAATCCAGCTGATCCACCTTACCAGTGGCAGCAGCACCCACTGCCCTGATGCCGTGGGGGGCGGCGGGGTTAGGGGCCAGAGATGGAAAGACCTGAGCAGCTCTCCACCTTGAGACTACAAAGAGAGAGCCCCACTGGGCTGATCTCTCTTCTGGCCCTATGGCCTCTAGCTACTCATTGCCCACTTGGCTCACCACATTATACCAGAATGCCTGCCACACCCCCAGGCCACACACTCACTTATAAAAGCTAAGTACTAACACACTCTGCTGTCTCACTCCACCCACACACCCTAAGCCCAGAAATACCATGCACACCTGAATGCACAAACACATGGGAATGGATTTTATTTAGCTCAAAAATGAAAGCTGGAGGCCAAGAGGAGGGGGAAATGGCTTGGCAGGACTGTAAAGGATATTCATATTTTTATTTACTGTTCAGTCTCTTGCACATAGTGGGTGTTCAGCAAAAACTAAGATATTGATGAGAATCTGCTGTCTACTCTCATAGTGAAACATGGCAGGAGGGGCCCTAGCAGATATAGGAAAGGACAACCTAGCAAGAATGGGGCAGGAGATGATGTTTCTGGGCTGGGCTGGGAGTATAAGACGGGTCTGGGGTCTACAGCCATGCCGCCCTGAACAAGCCCGATCCCGTCTGATCTCGGAAGCTAAGCAGGGTCGGGCCTGGTTAGTACTTGGATGAGAGACCACCTAGGAAGACCAGGTGCTGTAGGCGTAAAAAATAAAAATAAAAAAAATAAAGGATTGTAAGCTGACAAGGTCCTTGCAATCTGTGAGGTCAACCAAGGGTTGCCTCGCCTATAAAAAAATAATAATAAAATAAAAGAAGAAGAAGAAGTAGAAGACGGGTCTGGGAATAGATTCTGCTTCTATGTTGTACCTACTTGAGGTGGCTGACTACACCAGGCTGCTCAGTTGAGGCTAGGAGGCCATCTCAGCCATGTCCTCAGCCCACTGCCCACCTGCTGTCTACTCTCGTGGCTAGAGACTGCCGAGGCCCGCCTGCTCTCACCAGCATCCTCCTTGTCATTACCCACTTCTGCTCCTCCCACTCTTGTCTCGCAGCTACTGAATAGGCCATTCCTTCCTACCCACCCTACCTAGCTACCAGCCCACAGTCACATGAGTTTTCTAACCTAAGCCCTAAGCTCACCTACTCTGAGAAGACTGCCCAGATTTATGACCTAAGGCTCTACTTTCCTCCCTCTTTCAGACCCCCATGCACTCAGGTAAGAGCTGGCACAGGGCTCCCCTGTACCTGGTGCCTCTGCCTAATTAATCCTCAAGATGATACTCCCTCAAGGCAGAAAGCAACCCAAGAATCCACACAGAATGCTCCTGACTGATTAGGGAGGGGAGGGGGCAGTCGAGGCCAAGGAGCAAGAGAAACTTGCCCACCACTCAGCCCTGGGAA
>NW_006442103.1:9911084-9913131 GCF_000325575.1 Pteropus alecto | reverse complement strand
CGCCGTGGCTAGAGCCTGCCGAGGCCCGCCTGCTCTCACCAGCATCCTATCCTCCTTGTCATTACCCACTTCTGCTCCTCCCACTCTTGTCTCGCAGCTACTGAATAGGCCATTCCTTCCTACCCACCCTACCTAGCTACCAGCCCACAGTCACATGAGTTTTCTAACCTAAGCCCTAAGCTCACCTACTCTGAGAAGACTGCCCAGATTTATGACCTAAGGCTCTACTTTCCTCCCTCTTTCAGACCCCCATGCACTCAGGTAAGAGCTGGCACAGGGCTCCCCTGTACCTGGTGCCTCTGCCTAATTAATCCTCAAGATGATACTCCCTCAAGGCAGAAAGCAACCCAAGAATCCACACAGAATGCTCCTGACTGATTAGGGAGGGGAGGGGGCAGTCGAGGCCAAGGAGCAAGAGAAACTTGCCCACCACTCAGCCCTGGGAAGAGCTGTCCTCTCTACGTCCCCTCTGCCATCCCATGTCCCCGCCCCGTGCTCCTCGTTCACTGTGTCTCTGTTGCTCCCCATCTGGTCTACCATCTGTGACCACCTGCCCCTCTGCTATTGTCCCCCATCCCCAGCAGTTAACCTACTGCTCTCTCCTTCCTCTTTGTTCCTCTCCCTTGTCTTGACCTGGGCTGCCCCTCAGGTGCAAAAGCAGCAGTGGGAATAGGGGTGTGGTGTGCATGGCCTGAGCCATCCTCCTGGACAGAAGAAAACTGTTGGGATGGGCTCTGACCCCAGGAAACACCAACTGTGCCCAGAGCCCAGCCAGCTACACCTGGAAAAGTGCCAAGTCCCAGACTGTGACAGAATCAGACTCCAAGTCTCTTCTCCTGGCAGATGTGCCAGTGGAGATTGTAGGCCTGGAGGGGGTCAGCCACTCTGGGGGCTGACAGGCCATGGACAGGAGCTGCTGTGTGTCCTAGAGAGTAAGAAAGAGGCAGGGAGAATTCAGGCTTGAGGAAAGCCATCCAGCGCAGGCTAGGGCCGCCGCAGCCACGAGGCACAAGGGAAGGGGAAATCAGAGAGGCAGACACACGGAAGAGACCAGACGGGGAAACAAAGGCCCAGGAAGAGCCAGCAATGGAGAAAGTGGGAAGGAAGGAGAGAGCCACGCAGGACATGGGGAGAGGGCCACGGAGAGGGGCAGCGCAGAAGGGCCCCCGCGGGCAGGGGAGGGAAAGAAAGAAGAAACAAAGAACAAGAGGAGGAAAACAAAGGGGCAGTGGGAGTCAATCCCCCCTCGCCCCAGCCTCCTGAACTTTCGGGTTGCCTTGGTGACTGCCTCCAAGGGTCAGGGCTGAGGGGACAGGGTGAGTCTAGCGTCGGAGGGCCAGTGAGGTCTCCCGCTCTATTCCGGGGGAGCCGAGATCTGGGGGCTCTGCCCGGGTAGGAGC
The DNA here is from genome assembly GCF_000325575.1 of Pteropus alecto. NCBI lineage: Eukaryota > Metazoa > Chordata > Mammalia > Chiroptera > Pteropodidae > Pteropus > Pteropus alecto. Next base: position 9,911,731 of record NW_006442103.1, on the reverse strand, counting down.
CTGAAGGCTGGGTGGGGCCTCCTCTGCCCCCATCCCTGTGTCCTGTCACGCTCGCCCAGGGCAGGCTGAGGCGAGGACGAGAGGGAGAGGCTGTCCTTCCCACTCCTTCCCAGTGCCTCACCTCCCAGCACAGAGAAGGACATGGGACACAGGAACTCCGGCCTCCCACTTCCTCCTCCTGGAGGGGAAACAAGTTTCGAGAGGCACAGAGCCTAGTCGATGACCTCTAAAAGCTCCCACACCCTGGCTCCCATGGCCACCGGAGGAGTGCAGCAGGGGAGGCGTCTGTCCAGGAAGAACCCTGAAGGGGGAGGAGGCTGAAGCCATGCCCTGCCTCTCATGCCTCTTACTCCTCTCAGGCCCAGACTCCCTGGGGTGGAAGCGGAAGCCTGCCAGGCCTCCCCTCCCTGATGTGTTTGGAGTGGGGGTACATGACTGATCCATCCCCAGGGTACAACTAACTGCGGGTCCTCACAAGGATCCCAGTTGTTCCAGGCTTGGGAAAAGAGTTCAGCAACCTGGGGCCGGCTCCTCCTTGCTGCTGCTGCTCACTCCCCATAGCTGACAGAAAAGACACAATGCCACCCCCACCCAGACTCTCCTCCCCTAACCCTTCTGTCCAGGGAATCTGCAGGCTGTGTCCTTGG
>NW_006442103.1:9906674-9911028 GCF_000325575.1 Pteropus alecto | reverse complement strand
CACTGATCACGGGGCTCTGCCCTCAAAGGCCACCAGTCCCCTGGTCCATCCTGGTCCCACACTCCATTCCCCCAGCCCAGGCTGGTCTCAGCCAGGAAGTAAGGTCTGGGGTCCTCAGAACAACCCATTGGATGGCAAGGGGGCCCAGGAGGCCTTAGCCTGCCCCTGGCCTCACTGCAGCCCCTCCCCAAGCCGAACCGAACCATGGCCTCTGACAGTGGGGTCTGTCTGGACAGAGACAATGAGCTCTGGCCTCACTTCCTGTGGGAGCTCTGAAGGGGCAGCCAGGCCAGGCTTTTTCTGCCTGGAGGGAAAAGAATGCTTGAGACAAAGTCCCCCTCAGCCAGTCTGTGGCTCAGCCGGGAGCCAGAGGGGCCTGGAGAGGCCCGACAGCAGGGTCCTGACCCCTGGCGGCAACCCTGTGCCCCATAGCCCTCAGCTCTATATGAGATCACAGAAATATCCTGCCATGAAGGGGTCCTGAGGGGACCATCTTGCTTCTCCCCTGCCACAGCCCTCTCCTCCCCTCCCCCAGCTCTCCTGGCCCCCTCCAGTCTTCCACGTGCATTTTTTCACAATTCCTGGCAGCCAAGGCAGCCTCACAAAAGTTCCTCCAGCATGTCACAGGCTGGTGTGTGTGTGTGTGTGTGTGCGTGTTTTTGTGTGTGTGGCGGGGGGTGCAGCAGCAGTAGATTGAAGCAGCCCAGCCCAGCCCGGAGCTGACCGGTGGGGCCTGTACCAGCTGCCAGGACTCCCAGGGCTCCTTCCCAACCTGCTTCTGTCCCTCGACCTCTGTGCCAGGCACCAGGCAGAGTGGCAGGTCAGCAGTTCCTCCCTGGACAGCTACCCAGGCCCTCGCCCAAGGGCTACCCCTACCCCAGTGTCACCTGGGCCCTTCCTTACCTGACACTAGCACACTCATGATGGCCTCCAGAGGCCGGTTGTTGTCCAGGGCCTGGCTCAGCCTCAGCTCGCCCGTGGAAGCATTAAGCAGGACCAGGCTGAGTTCATTTCCCCGCTCAAAGCTGTAAGTCAGGCTGTCTGAGATGTCAGGGTCGTGGGCAGGCACACGGCCGATGGCACCCCCAGGGAAGCTGCTCGAGCGGTTGGTGACATAGTTGTTGAAAAGGATCTCAAAGTTGCCCAGCACTGGCGGGTTGTCATTGCGGTCAAGTAGGCGGACATGGACGGTGGCCCGACTCACCAGGGGAGCTGAAGTGGCCTGGATGACCAGGATGTATTCGGGCCGGTCTTCGTAGTCCAAGTCCACCAGAGCAGTCAGCTCCCCAGAGAAGATGTCCAGCTGGAAGACCTCAGGGATATTGCCCTCCACAATCTGGTACATGATCTGGGCGTTAGTGCCTTCGTCAGGGTCAGTGGCTGTGACCCGGGCCACAGCCAGCCCAATGGGGCTGTTCTCTTCCACAAATACATCAAACTCATCCTGCTTAAAGACAGGTGGATTGTCGTTCACGTCCAACACAGTGACTGTCACTTCAATGGGCGTGCGGGCTGGAGGCATCCCCTTGTCCACGGCATATGCCCGTAAGATGTACTGGGCCACATTCTCACGATCCAACCTCCGCAGTGTCCGCACAATGCCAGATGTGGACTCCACGATAAAGTCACCATCTCCATCATTGCCCCCTTGGAAGGTGTAGAAGACCCTGCCGTTAAGGCCAGAATCACGGTCAGTGGCTGAGATCTGCAGGACACTGGTGAAGGGGGGCACATCCTCATAGACACTGCCCTGGTAGGAGTCCCGCAGGAACTGAGGGGCGTTGTCGTTCACATCATTCACCAGGATCTCCAAGTAGGTGGTGTCCGACTTCTGGGGAATGCCATTGTCTCGGGCAGTGATGGCAAGGGTATAGGACACCTGGTCCTCGTAGTCCAGCTCCGCCTGGGTAGTGACAGCCCCCGTGTCTGCATCGATGCGAAACTGGGGAATGCTGTCCTCCATAAAGTAGGTGATGCGGGCATTCTCACCTGTGTCCTCGTCTGTGGCACTGATCAGCACCACCGTGGTGCCTGCTGGCCGGTCCTCGTTAACATTCACTGTATAATGGGAGCTCTGAAAGACGGGACGATGGGTGTTGGCATCGGTGACGTTCACCACCACCTGTGCTGTGTCCTGCCGTGTGCCGTCAGAGGCAGTGACAGCCAGCACATACTGCCGTTCGAGTTTGTAGTCCAGTGGCAGAGCGAGGGACACTAGCCCACCACCACTCTGGCTGGTGATGGAGAAGCGGTTCCGGGTGTTGCCACTGGTGATCTGGTAAGTGATGACGCTGTGGGCATCACGATCTACGGCCGACACAGTCACCACGCTGGTGCCCACGGCTGCATCCTCATTGAGCCGCACCGTGTACTCTGGTTGGGTAAAGGTTGGGTTGTTGTCGTTGACATCCAGGATGGTCACACTGACACTGGCTGAGGCAGTGAGTGCTGGGGTGCCATGGTCTCGGGCTTCTACTCCAAAGCTGTAGAAATCAACTTCCTCCCGGTCCAGCTCAGCAGCCACGGAGATCCAACCCGTGCCATTGTTGATGGTGAAGGGGAAGTCATGCCCGACTCCAGCAAGGCGGTATTCCAGGCGGGCATTTTCACCAGCATCAGCGTCAATGGCCTGAACATGGAGAACCAAGTAGCCTAAGGGGACACTCTCCAGGACAGTAGCCTGGAAGGGGGTGCTGACGAAGATGGGAGCATTGTCATTGATGTCCAGGACCTGCACTGTTACCAGGCCAGAGACATTGGAGAGCGGGGGCCGGCCACCATCTTGTGCCCGAACCCGTAGGGTATACTCCTTAGTCGTCTCATAGTCAAGAGGGCTGACCACGTCCAGAGCCCCAGTCTGGGCATCCAGGTAAAACTGTCCCCGAGCGTTGCCACTCATGATGCTGTAATGCACCAGGGCATTGCTGCCCTTGTCTCTATCCGAGGCTGTGACTCGAAGTATCGGGGCTCCTGGAGTAACATCCTCCCGCACCTGAACCACGTAGCGCTTCTCACTGAACTGGGGGGCATTGTCATTGTCGTCCTCCACAGATAGGAAAACAGCAGCTGTGGCACTCCGTGGACCAGGGTCTCGACCCTGGTCACTTGCCTCCACTGTCAACTGGTAGGATTCCACCTCTTCCCGATCCACAGGGCCACGGGTTCGGATGACCCCAGAACGAGGGTCAATCTCAAAGGCTTCCGAGGGGCTGCCCCCAGGCCCCTCCAGCAGGCGGTACAGGATATTAGCATTGGGGGGCGCATCGCCATCTGTGGCTCTGACGGTGAGCACCTCATAGCCAACCTCCAGGTTCTCCCTGAGGCTCTCCTTGTACTCCTGCTGCTCAAAAACAGGGTCGTGATCATTGGTGTCAGTCACCAAGATGGTGAGCGTGGCCAGGGCACTGCGTCGAGGCATGCCATGATCCTGCACTGTGACCCTGAACACGTGGGTGCTCTTGGTCTCACGATCCAGCTCCTCCGCTGTAGTTACAGCGCCAGTGACTGGGTCCAGGGAGAAGAAATGGTTGGAGCGGCTATCAAAGAGGGCATCCATGGTGTACTCAAGCCGACCTGCCTCACCCTCATCTGGGTCAATGGCCCGCAGGGATGCCACGGAGGTACCTGCTGGCTGGTTCTCAGGCACTGTGGCCTGGTAGCTGGGGGGCTGGAACTGGGGGGCTGTATTCACATTCCTTTTCCGACGCCCTCCCGTGGATTCTTCTGCTGACCTTTCCCCTGCCCTGTGCCCGGGGGTCTGAAGCAGCTTGCAGGACTGACATCTCAGCCGTGGAGCCTTTAAGCACGGGTGTTCGTCAGGCAGTGTGAGCTTGCCCTGTGGGGAAAGGTGGCCTCTAATGCCCAAGAGGCGACAGCTCCAGGGGCAGCCTTCCGCCGCTGGCGGCAGGGGAATATGAGCCCCGGATTCTGGGCACCAGACCCTCAGTCCATCGTGGTGGGGCACCAGATGGCCAGTCAGCTCGGTCCCAGCATCTCTGCAGCGGCTGGTGTAGAGCCAGAGGTTCGAGGCTGAGGCGGGACAGAGCCAGCCCACGGGGGCGCAGGTCCCCGATGAGCCGCGTCCCCCGGTCCCCAGGGAACGACAGGGCCCCACTTGGTCTCCCAGTAGTGGCGGCGGCAGCAGCAGCAGCAGCAGCGGCAGCGGCAGCGGCAGCGGCGTGGGAAGGGGGGTGCGGGCCGCCCGGCTCCGCATCTCTCCCTGCTCCCGGCCCGCCGGGTCAACGGCGGCGGCGACTCCTCCTCCGGCTTCTGCCGGCCCTGCAGCGCCTCATGCCCGGGCCGGGGCGCAGGTCCCCGGGGACCACTCGTGCGCCCCGCGGGGCCTGCGCCTTGA
>NW_006442103.1:9904065-9906419 GCF_000325575.1 Pteropus alecto | reverse complement strand
GTCACCCCGCGTCCCCGCCGCGGCTGCTGCTGTCGCCGCGGCCCCGGGCCCAGCCCCACGCTCCCTCGCCTCCCGGGCGGGCGGGCGAGCTCTGCAGAACAGCGGCCGCGGCGGCCGCGGCTCATTACCATAGACCTGCTCGCGCCGCCGCCGCCTTAAAGTGGCGACGCCAGCCGCACCGAAGGAGGTGGGCCCCACCCTGCGCCCTCAGCACAGAAGCTCTGGGATTCTTGTTGTCCAGACCCCTTCCCTATCCCATCCCAGATCCCTACCACCGCCTCGAGTGGAATTAACAATCAGAAGCCAGACAGAGAATGTAATAAATGGTAGCACTACCCTAAGTATGCTTAGAGGTTTTTCAAAACATTTTGAAGGGCTCTCAGAGGCCAAGTGCCACCTTACACCACCTATAATGGCTGGCAGCTGCCGGCTGCTGATAAGAGCCCTGATGGCTGTCCCCTCCCACAGGTGTCCAGTCAGACTAGGCTCAAATGGCCTTTCTCCACAATATAAAGCCTCTCTATATCCCAGAGACACCCTGCCTCCCTGGGAAGGCACAGTGCTGTCCTCAGTGAGATTGTAATCGAACCCGGCTGCCCCTTGGGGTCCCGCTGCTGAACAGAATGACCCCAGCCTCAGTCGGACATCACGTGGGCTTTTCGAGGGAAGGTAAACTGGGAGCGTCAGGGCAGAAGCCAGCTTGTAGAAAACACCCTAATACTGCCAGGTTCTGAGGCCCAGAGAGAGTGAAACCTGTTCAGGGTCACAAGGCTGGCTACGGATAGAGCCAAGCTTCACCATAGGCTTCCTGGGGCCTAGACCAGTGGTTTTCATTGCCCAAAATGGCTTCCTGTCTGGAGAGATGAACTCTTGCCCCCTCCCTCCCTCCCCATCAACGTCCAGCTGCCCCTCCCCTCCTTCCACCCGTACTTGTGACCAACAAACAGCGCAGCCACTGGCACAGGGATCCTGAGCCTCTTCAGTGCTAGCCCGCCAGGGACCGGACCTTTCGCTTGAAAGGGGTGTGGCGATTCCAGGAGTCCTGGGGGAGGTGGCAGCGTAGAAGCTGACCATGAAGAAATAAGCCAGGCAAGGGTGATCCAGAAGGAGCTCTCCTCTCTCATACCCCAACCAGGGGTCCCCATCCGGGGACTGCAGGGCTAATCAGGTGAACAGCAAGAGGCCTGGTCAGGTGGTATGAGGGCCCGGCCTGGGGAGGAGGCCAGGGCTTTAGTCCCAGCCTCGCCACCCTCTAGCTATGTGACCTTGGTCAAATTCCTGTGCCTCAATTTCCCCTTTGTAAAACAGAGGAGTTGAATAAGGTCAATGGTTTTCAAATGTTTATTTAACATTAGAATCCTTTTTTTCTTTTTTTCCCAAATAAAATCTTAAGTCGAAGCCCAAAATATGAAACGGATAAAGGTAGCACTGTGGGATTGAGGTGGGGGTCAGGGCTTGTCCCATCTCCACTGCTCCTCCAACAGAGAAACCCCTGGAAAGCCCTGTTGAGCCCGAGGGTCCAGGGGAGCCCAGTTTGAAAAGGATCGGACCAGATGCTCCCTTTCAACACGGAACTCTGGGAACAGCTTGTCACTCTCAGCGAGTCACAGCGGAGGAGCCATGACTCCCCTCTCAGGGACCCCGGGCCCAAGGAACTTCTGTGTGACCACGCAGTGATGCCAAGAATGAGAAATCAGCTTTTCTCTTTCTCCCCAGGGGAAAGAAAAGGAGATGGGCTTTGGGGACTGCAGGAGGGATTAGGGATAGACTACATTCCTGGCATGGCGCTGGGTGGGATGAGGAGAAGGAAGGTGGTGTTGTGCCCAGGGCTCAGGAGAATGCCCTCCCCTTTGACAGAAGATGAGCTTTCTTTCTCTGGTCAAGGCCAAGGGCAGCTCCAGAGACAGAGGGGTGGCTTAAGTGGCCTCTTCCACAGGGTTCTTCCTCTTCAGACTTCCTTTGACTCTGTGATTTGGGAGGATCCAGGGGCTGCGTGGGCATTTTGCTCTTCACCTAATAGCCATGTGGTGCGGGGAATGTTCGGAAATTATACCATCTGTTAATTACCCTTTGAATCAGGGTTGGGTAATAAGACTCTCATTTCTGCTGAAGGCCCAAGCCAACACATGGAGAAAATGCAGCTCTCCATTCATCTCTCTCCCTTGGTACTAAAATGAGCTTCTGAGTGGGAGAGAGCAGCTGCCTTGGCTTTGGATCATGGACCGTGGTTCTGGAGCCTAGCACTGAGAAAGGGGTTTCCGTGTTAGGTAGGGGGCAGGAAGCACCCCTCCAGCTGATTGGCCTTCTTGCCTAAAGGCAGACAGGTTGAAGGTTGCAAGGAACCCCTCCCTTCA
>NW_006442103.1:9900834-9903990 GCF_000325575.1 Pteropus alecto | reverse complement strand
CCCTGCCTCCTGGGGAACAGGACAGAGCTGCCTCCCCAATCCACTCTCACGTCCTCCTCGGCTACTTCCACCTCCCCCAAACAGGAAGGAAACTTCTAAATCTTCTATGCATCAGAGTCTCTGACTAGGATTAGCTCTGGTGGTGTCCTCCTTGACCCCTAGGGGGAGGGCTGCCTCCTTTATGGAACTTTCCAGCTCTAAGGAACCTTTAGCACTCCCTCCTACATGGGAGAAAACCAGGTGTAGCAATGCTGGGAGTCTGTTCAAAGGGAATTTACTGTTTTTCTAGGCCAAACATTCCACTTGACAGTGGAGGCTCTGGGAGGAAAGCGACATGCTGAGAAAGCCCGGGGCTCTCCCATGCTTCTCCCTAAGGGTACCCCAGGCATATGGAGAATACAGCTTGCATAAGGCAGGGCTGTCAGCTAAAGAGTAGCATGGGTGAAGTGCTCTCAGAGCAACTGAGACAGAAAAGGCTAAAGGAATTCAGAAGGGAGAGCAGTGAGGATTGAGGTAATCCCACAGGGCTTCCAGGAGGAGGTAGAACTTGGGTTGCCTCTTGAAGAATCAGGAACTGCATTCCTGGCAAGAGGAATTAATCAGCAAACTCATTTAACCTACAGGTTAAGGGTCTTACTCAAGTTACACAGATCGGAAGTGGTAAACCTGGCATTTGAACCCAGGCAATCTGGCTGCGGAGTCCATTCTCTTCTTATGTCTTACACTATGAATGAATGAAATGTGAATGTCACCTTGGCTGAAGCCAAAATTAGACTGGGTATGCAGTGGCCCAGCACACTGAAGGGGCAGACAGGGCCCCGCTGGGAAGAACCAGGTAACCTCTGTCATGGGCAGATCCTTGTGAAATTCTGGGACCAATGGCCCATTTGGAAGGAGGGGTATGGAGGGTAGATGCTGATGGGAAAGATCACAGTGACCTTCGGTGGGTGAGCGGGGCAGTTACTCTGGCAGGAGAGAGGTTGGGGGACAGGCCCTGATGCCTGATCTTGTTTCTGGGCTCAGTGTTGCTTTATAAAAGGTACAGAGATGGGGAGGGGAGAGCCTGGCCATGTGGAGCTCCAGACACGGGTGCTCTGGGAGGGTGAGGGCGGGGAAGGTGACCAGGAACCAGCAGAGCTGGCAGGCCAGGACCTGAGTGTTCTCTTGTCCACACTTGCCTTTCCTGTCCAGTCCGCTTCCCCCCACTTTTCTTTGCAGATGAAGGGGGTGCTCCTTGAGCCTGGACTCTGTTGTTTCTTGGCCCCCCACTTTATGTTTGGCACAGAGGGGGTGCTCAGCCAGAGTTGTGTGGATTCTTCTTGTGGCTGCTTCCCCTTTAAACCATTCTCCACTCAGCAGATGAAGTAATCTTTTTTTCTTTAATTAATAAAAATTTTTTAGATTAGAAAAAATCTCCCCCGATTTGTTTATTTTGGAAAATGTTAAGATTCAGAAAAATTGCCAAAATGGTACAATGCATCCGCAGCAAACTTCCCTCTAGATTCAATAATTGTTGACACTGCTCTCTCAGTTTTTGGAGAATGAAGTGAAAGCGAGGCACAGACATCATGGCACCTCAACCCTCTGCCCCTTAGGGTGCAGCTCCTAAGAATCGGAGCCCTCTCCCACATCCCACAGGACGATTGCCACACCCAGCACCACAAACTGTGATTCCTGGTATTATCTGATATTCAGTCTGATTCAATTCCTTTCTGTTCCTCGAAGGTCTTTGATAGCTGCTACTTTCAGATCACAAGTTTATGCATTACATTTGGTTATGTCACTTTCGTGTCCCTCCCTCCCTTCCTTTTTCCTCCCTTTCTCTCTCTCTCTCTCTCTCTCTTCGTCCCTCTCTCCCCTTTTATCTTTCTTTCCTCCCCTCCCTGTTTTCCTCCCCCTTCCTTCTTCCTTCCTTCCTTCCTTCCTTCCTTCCTTCCTTCCTTCGTTCCTTCCTTCCTTCCTTCCTTCCTTCCCTCCTTCCCTTTTCTTTTCTTTCAGTATCAACTGAAGAGTCCAGGCCAGTTTTCTTGTTCAATCTGCCACATTCTGGATTTAACTGATTATAGGGCCCCCACGGTGTCTTTCACAGAGTAATACTGTAAAGTCCGAATCTGAGCATGTTGCTTCTTTCCTAAAAACCTTGCGCGGGGCTTTTTTGTTGTGCCTTGAAGGAACGTCAACTTCCTCATATTGGTCCACAAAGCCTGGTGTGGAGGGGCCCAGCCTCTTCTTACTCCTCCTCCTTTACTCTGTCCTGGACATCCTGGCTTCCTTCCAGCTGTTGAATGTGAAAGTCTTAAATGTCCCCTTCTTCATGGCATGTATAGCGATTTGTAATTACATAAAGTATTTATTGTAAATGTACTTGGTTAACATCTGTCTTACCTATTAGCAGTAGGTCCAGGAGCAGGGACAACACATGTGTCTTGAATAGCTAGCGCCTGGCATGGGACCTAACACACAGTATATACTCAGTAAATATTGGGTAGATGGATGGAAGGGTGGATAGATGGATGAATGGAGGCATAGAGAAGCGGCCAGGTGTCCCTTTATTCCTGGAGCCACCATCTGGGAGGCCAGTTGGGTCTCTAGGTTCTCTGTGGACAGCTCTGAATTCATTCACTTTAACCACAAAACTATTTCCGGTGCCAGTTGCAGCCAGGAGTCATAGGCCTGATGTAGCAGCCAAGTTACATAGACTTTCTCTGAGGCTCATTAAAAGACAGTGTTGGATGCCTCAACCCAGGGATAGGTTCAACCCACAGTGCCAGTGCTTTTTGCCGAGGGCGGGCTCAACAGGCTAGCATTTCACACTGATGCATAGTCCGTCTAAGATCTTGCTGAGATCATTTTTGGCTCCTGAGGAGAGAGGGGAAGAGCCAAGAGCCGAAAGCGGCAAATCCCAAAACAACACCTTCCATAACTTAGTTGTTACATTTATCAGAGCAGGCAGAGAGGACAGCCCCAGCCCTGCTCTGGGTGCCAGAGGTATGCAGATAAATAGGACTCTAGCTCCGGCCTCAAGGAACAATCAGTCTAATGTGGTGGTAGAGCCGTATTCATTAATATTTCTATGTGGGGTGGGAGGGATTAGGGAAAGCTTTGGAAAGAAGGTGGCATTTAGACCACCCGGAAGAGGAAGGAAGAATTCCACAG
>NW_006442103.1:9890581-9900816 GCF_000325575.1 Pteropus alecto | reverse complement strand
AGGAATGGCATCTGGGTAAAGGGAACAGCGTGAGCAAATATGGAGGGTTGCAATGCATGCTCAGCGCTGGGTAAGTGAGTAGTCAAGTGGGCTGGAGCTCAGAGCTCATGGTTGGCCCAGGCAGAGCAGAAAGGCCTGTTCATCTGAACTGTGGCCATGGTTGGATGAATCTTGACTCTGGCTTTTATTTGATAAGTTGAAGAGTCAGGGGAGGGCACGATCATGACTGTACCATCCACAGACTGCTCCAGGACAGTGAGTAGGCCCCTTGGAGGAGGAGCTGAGTCTGGCAGGCCAGCAGGAGGCAGTTGTAGCAGTCCAGGAGGAGGAGAGCCTGTGCTGCCACTGAGGGACAGGCTTCAGGGACAGAGCTGAGTGATAAAGGATTCAATGGGACCGTGTGAGGCTGGCCACTGGGGATGAGGAGGGGCTGGTAAAGAGTGACTCCCGGGTGTTTGTTTGGGGTGTCTGAATACCCAGAGGAGGGTGAAAGTAGAGGATCAGATAAGAAGTTAGACTTGGACTTTTGGGTTTGCAGTCTCGGTGGTGGAGATGCTCGATGTCTCCGTTGTAGGGTGGGGGGTTGGAACCGGAGATTATGAGGAGAGATCATGGATTTGGGGTTAGAGGTAGGAGAGCATACAGAGAAAGAGCAAGGAGAGCGCGGAGCCCGGGGGGACCCATATTTCGGGGCAGGCACTAACTCCTTATCCCATCCACCTCACTAGCCTCGACTCAACCTCCCCTCACTCTCTGCACTCCAGCTATTCGGGCCTTCTTGCTGCTCCCTCATGCTGTTCTATCTGGAACACTCCACCTTCTCTCGGAGGGGTGGGGACCATAAGGGCCTAGAATGTCGGTCGATGAGGTACCAGAACCTAGGAGTGTCCACTATTTATCTTTGAGGAAAAGGAGCTAGATGGGATCAGAATTGCCAGCAGAGGCAGGATGGCAGTTTTAAGATGGGGAAATGTAAGCAGATTGGTATGTTGGGGGGACTGGGTGGGGAGGGGACATGGAGAGGGAGGGAAGAGGTTTAGGGGAAGAGCTAGCTAAAGAACAGGGACTCAGGGACATGATATCCAGGGCACAAGCAGAAAAGGGCTGGTTTAGGAGAAAAAATAGGAAAAAAAAATTTTTTTTTTGAGACAAGATGGAAGGTAAAAAGGATTGAACACTATTTTAAATGGGAGCTAAATTCTTTCTTCGAGGTTTAAAAAACCTGTCTCCTTGACAGGTCACACCATCTTATCAGCAATTTGCACCTCCAGGAAAATCATTTTCCAGACTATTTTTGACAGCAGGTTTACAAGGGGGCAGGAAGCCCCAGTCCTATGGAGGAACCCCGGACAGCTCTCTAAAATTCAGGGCTTGGCAGCCAACCAATCAGAGCAGTGAAAGAGGCACTTCCCCTCCAGAAATAGGGGCTTTCTCAGAATCAGAGGTCGCTGGAACCCCCTACCTCTGTCCCGCAGGTCTGGGGATCTAGAGGTTGAGAACTGGCAGGGCTGGTGTCTGGATTTCCTTATTTCCTGCAGGTGGATGGGGAGCCCAGTAGCTGGGTTTCTGCAACAAGGACCCGCCTGCAGCACCACCACCCTGTGTGTGGGGGGGCCTCTTAAAAGGGCAATGTCAGAGGCGGGCGATGTCGGCCCCATCAGACCTCCCCCGGTGGAGATGCAGGATTGCGCCCCTCCTTTTGTGTGTTATCTGGGAGGAGCTTTTGGGGAACCCCATGCTGGGAGGTGAGTAGGGAAGTGGAGCAGGCCCCTAGTCCTGGCACAGGCTCTGACATGTAGCACATTTCTCTGGGGCCCATCCCAGCTCTGCCTGTCAGACTCATCCTGGGAGTGTGGCCAGGGAGATTTGGGGGGGTTGCTGGGGGAGAGGAGGAGGTCTCGGCCCCCCGGGGTAAACCGGAAAAGCTTCAGGGAAGAAAAAGTGGGACATGTCGCAGGGAGAGTGTCAGTTCCCTGGAGGGATTTCACCACGGGGCGGGGGTGGGGGGTGGTTAGTTCCTTAGTGTGACCGATAACCTGAGCTTCCCTTGGTCTCATATTGGGTTCCCAGTTGCCTGGCTCTTTAGAATTCCTCTCTGGAAGCCTAGTCCCTAGTCGTCTCTCTTGGTACAGGCCTGGTGTCTCCTCTCTTGCCTCAGGCACACAGACCTGCATCTTGGGCTCCTAGGTCCTGGGTGTGGGAACCAAGGGTTGTTGAGGGACCCAGGGCTCTGACTCACTCCACTGGGCCTGTGGGGTTGTTTGCTGAGGTAACTTGGGTAGCTAAGGTTGGAGATGGGGCAGATCAAGGTGCCAGGGATGAGAGCATCAGCCACGAGTTGCCTAGGCAACTGCCAGGGTGGAGTCAAGGTTATCTGGGCAGGTTCCCAAGTGCTCAGCTTCCAGGCCAGTCGGCCCATCCTAAACAAGGCTTGCATCAGCCCCATCCCACTGCTCCAGGGAGGGGAGTCTGGTTTTCAGCTCGTTATGGAGGCAGGCCACACCTTTCCCAATGACTGAGTTCTTTGAGAGCAAGGGCTGTGGCCCATTCTCTAATCCTGGCTCTTGAATGTGTCTCGAACAGGGTCAGCACTCAGTAAACCCTTGTGTGTTGCGCCCATGTGCTCACCCTCTTGTGTTCTACTGTGTGACCTGCAGGGAGGGATCTCAGCCACAGGGTCACCTTTTCCTTCATTTTCTCTCCTCTGGCTTCAGGAAGAAGCGGGTATAGACTTTCTAACAGACTAGTTGGCACACTGCTATACTCTGGACTTCACGCATTCCTTTGCACAAGGCAGGCGCCCAGGCCAGTCCACACCCTGACCCAGCCGCAGGGTAGGTAGGGGAAGGTTGGCATGGGGAGCTGGCTGCCAGAAGCATTGGGCAGGAGGCTATTTCTGCATAAAGGCAGCACTGAGTCCAGGTTCCAGGTGTAACTAGCTCCAGAAAACTGGTCAAGGGAGGAGGTAAGTCGACCAGTCAAGAAAAGACCAGAGTCAGCCAGGGCCCCCAGCAGCTCAGAGCCCCAGCTCCTACCCTCAGTGTTCAGGGCCCTGGAAAAAAGCAGTGCCTCCTGCTGGAAGGAAGGTCACAGGCACAAGGAGCAGAAGAGGGTAGGAGTGGGGAGCAGAGTGGGAAGCATAGTGACTTCCATGGCTAGATGGGGCTGTTTGAGGCCATCTGAAAGTTTCTAACCCCAAATCCCAAAGGACTTTTCATATGGGAGGAAGACCGTGGGGTGGTGAGCTAACCCTGCCTCTTGCTCACTGTGCAAACTGCCTTTCTTCACATCAAATAGCTGGGCTACAGGAATGGGAATTTCTGGTCCTTCTGAGTAAATGAGAGCAGCTTGCTCTTTTGTCCGCTGGCTCTGGCTTTGTTATTCCAGAGCTGAAGGCAATGGCCTACAGTAGAGGAGGGCTGGTTGAGCCCACTTGTGGCAAGAGAGCTACTATGGTCGCCTTTTCAGGTGTCCCAGTAATGACAGGGTTGCCGGCAGCAAGATTAATAGGATCAGCTCCATGCCCCAGTGTAAAACCAAGCATATGGCCTCTTTCCTGGGTGCCAAGCTCTAGCCGGCCCAGGGAAGTTGCTGCTTAGGGACTAAGGAAGCTGAGATGACATAAAGGCTCCTAAGCGACAGGACAGTTGAGTCTTGCTCTCATCTTCCCTAAGAAACACAGCAAGCACCAAGCACTGCTGAGGAGTCGGGACTCCTAGCTTCCCACTTGGCCAGGCTGTCTCATCTCCCGTACCCACCTTGTACTGTGTCTCCTATATGATGGAAGAGGTATAATCACGTCCCCGCCCTTCCTCCCGAGACTGTCACGAAGATAAAAGGGATCATCTATTGGAAGTATTTTAGGCTCCTAGGAGAGAAGCACTAAACTAACAAGAGGTATTATTAAAGTAAAGTGTTTGTAGATTGTAGATGAAACATGGCAGGTAAATAAAGACCCTAAACATCACCCTCCCCAGAGAAAGGGCTATTGGGAAACAGCGTGAGCTCCAGAGAAGGGATTAGAGCATTCTTTCTCCCTCCCCTCTGTCCTGCTGGCTATCTCCATCCTTTGGAGATGCAGCAACGAGCTGTTACACAGTTGGTCTCTCATTTTGGAATGAGTAGAAAGGGAGAAGCAGCTGTTAATAAGGCCCTACCTCACGCTCTTGAATCTAGGGGCAGTTTTGGATTAAACATAGTCTTGTCTCCCCTGAGGCCTCACAGCCTCCCTCCCATTCCAAGGAGCCCTTCCTAGGGAACAGATGTGTTATAGGGCTTTTTATATCAACTCTGGTCTCTAAGCTTGCCTTACCTAACTGCTCTTAAAGAAGAGAAGATTTATAAAAGAGGATCCTGGCCCTTGTCCTTCAGGCTGGTGTGTCTAAGACTCAATTTTTTCACTTTGCCCTTGAGCCTTTACTAAATCTACCCCTGCCTTCACCTACCTTCTCAAAGGCTGACTTGGTAAATGCAACAGCCTTATTTAGAAGGAAAAGAAAAAGTGAGTATGGTTCCAGGGAGAACTGTCAGAGACAGGGTTCAAGTCCCAGGCAGAAGACTGAGGAAGAGTCCTAGCCTTCCCCAGGGATGCTTTATTACATGGTTTCGTCAGTCATCAGTGATTGGCTCCTAGGCCCATGCGAAGAGACAGGAACGTTGTGTTGTACAGGGCAGATGGTTCCCCTTGTCAGCGGGGGGGCGACGAGTAGGTGCTTGGCTTCCCTGCCCATGGGCAGACTCTGAGGTCCCAGCCGGCAGAACTGGGAGGAATGGGTGTTTAGGAATCGGTGACCTCCATATTCTGCAGCTGGCTTTCCAGAGTGCCATCTCTCACTGCCCCTTTCTTTTTGCTGCCCTCATGCTGCTTCTTCTGCTTCTTTGATGGCTCCTGGTCGATGGGTGCCGGCTTCACAAAAGGAATCAGTTCTTGGAGACCTAGAAGGGAAGAGCCAACCAAGTAACCTATCATTTCTCAGGAGTCAAAGCCCAAGGACCTCTGAAGTGAAGGGCACCCACAATGAGCACTGGTTTCATTCATTCTTTTCTTCCTCAGTCTAAATTTTAGCTGCATTTCGACAGAATATCATACCTGTATGGCTACTTTCTCAGCTTTGTCCCTGCTGTGCCCAGTACCAGATGACAGGCAGTTTTGGGGACTATGTCACAATAAGAAAAATGGGCCCATTCTGAAAGGGGCTTGCTATCTAGAGGAGTATGAAGAGAGAGAAGGGGAGGAGGATGGTCTGGGCTGGAGTCTTACCTGGCGGCATGAACTCCCTCAACTTCTCGGGCACGACGATGCCCTCCTCTGTCTGGTAGTTCTCCAGGAGGGCGCAGATGGTGCGAGTAGTGGCGCACATTGTAGCGTTGAGCATATGGACAAACTCCACCTGCGAAGACGGGGCCCCAGAGGGAGCAGTTAATGCAGCCCTTAGCTGGTCTAACCGATGACGAGGAACCATCACCCAGCCAGACTCCCCTACTGCAACTTGCCAAATCAAAATCGTGGCTTCTACTCATTATTGAGCTTTTTCTAAACTTGTGTTTACTGCCTATCACATAACTCCAGGAAGAGTCCTCATGTCTCATGAGTGACAAGTGGTAGGTTCCAGTATTTTGAGGAGAGGTGGGTCCTTTAGGGAGAAACAAAGACACTACTACAGTGGCCTCTCCTTTTAACCCCTTTCAAGTCTGACTTGGAAAAGTAGGGTTGAAAATTGAGTTTGGAGAGATAAGCTACACCTCCTTGGGTGAGAAGAGAGAAGAAAGACATTGTCTCCAACTTGTTCTGTGTTGACAAATGGGGATCCTTCTTTATCTGGAGTTATGAAAAACAAAGACAAACGAGAAAAGCTAAAATTACCTTGTAGAATGGAGCTAGATTTAGGTTTCTATCTAAAAGGACTCAGTACTGATTCAGTAGAAGTCATTTTCAGATTCCTTTTCTGGTCTAGATGAAAAACTTAGACTTTCCCATGATGCTAGGAAATAATGTATTCCAAAGGATGAAAAGTAAGATGGATCTACCCTGCACTAAAGGTCCTGCTGTGCGCCTCCCCAGGGGCCACTTACCTTGTCCATCATCTTCTTGGTTTGCCCATATCGGATTCGGAGCCGGCGAGCCTGATAGTCCGTGCAGTTAGAACAGGAAACTAACTCACGGAAGGCTCCCGAGCCCGGAAACCAGGCCTCCAGGTCAAGCTTCTTACTGGCAGCATGATTTAAAGAACCTGTAAGGACAAACCCCTAGAAATCATAATAGAGAAATGGTATTTCAGAAGGCTGACTTTTAGCAAACCTAAAAAAATTCTTTAATTTATATCCTATCCCAGAAGTGAAATCACATCCAGATATTCTTATCACCAAATACTCCCAAGTGAGAAGAGTGTCATATTTTAATTAACGAAGGCAATTAATTGGATTGTGAGCTATTTCTTTGTGTGATGAGGGTGGTGTGCATGGGACGCAGGAAAGGGAGGCCGATACCTGAGACAATATTCACAATGTGGTAAGGGATCCCCAAAGATTGGTAGAATTCTTCTGCGGTAGTAATCATCTCTTCGAACATCTCCCATGACTTGTTGTCATGTGGTGATGAGTAGACAAACTGTTCAATCTGCAAAGAGAGACCCAAGGAGACAGTGACAATGGGACAGGGTGAATGAACTAAAGGACTGAAACGAGAGATATTCTTGCAATCAAGACCTGTTCCTACACCAATGGGAGTCAGGCATGGCTCCCAGCAAGAGAGATCGGCGCTGCACTGGACTCGGGGTGCCACGAGACTGCGTGCTTCTACAGAGAGCTGAGCATGCATGTGCCTGGTACTGTCGTAAGTGCTTTACATATATTAACTAGTTTAATCTTCATGACAGGCCTAATGAAGTAGATACTATTACTATCCTCCTTTTAAGAAACTTGTTC
The DNA here is from genome assembly GCF_000325575.1 of Pteropus alecto. Lineage (NCBI taxonomy): Eukaryota > Metazoa > Chordata > Mammalia > Chiroptera > Pteropodidae > Pteropus > Pteropus alecto. The sequence continues at coordinate 9,893,892 of NW_006442103.1, read as the reverse complement.
AAGGTTCCACAGCTGGTAACTGGTGGAGCTGGCATTTGGAAGTCAGGCAGCCTGGTTCCAGAGTCTGTGCTCATGGCCACTCCACCACGTTCTCAGGCTCTTCCCCAGAAACACAGGCGTAGGCACCAGGAGGTAAGACTGAAGCCAGGGTGGGCCTGAGCAACACAGATCCTGCCTCTCCTCTAACCACCCCGGACAGACAGACAGAAGGACCGTACTTGTCTACTCACTTTTTCAAACTGATGGACTCGAAAGATGCCACGGGTGTCACGGCCATGGGAGCCCACCTCCTGGCGAAAACAGGTGGACAGGCCGGCATACTTGATGGGCAAATCCTCTGGCCGCAGCCACTCATCCCGGTGGAGAGCAGCAATGGGCTGCTCTGAGGTGGCAATCAGGTATTTCTCATCATAGGAGTTGTCATCAGACTTTTCACTGCCTTTGCCAATCACCTGGAGGAGGAGGGACCTTTATTAGTTAAAGGGTGAGGGAGGCGGGCCTCAGCTAGAGCAAGAAACCACAGGGAAGATACGAATGATGGAACAGGGAGAATTTTCTTTAATCCCTTCTTGGGAAGGAACAGGGGACACTAAAGACAAGGGATGGAATGGGTCAATCCCATAATGGGGTCTCTACTAGATCAAAGAAAAGCAAATTAAAAGGAGATAATATATTCTGATATTTTTTACTTATCTAATATAGGAAACATTTATAAATGATGTATAAGGGCCCATGATGGCAGGCATACGATAAAACTTGAGCTGGTAGCAATATAAATTAACCCATTCGACAAACATTTGTAAGGCATTTACTAAGTGTCGAGTTCTTTTTGCCAATGCTGGGCAAAGAGACATGGTCTCTGCTTTCTCGGTGCTTATGGGTTGGTCTACTGATCATAATCCTCGAAGAATCACTTTGGTGTTTAGTTGATTAGAATCACCTTCTGAACCTTGACTTGACTCGTCTGGCTCTCCCTGAGATGGTCTCTAGTTGAGGAGCCACAAAATGGAAAGTCATGGAAGACCAGCCACTTCTATAATTTCCTTTTGTCCCACTACTCGATAAATGGGCTTCTTTTCTAAGCTCATAATGTTAAAGTATACTCATTTAGATGCATCATACAGATTATTTGGGGGGAAAGATCAAACGTCTGCTCTGTTCAATATGGTAGCCACTAACCACGTGTGGCTATTTAAATTAAAATGAATAAAAATTAAAGTTTTACTTTCTCAGTTGCATTAGCCACATTTTAAGTGCTCAATAGACATAGATACAGAACATTTCCATCACGCAGGAAGTTCTACTGGAGAGCGCTATTCTGTATCTTCGAAGTTAAACTTCGTAACTTAAGAAGTCATCCTGCCCCTCTGTCCCCCGCTTCTCACCTTATACAGTTCTTCGTCAAACTGGCTGAGCTGTGCCACCTCCTGCATGACTTCCTTCCTCATAAAGAAGGGGGTATAAATGGGAGTGTAGCCCCGACTTCCCAAGGTACGAAGGGCATACTGGATGAGTGCCTGTTCCAGGAATACCAGGACCCCCTAAAAGAGCAGAAACACAGCACTGTGTGATTGGCTTCTGTCACCGGCATGTTCATCTGATAGGATTCACATTCAGAGGCAACTGGGGCTGGAGAATATGACTACCCAGGAGCACAAAGGAGGCCAGCGAAGACCGTGAACCCCAACACTGACGTGAGATTCTTTCTTAATGCCGGTGCCCAGCATATCATCCAGGCATATTGTAAAGAGAATCTTTTCTGATACCAAAGCAAGAGAAAAAAAATATTGGTCCCCAGGTGCATGAGTTTTCTTGTGCTAATTCTTACAATGCTGGACACGCTTATATAAAGTAGAGCACTCCTATGTATGTGTACACACGGACAGTACAACTGGCCCTTGAACAACATGGAGGTTAGGGGTGTTGACCCCCCACAGTCAAAAAACCACATATAACTTTGGACTCCCCTGAAACTTAACTACTAACACCCTGTTGTTGACTGGAAGCCTTACCAATACCATAAATACTATTAACACATATTTTGTATGTTGTATGTATTATATACCGTATTCTTAAAGTAAAGTAAGCTAGAGAAAAGAAAATGTTATTATGAAAATCATAAAGAAAATACATTTACAGTATTTACTGAAAAAAATCCACAAGTTCACCTGCACAGTTCAAGCCATGTCATTCAAAGGTCAACTATAATTCCAAAATTATTTTACCATGTCCTTCTGGAAGCTTTCCCTCAACTCATCTGCCCTCTGTCTAAGCTAACGTGGGTTTGCCTCTGCCTACCGCTCTCATAGGACCCTGGGCCTGCTCACACCACAGCATGTATCACAGTAGGTTTTGACTCTTTGTTCCTTGTCTGACTGTCCAATTACACAGCTCCTTAAAGGCGGAGGCTGTTCTGGTTTAGTCAGCAAATCATATTCATTATGGAGGATCCCGTAGTGGCTTTTGTTCTGGGGAATCCTGATCAGCACTCTCCTGCCTTAGAAAGAAAATCGCATCTAATCGCCAGTAAGTTTGCAGGAGAAAAGCGAGTTCAAGTGGTAGATTTGTGGGCCTCTTTAAGTAGATTGTTTTCTGCACATTACGTGTTCCTTCTTTACAATCCCATCCCGCTGGATCTTGACTCTTACCTTCAGGAAGTAGCCTCGACTCCCAGCCACCACGACTCCTTTTTCACCTTCAAAGCCGTCGACCATCACCACCAGGTCCACGTGAGAGTACTTCTTCCTGACTGTACAATCACCCCAGATTCTCTCTACTTTGTTGTCTGCATCCTAAAGAAACAAGACCAGGAGAGAAGGATACATGACCTTTGAATTCTATGACCTCCATCTTTCCTAATCCTGTTCTAAGAACAACCTGAAGCTTTGTGAAGCCACAGCTTAGCTCAAATATGAGGTTTTGGTCACTGTATACAGAGACTAGAGAATTTATGCTCAATAGAGAAATAATCATTTATAAATTCCTAGAAGTGATTCTAGCATGAAACTGAAATCATGATTTTCCAAAAGATCCGTCACGTTCTGTTATTTTTTACCCGTTTAAATGACTCCTTGAAAATACTTTACAAGGACACCCCTTCCCTGGACAATCAGCATTGCCTAGGGTACAGAGGAGAATGTAGATTTTTTTTTTCCAGGCTCTCATTGGTCCCAGGGCCACAAGAGGGAGGGCTCAGGGCCCTGACCTCTCCAGTCTGCCACCCCAGCCTGCAAGGAGTTTAATGTTCTGTTCACCAGGGAATGAATGAAAGAGGCACAGATGGGCCCTGCTAAGGCTGGGGTGTCAGAGAA
>NW_006442103.1:9883953-9890525 GCF_000325575.1 Pteropus alecto | reverse complement strand
CATGCAGATTTCCCTTCAACCTGCAGCTTCTCAGCAGGGTGTGGGTGAGGGGTGAGGTTGATTTAGCAGATCCCTCCCACAAGATTCACTGCTACCATGGGCAACAGTGGAGGACAGCAGCCCGATTTAGAAGAGATTTCTGTGCCAGGAGTCTCCTACCTGCTGTCTCTGCTACTTCCCAATCAGGCAAGGATCTGACTCTTTCCATTCTCAGTTGGTGGGCAGAGCAAGTATACAGAGAACTTGCTTCTGACACAAGGCCTTTTACACAGAGTGCGCCAGTGTTTCGTTGCCCTCCTCCCGCCGCACCCCCTTCCCAACAGGGAGGAGTGATGTGAGGCAGCGCCTGCTGTGGCGCTGACGCCTACCTCATCATTACTGATGGGCACAGAGGGATGCAGAAGGTTCCCGATCTCTCGGAGGTTCTCAAACCGCTCTGCCTCCAGCTTTAGCCGCTCCGCGTCACACTTTAGGATGGCTTCATCAATGAGGAGTCTGAGTTTTTTGATCTGTGACACTTTCAGGTTCTGTAGATGAATAGGTCAGGCCGCACCCAGGCCACAGAGTCAGGGACAGAGTAGCAAGCGATAAAATTCTGTTGCGCTAACCCTGTTGTGTTCTAATGACAGCTCTTGTCAGTGCGTTTTAAAAACAGACAATGAAGATGTTCAAAAAACTTGAGATTTATTCCACACTGGGATACATACAGTCTTGCCCTACAAATCCATTGGCATTTTCTTTTGGGGTGCTTAAGGCAGAGATGGATTGATTCTGAATACTATTCTTGTTCCTACATCTCAGGAATTTTAATATGTAGCTCTTTTAAGAGCCATTTTCTGATATTCTTGATTAAACCAATTTAGCATTCTATTATGTGCTACATTTAACCATTCTCCAGTAAGACTATAAATTTATTAGAAGCAAGAGACTTTGTTATAAGCTAATTTTGTATTCCTTACTACAGATGTTTCAAACAGTACTCCGACTTCTTGGGGAGAGCCCTTACCAGGTAGGGCCGGGCAGGAATAGCACCCCCGATCCAGCCCTTCAGGCAACTTTGTTTTTTGTGTGTGTTTATGCTCTCAGCTGTGCTTTTGTGCTATGGATTTTAAGACAAGGTTCAGTGACTAAAACCTTGACAATTACTGCGCTGGGTCCACTGTAGTGAATACTGACTAAATTACAGTTTATTGAAAAGCTCCTTGACTCTGTGAAAACAGTAATATAAACCAAACATGGTTAAGTTCCTGTTTTCTCTTCTTATCATTGACTCTTCCACTCCGGATCTCCATCTCTGCTATTAAATAAACACTCAAGTACATAACGAGAGTGAATGGGGACATGTCCCACTTGCAGAAATTCAAGGATGCCACAATGCTGTGCGGAGCACGGCGTCAGCATTTGCTCGTTCAGGAATAAGTTAAGATAAAAGAACAGAATCCTAACCTAGAAAGGGACAATAACTTACAGCTAAAGTGTCTGCCGTGAGGTTGTCGAGACTTAATACATTATCCGGAATGGACTCATCATCTCCCACTGGCTCTTTTTTCTGCAGGAAATAAAATTACAAACAAACAACACCATTAAATAAAAGAAAATGTCTGACATTGTTTTATAAGCGCATACCTAATTAACGTCATATAAACTAATCACAGAACTTTCTATATAACTGTCTCTAAAAGATGCAACATGTGGGAGAAAAATTACTCAATTGGAAGTGAGAAGTTTCAAGTCCCTGTTCTGCCACTTTCTAGCCTTTTGATCCTGGACAGAGCGATTAACTCACCAGGGTCAGAGAGCTGACATCATCAGGAACACAGGAAGAATGTCTGCCCTGTGTTGACAGCTATGGGCACCACGAATGCGTGAATGCCCACGTGCTGGGTGCTCAGGAACCAGCACTGGGACAGGGCCAACGCCTGGGCGTGCATCCTTGTCTACCTGCTAAGAACAGTCCCAGTGCTGAAGGCAAGGGGAAAAAATATATCATCTGATGAAATATTAGGGAGGCAAGGAAAACAAAATTTTTGAGGAAAAAAGTCACAAAATCTGAAACTAAGTTTAGGCAATTCGAGTCGGCAAAACAGCAGGGCTGTACCCAGGGCTCGACTGTTTCCCCCTCGGCTTCCTCACTTCGCCCTTCTTTATATTTTGCCAAATCGTAATTTTTAATTCTTGCCCATACCCACGGGAAGGATAATTTTAAGAGTCAAATTCTTCTTAAATTAAGGAAAATTATCAAAGGCCATTATAACAAGATATATAAGACCTCAGCAAAACTCTTACAAAAACAAGTTGAGAAGATTTAATGTCTGCTTTGCAAGTACAAATAAAATGATGTGTAGAAATCATGGTCAAATGTCCTAAAATTTTTAAAAATTCTATACATATAACAATAGGCAATTTATACAATCTCATTACCCACTGCACAAAATTGAATCCCGAGAAAATACTAAATCTTCTAAGGGTAAATGATTAGATATCCTTTAGGTTCATTACACATTCTCATACACCAAAGTGAGAAGTAGGAATTCTAACCATAACTCAACTCATACACTTCAGTGATTCAAGCAAATTATCTTAAAAAGTTGGAAAAGTCTGAAAGTATGAGAATGAGTCTTGACAAGAAAAAGCACAGATGACTGAGGTAGGAAAAAAACAGCCTAAATCTCAATATTTTTCAATGGTAACAAGATAGCTGAGGCTCTCTGGCTATCTGCCAATCTCGGAGGGCAGCAAATTCAAGTTTTGAGTTCAAGTTCTAGCTCTGCAACTAACTTATGGCATAATTTTAGGCAAGCCCTTAATTTCCTAAGCTCATATCCTTAACCTTCAGATAAGGCTGATAATAGTACTCTCTAAACTCCAAAGATCTAAACATTTGCAGCAAAGATCAAAACCAAAATGAGATGTATATAGAAGAGTTTTAAATACTTTCGAGCGCTATCTACACAAGTTAAAGCATTGCTAGTACCATTCCAATGGACAGCAAAGGAGAACACGCCTCGTTGCTATTGTAAATGAAAACACTCCCATCTTCCTGCTGTGAAAAACACTTGGCTGGTGCTATCTGTATTCTTGCTTCACAGAACACACAGGCAGGAGTATACATGGCAATTAACATAATTATGGGGCTTTTGACATGCAAATGATTAAGTACCATGAGTCCTATAGAAAGAAAATGGAATGATTATCAATTTCTACAGCCAGTCACAAGCTGAAAGTGTAATAAAATACAGTTAAAGAGAAGGATTCGGACTATCAGGAAATGTAAGGTACTAGCATCCCAAGGGAATCCTTTTGCTGTGCTTTTTACTAGTTCAGGTCTCAAATTTTTAATTTTTTGGTTTAGAGTTGCACAACTTAAAAATGAGACAGACTGTAGGTTGTAATGAATATGTTTTTAAAAACGTAATTAAAGGGTTAAAAGGGTATTTTTGAAGAAAGATTGAAAACATGCACTATTCTGGATACCAAAGAAAGGCCGAGCTGAAACTTAACATTCTGCAAGCATGGCAGGGCTTCCTGAATGAAGGCCAGTAACTACTTGCCAGCCATTGTTACTCCCAATTGCAGAATAACTACGATGTTCTAGGCATTGTGCCAGGTTCTCTACATTTAAAAAATTTAGTTCTCACAATTCTGTTCTATCAGCGACTGTTAGTATTGTCATTTCACAGACAAGAAAACTAAGGCTCAAAGTTAACTTGCCTCTCGTCACATAGCCAATAGCCCAAGATTTGTAGTCCCTACACCTGGGACAAAGAACTTGAAGTCTGCCATAATAAATTCCTTCTGGCACTGTAGTTTGTACCCAAGAAATAACTGGAAAGGATTACTGGTAGAATTTATGTTCTTATTATAAGAACAGAACAGATAATGAATGAGTGACTAGTGTGGCAGGAATCATATCTTGCTATAGACTGAATGTTTGTGTCCCCTCAAATTATATGTTGAAACCTCATCTCCAATGTGATTGTGTTTGGACAAAGGGTCTTTTAGAGGTGATTAGGTCTTGAGGGCAACCTCATAAAAGGAACCCCAGAGAGCTCCCCTCCTCCTTCTGCCATGTGAGGACACAGCAAGGAGACTCTCTGTGAACTAGGAAGTGGGCCCTCACCAAACACTAAATCTGCCCGTGCCTTGATCTTGGACTTCGCAGCTTCCAGAACTGTGAGAAATGTTTCTGTTGTTTATAAGCCGCCCAGTCTGTGATATTCTGCTATAGCAGCCAAACTAAAATATATCTGAAGACAGAAGATGGATTCACTGATGCTATAAAGTGCCTCTTCATTTCCTCCCCACTTTCTTTCTTCCTTTCTCTTTAAAATAATTTCCTCACTTTGGTAAGAAATTAGGTATCCCATAGAATTAGACACTAAATTAGAAATTATGTGAGTATTAGCTAAGAATAAGATTAAATACCTGTGCCCAAGCTCTCAAGGCCTTTACTCAGTTTTCTTACCTTCATTTTCTCTCCAATTGTCTTGCTGCATAGGTTCTTCAGCTTGTTCAAGTTGTCTGCCTGAAATCTGCCTGAAGAACATACCAAAGACATGCATATAATTAAAATTCCTCCTTCTTCTAATCATGGCTCCTAGGGCTCCTCTCAGCCCAAGGCCAGAATGCAGGCAGAGCTAACAGATCTGCCTCATGAAGTTGTGAAATCTTGTAGCTTTCGCATCTCAAACTTAGCTGGTATATGTTGGTGACTGCAATAGGGTTCTCCAGCATTTGGTGACAAGGAAAAGGCCATTCTGAGACTGAAATTAAAAAGTACCATAACTTGGATGATATCACAGTAGAATAATACATCTGAGAAATCTGGAAAATACTTAAGTAACTATAGCTTGCTCGATTATCTTAAAATTCTTTTAAAGAAACTATGTGTTGTGAAGGGGAATCTAGAAAGAGGGCAGTCATGTTTCTATTCCTGTGAACTTGAAATGATGACTAGAAATGAGACAGCACCTAGACATAGCTACTCTTTAAAGCTCTGTCAAACTGTAACTAAACTAAATTTACACTAAATTTTAACACATAATGATATAACTATCTTCTCATTCACTTATTTACATTGATTACAGAGATTGAGAACAGATTAGTGGTTGCCAGGGGTTAGATGGGGGAGAGGAAAGGGAATGAACTACGAAGGGACGGGGGGAATCTCTGTAGTGGTGAAGTGGTTCTTTGTCTCAAGTGTAGCAGTAGTTACACAAATCTATGTGATAAAATAGCATGGAATTATACACAGACACACACACACGAGTGCATGTAAAACTCAGGAAATCTGAAGTCTGTGAATTGCAGGAATGTCAATTTCTTGGTTTTTATATTGTCCAAATTATGTCAGATGTTATCATTGCGGGAAAATGGATGAAAGGTACATAGGCTCTCTTTGTACTATTTTTGTAGTTTCCTGTAAATCTGTAATTATTTTGGAATTAAAAGTTTTAAAAAAATTTTACTTAGTCCCTCCTATTTACAAGGCCCTGTGTTAAGGATTGAAAATATAAAAGAAAACACCCTGCTAGGTGCTGGGAAATAAAAGACAATAAGACAGTTAAAAAAATATTGTAACAATGCTGACTGTTTCAATCAATAAATACAGTATAACAAATGAACAGGACAAACAGAGACTTAGGGACATGGACAATGGACTAGTGGTTACCAGAGGGTAAGGGGTAGGGGAAGAGGGAAGAGGTAGACAGGGTAAAGGGGGTCAAATATAGGGAGGTAGGATGGGGTAAAGTGAGTAAAGGGGGTCAAATATATGGAAACTAGACTCTGGGTGGTAATCACACAATAGAATATATAGATGTCATATTATAATGTACACCCGAAAATTATATAATTGTATTAACCAATATTATCCCAATAAACTTAAAAAAATAAATATAGTATATTCCTTCATTATCTTTAATTTCTCTCAGCAATGTTTTGTAGTTTTCACTTTAGGGATCTTGAATATCATTTACTAAATCTATTTCTAGGTATCAGATGCTTTTTAATTGTTACTTGTATATAGAAATATCATTGATTCTATATATGGTATACATTGATCTTCCATATTTAATTTTAATATTTGAGATTCTGTACAATCAAGTCATCTGCAAATAGTGGCAGTTTTACTTCTGTTCCCATCTCTTATTTCTTTTTCTTGTCTTATATCATACTGCCTAGAACCTCCAGCGTGATGTGTATTAGAAGTGGTGATAGTAGACATCTTTGTCTTGTTCCCAACCTCAGGAGGAAAGTATTCAATATTTCATCATTAAGAATAATGTTAGCAATGGGTTTTTGATAAATACCAATAATCAGATTAAAGAAGTTCCCTTCTACTCTTAGTTTGCTGCATTTTATCATGGATTTCAACATAAAAAATAAACTTTGACTCCTATCTCACATCATACACCAAAATCAATATGAGATAAATCATCTATCTAAATACGAAAGGTAAAGTAATAAAACTTCTAGAAAAAATTGGAGAGTCTTTTCAGGACCTTGGGATATGGAGATTTCCTAAACCACACAAGGAGCACAAATTACAAAATATAAATAAATTAAATCTC
>NW_006442103.1:9854582-9883910 GCF_000325575.1 Pteropus alecto | reverse complement strand
GTGAAAAGGCAAGTCAGACTGGGAGAAAAGACCTGCAATATATATATTATTTGAGAAGGTCTTGTACCCAGAATAGATCGAAATTCCTACAAATCGATGACACACAAATAAAAATTGGTCAACAGGATTGAACAGATACTGTCCCAATAACAGTCTGTCCAAACACTCACAAGTATATGCAAAAGTGTTCAATATCTTTAGTCATAAAAAAAAGTAAATGAAAACCACACTGATATACCACTACCCGTCCATCGAAATGGCTAAAATTGAAGGGACTGACAATATCAAGGGCAAGGATGCAGAGCAACTGGAACTTTTGTATCACTGGTGGGAATACCAATTGCTACAACCACTTTGGAAAAATATTTGATAATATCTACTAAATCTAACATGTGCAGACCCTATGACCAGCAATTCCACTCCTGGGTACCAACCCAACAGGAATGAGTACTTATGTCTACCAAAAGACACATAACAATGTTCATAGCACCTTATTCTTAATACCCTCAAACTGTTAACAATCCAAGTCCATCCACAGAATTGGCTGGTATATTTACAAAATGGAGTACTGTACAGCCATGAAAAAGAACCAACCATAAGAACATGCAATCATCTTACAGACATCATTTTGAGAAAAAAGCCACATAAAAAAGTATATATTATACAAGACCATTTACACAAAGTTCAAAATCAGGCAAAAGTAATTTATGGTGGCAGTGTCACCAGGTTGTGCCACCACATTATTAGTTAGTTAATCCTTAAACTTTTATTTCTTGTCTTTTCTCCTCTACTGTATCCCATGATGAAACAGGCTGAACTGGACAGGAAAGTGCAGAAATTCCAGAAATAGCTAAGCCAGCCCACAAGGACCACAAAAGAGACCCAAGGACATGGCTAAGAAACCGGTTTGCACCGGAAGGATCCAAGATGGCGCTGAAACCTGTTGCCAGGTGATCTTTTGACGAACTTTCCTTTGGTGGCATGCTAGAAATCATGCCCATGGGTAGAGCCTTAACATTACATGAGACATGTGATGTATGGCCATGCATGTTCCAAGTGTGTTTAGAAACTACCACATGCTCCCCCACACTGCGGAGAACTTCCCACTCTTTTCTGGGAGATCTCCACCCCTGAACCCACCTGCCTCTCATCAATCCTTAAGACTCTCCGAATTTCCTTAACTCGGGAAGGTATCTTTACAGCATAATCTCCTTCTCCTTTCTTTGATCAAAGAGTCAAGTTTCTGCTTTCTTTTACAGAATTCAGTCTCGTTATATTGCTCTAAGTGGCAATATAAGCAAAAGGACCTTATTTTGGGGTCCCTGACAGTAGATAGCGGAACACTGTTATTTTTGGAGGTGAGAAGTGACTGTGAGGGGGCACGAGGGAGCCTGCTGGGGTGCTGCAAATGTCTTAGATCTTGATCTGGGTGGTGGTTACATGGGTGTACAGATTTGTTAAATTCATCAAGCTGCACATTAAAATTTGTGCATTTCACTAAATATATTGCATCTCAATTAAAAATAAGTTTTAAAGTTTGTATATAAAATTAGTATAAATGCCACAAGAGATACATGAGATAATATATCGAGAGCACACAAGAGATGAAGTAGTACTATGGGAGCAGAATTGGGTGGCAAAGAGGGCTGGTGGGAGTGGGGGCATCTCCCAAGAAAAGGCAACAGTGATGGACATGTGAAAGAGTATGAGTGGCATAACAAGGCTAGAAAAGAGCAGGGGTCAGATGTGGGAGAGAAGCAGAAGATGAGACTAGGAAAGAAGGTGAGACTTTGTAAACTGTGTTAAGAAATTTAGATGTTTATGTTTTAAAGCTACACTGTTCAATAGGGTAGCAAGTAGCTACATATGGCTATTGAGCATTTGAAACATGACTAGCTTGAATTGAGATGTACTGTTAAGTGTAAAATATACACTAGATTTTGAAGACTTGTAAAAAAAGAATGTAAAACATCTCAGTGTTTTTTTAATATTGATTACATGTAACAAATACAACTTTCAGATTTAGTGGGTTACATAAAATATTATTACTAAAATTAATTTCATCTGTTTTTCTTTATATTTTTTAAGTGGCTACAAGAAAACTTACAATTATACCTGTGGCCCACATTATATTATATTTCTATCATAATGCACTGCTTTAAGGTATGAATGTCATTGCAAGACTTAAGCCTGGAAGTAAAATGATTAGACTTGCATTCCAAAAAGATCATACGTCCTGGGTGTGGCCAGGATGACATGTCGCTGGGTGAGACTGAAGTGAAACTGAAAGCAGTACAAAGTTATTCCAATGATAAGAGCCTGGATAAAGGCATTTACAGGAAGGGTTAAATTCAATAAATTCAATTGATAGTAAAAAGAAATCTCATTCATAAAAGCCCTTTTGGGGGAGGACAGAATTCCTGTAGTCAGCAGCAGATTTCAAGATAGGTGGAAATCTAGTGGCTTTGAAAGTAGTTGAGACAAATGTTTATCATGTCACCAAATGTGTCCTCATTGTACTACTCTGAATTCAAAGGAAGAAATTATAGTTTGAATCCTTGGAATCAGAAGAGCTGTGGTAAATTCTGTGGTACTGTGACTCTAAGTTTTGTCAGATTCCTTTGAGAGTCCTAATGGCACCTTAGAGGTCTACAGGCAGACTGATAAGTACTGTTGTAACAGAGGGCCTTGTGACGTTTGCTATGTCCATAGTCAGGGAACACAATCTGAGTTCTTAATGTGGTTCTGGGTACAAGTCCTTTTTGCAGCCAATGACTGAAGAGCCCTTACCTCTGATGTGAGGTTCAGATATAAAAGAACCTTGAGACAAAATCTGTCAATGTCCTACTTCAGCAGCTAGTGACTTGGAAAAAATCATTAACTCCCTTTGGCTGCAAAGAGAATATTGGTAAGGGATACCAGAAAAGAATAAGTGTGTTGAAAATAAACTACATAAACTGCTTTTCATATAGAAGGGCAAAGTGCCCTAAACACAGAAGACATTCACGGATTCACAAAGGTTTGTCAAGCCCTTACCAAGGAGCAGATGCAGTCCTAGGTACTGGGATTATATGTACACATATATATATATGTATATACTGTATATGTACACCCTAGGTACTGAGACATACAGATGAATAAAACACAGCCATGTCCCTGAAGAACTTATCCCCTCACCATATATCCATTCATCAGGAATTGGATAAAATTTACCATAGATGTGTGCATTATACGCAAGAGATTATCCAATACATTCAAAGACATTTAGTGCTGGACAATGGCTAGCCTAAAATCTGATATAAAAATCTAATACTTCTGATTCAGTAAAACAATGTCCAGTCTAGTTTTTCCTTCCATTTAAGTTAATTCACAGCAACTCAAACTTCATTGCATTTCAAATTCAGGCGGTGAGATCTCACAGTCGACAACTACCACATTAGAGTGACTTGAGACATAAAGAATCAGCAGACAACCCGAGTTAAATAAATATTCTCTTGGTACCCAGTAGCTTTATAAATTTAGGAAAATCAATTTTCCTAATAGAAATCCACGCCATTCTTGGATAGCGACTGCCTTTGCAGTATGCTGTCATAAACTTGGCTCTCAGCTGGTTGCCGACTTATTGCATCAGACAAAATTAATCACATGTGCTTGACAGCATCCGGCCAATCAGTGACTACTATGGTTAATCTAGGCAGAGGGTTCTATGGTTTTATTTAGTTTCATGAAAGATGGCTGGATCAGTTCCAGGTTCTAGTCCAACTCTGCAAATGTCTTTTCCGGAAAACTTGGACAAATCACAATAAAAAAAAGCCTCAATAATTACAAGCTTTTTCTTGTCTCGCCACACCCCTCTCTCTATGTCTGACCTACCATGGAAAAGTCTTCTCCTTTCTTAAAGGTATGACCACAAATCTGGGGAATAGCTTTCCCCAACGTTCCTCGATCACAGCTTTTAGAAAGGAGCGGCCTCCAAAGACCCCAAAAACTTCCAATATGGGTGGAGTGAACCTATTACGCTGCAGATGTGACTCAGTCTCAGCTGGAGCTTTTGATCTATCTAACTAGGAGACCACTGTGGCCTAGCTGCAGATGAAAAAAAGACCAGAGGCGACCTAACATAAGTGTTAGGAAAGGGGAGACCCCAAAACCTCCGCCCTGGCTTTCTTTCGGCTACCCTTGCAGCAGGAAGGCTTGACAGCTTTTAGTGCGCAGGCGTCATGCTTCTTCCCAGGCTGAGACCCAGCGATCCGCAATGAGCACGCGCGGAAGGGAGCTTACGCCAAGCCGGCAGAGGGAAAGGGGGACGGTCCCGGCTCCTCGGGTGCGTTCTGGCCGATAGGGAGAGCCTCGGAGCCACTGCAACGTGGGAGGGGGTCTGACGAAAGGTGGAAGCTGTGGCCTCAGGAGGGGTAAACGAGATCCGAGAGCCGAAATTGGGATTAGGATCGGGAGACACCCCGCGCGTACCGGTACTTACATCGTCGCCACTCGCCGTCTGCCTTCACCAGCTGATCCACTAGTCTGGGGTCCTTGAAGCGCTTCTCCTGCGTCTCTCGGATAAGAGCTGGGTCCCCTCCTTTATCCACCCGAAACAAGTCCAGATCCAGCACCATCTTCCCTCTTCCCGGGTCAACACTAAGGGAGGGGAGGACCGTACCCAAGCAGTCAGCCTGTGACCGACGCACTGCGCCGGCGCGCTGACCCGTCTCTCACCGCGCAGGCGCGGCGGGAGCGCGCGGGCGCCCCCTCTCCGCCGGAAGCGACTGTGCCGGAGGCGGGGCTGCGGGGAGGAAGGCGGGGTTCGCGGGCGTGGGCTTCTATAGCTGTGTGTGGGATTGGCCTGGCCAGCGGCTTTGTCCCAGTTTTGTGCTTTCTCCTCAGCTCTGCCCCTCTCGGTAGGGCCTCTCATTGCCCCTTAAAGGTGAGTGCCTCAGTTTCCTCCTCATGTTAAAGGACATATCTGCAAATACGATAGGTTCTTGGAAAGTGGCGCCTCCAAAAGATGCCAGTTCCCGTTTGCAAACTTGAGTCCTAAGACTGGCTCCTCTCCTTGAACCTCTGCTCTCTTCTCCATCTTGAGACAAGAGTATGGCTACATTTTTTAGTTCCGGGGTTGCTCAACTCCAGATTCCTCTCTTCTGCCTCAGAGTTAGGATACATTTCTTAATCTGATTATTGGGTAAACCAGATTATCCTTTTACCAACCCTTAAGATCATAGGATTAGGAAAGTGCAATTGAAATCTTTTAAAGAGAGACAAGACTTTTCCAAGGGAAAAATATTTAGCAGATTTGAAGGCAATACAGGGGTTGAGGTCAGGTGTTAGGTCTTTTTGAAAACAAGCAAAAGATTACATCATAACTTCATAATGTTCAGGCCTTTACAGTAAAATATTCTGGTTGCTAGTGGAGCCAAAGTTATCAAAGAATCTCCCTGATAAGGAGAGATTATTTGGAGAATTTGGGAATAGACGTTCTGTTTTCCCCTTACAGAGACTTTAGAGCCTTACTACCAATGCTCCACAGTCAGCTGTGCTAGAATCTTCTTGGTCTTATGCATGGGTTCCTGTGATGAGGATGTGGCATAGCTATCGCTACTGCCCAGCAGTCCTCTGCCAAGCCCACTCTGAGATGTAGGATGGGCTAATAGCAGTGGTGGAGCTGACAAGTAGAGATCTAGAGGGAAGCTTAGATATGGAGGTTGTCTGGGTTTGCCCCACTAAGTTTAGCTTGCCCAGGATGTTGGATTTAAAACCAGTGGAAAGAAAGTGTAGGGAGCTGCAGTCTCTGAAGAAAACATGTAAGAAGACTGTCTTCAAAGCATTGGATTCTCTGAAATCTTCTAAGGGCAAGGTCTGTGATGGGGGCTGACTATTTTTATGTCAGTGAAGGCACTGCCAAAGTGTATTGTCTACTAATTTTCAAAACAGTGATGGGTGTTTTTGAGGCTGCACTGAGGCTCAGGCCTAGCGGGGAAGGACCACTGCACCAATCCTTTGAGGAGGTATTAGTATAATTGGAAGGATGACCTTAAAATTCTAGCCTCTCCAGATTTCAGTTTACAATTAATCTTATTATTAGATTACAAGCATCTTTCTTTAAAATGCTCACATTACTTGATAAATATAAGAAATTCACGTAATAGCATACTTCATTTATCAGCTTAGAATCATAGGATTTTTCAAGCAGGAGGGAAATCTGTTAGCTATCTGTAGCCTAATAATTCTTAATCTCTTCATCACCTGTCCCTCGTGTTTTGAATTATTTTGTCTTAACAAATATGATTTAAAGAACAATAATTCTTTTCCCTCATTAATCAAACATACACGCTGCCAACTAGAATTTCTGATTAGCAGGAAGTAACCAGTGTTACTACACTGAGTAAAATTTCTGCCAGAAGCTAACACAAAAACAAATCAATATAATACTTTAGTTATGGAGGGATGGTGTGAAGCCATACTACTTTTGGATGTGTGGTTTCTTTTGGCCTTTAATACTGAGAAGAGCTCTTGGGTGCTGCATCAGAGGACTCAGGGGTTCAAAGACTGCCAACTGGAAAACACATTAACCCCTTTTATCCTCTATATAATGAAATTGAGGCCCAGGGAATTTAAGTGATGGAACCAAAACCTGAATACTGGTAAATGCCTAAGATAGTCTATGTTTGGGCTTGTCCCTTTGTCAGCATTCCTTAGCCGAAAACAGGGCCTTGAGGAACTGTCTAGAACATGTGACTTTTTCTTAGAGGTCATAGACCATTGGATATTTGCATCTTTATTGCTACAGGACGTAACACAGTGCCTTACATATGCTAGGTGCTTATTATATTTCCATTGGGTAAGTGAGTTGCAGGGAGTAGGCTGAGGGGTAGATCATTGCAGGTTTAGGGAGCAGGACCCTAGGTGAGATACTGCCTTGGAGATTCTGGGCAGCTAATGGGCAGCCCAGGGAGAATGAGTACCTGTAGGAAGGAAGCAAGAAAAGAGAATGGGGCACCCAGCCATAAATGCCATCCTCAGAGTTCCCCAGTTCAGAGCTGGCTAATGTGGGAGGGCTCTTTCGGGTCTCATTTAGCACTTCTTGGCTCTTTGTTTCTTTTTGTTTGTTTGTTTGTTTTGGATTTGGAGTAGGATTTCTCAGTGTTTTACAAGCATGCCTTATCCTCTCACTGGTCTGCCAGAAGCCTACAGTGACTACCTGTTGCTCAGGACAATGTGCAAACATAGATTGCAAGGCCCATCATGATCTGCGCCTCTAACAGAATGAGTTAGTTATCTCTTGGCATTACCCTCACTCCATACTCCCCCTACCAAGCTACTTGTGGTTCCCTTTTCTTGCCTCTGAGCCTTTGTACAAGCTCCTCCTACCTGAAACTTCCTTTCCCTCCCCTTTTCCTCCAAACTGGCTAATTTCTTCCTCCAGGAAGACTTATCTGATACCCTCTTTGCTCCATCCCCTCGATTGGTTTGGCATCTTTCTAGGTTCTCACAGTACAGTAGCATTTATCATACTATTTCAGGAGGAGCTGACAACCCAAACTCCAGTTCTCAGCTGCCTACTCCCTTCTATCAGAGAGACACGGTAACAAAAGAAGTCCCATTTTAAAATAGAATGAGTCAGAGAAAGCTGCCAGAACTTGGGTGACTTTGATCTTGCCTCTCTCTCTACTAGAACTGGAATGAGGCATCAATTCTACCACACTGTGGTTCAGGGAATTGCATTTTATGTGAGATTGTTAACTTCAGGACTAAGATGGAATTATTTATATTCCATACTCTCCTTGAATAACTCTTCAGTTACTCATAAAGTTTTGTATATGCAACCCTACATCAAGTTCTCTATCTGCAATAGCCATTGTTGCTTTATGGTTCTCCATCAATTAAATGTCTTTAAGTTTTAGTCCAGGTCATTAATATCTTCTTGTCTGGTCACCTGACAGTGTGATTGAGAAGCCCTTAAAATTATTCACAAAATCCACCCTCTCTTCCCCTAGTTTCAAGCTTGGTTATGTCTGCAGCTTGTTTGATACATTGGGATTCTACACAGTATATGGTTGAATTCATGTGAATTAATTGTTTCTTCCCTGTTGTATCCCCAGTGGGTATGCCAGAAAAGGTTTCACAGTGGGGTGACTTTGAAGACGAGGTGGGCATCTGTCAGGTGAAAAGTAAGGAGAGGGGCAGAGGCAGAGGCATATGCCAAAGCAGGGAGGTTCGAGTGTAGGGTGGGCTATTAGGGACCTTACACTTCACATGACTAAATCCGTTGGAGGTACACTTCATCTATTATGATGAGGATGGTACCTACCTGTAGGACTGTTCTAAGAACCCAGTAGGTAATGCTATGAAAGCACTTAGTCCAGGCTTGACACATAGAGACGGCCACATTAATGCCTGTTTCCTTTTCTACTTTCCTTCTTAAGAGGAAGGTAAATGTCACACCTACTTACAGACTTTATCCTATAAGCAGGGTTGATATTTAAAATATTTAACCATCAATACAACCCAGGTACCACCTAGTCAGAACAGATGTAGGTCAAAACCAACCAGCTGAGGGAATTCTTTCTAGGGATTTAAGTGCCCTCAACTAGAATGAAGAAAAGCGCTGAGGCAGGAAAACCCCAATCCCCTGGGAAATTGATGTCCTCTAGGCCTTTATCCACACTAGTCTGTAACAGTTCACCTCAGACCCAAACAAACTAATTTTACTTATGTTTGTGGACACGTTATGTGGCTGACCTTGGTGCCACCATCAAGAAAACTGAACTAGAATGGAAAAGAACTAGCATGTCAAGTGTTTTATGTTCTCTCTTTTGACTCTCACCCAATCTTGGGAGGTGAGGAATCTTTAGATGCATTTTATTATTGTGAAAACTGAGACTTTGGTTGTTGGCTGATTCCTCATCAGGTGGTGAGAGGCTTCTAGCCTAGGGCTGTATTGCTCCACAGTTTGCTTCTTTTATCTGTAACTTTTGGGGGTCTAAAATCCTTCTCTTCAGTTTTAGCTTCAAGGACATTTACCATTTCTCACTCATTTATCTAGCCATCCAACCCATGTTTAAGAAAAACAACTTGAAAGGTATGTTTTTATTTCACACACAAAAAAGTGACATGCAATACCCATCCCCAAACAAACCACAAACTCTCAGAATACAGATTAAAAAGGAAATCCAACCAGTCTGGATGAGACAGAAATTTGGTTTCACAAAGCTGAAAAATTTGTTACAAATTCTGTTATATAAATATAGTCAGTCATCTTTAATGTCAAGTCAGATTTTAAAAAAAAGTGTTGGGATAAGAAATCCCCTGGTCCTAGAATACACCACAATCTCCATTTGTATGCCCAGCCAAATGTAGGTGACACCTACATGAGGAGAGCTCCTTGTGTATTCTAGGACTCTAGGTAACCAAATGGAGTTTAACCTGAGCCCACACTGCCTCCCCCAATAGCTTATGCAAACTACAGTAGCCTTAGTTGAAGGGCTAAAGGCTTTTCCCGTATACCATCTATCGTGTCTGTTCTAAAATCGGTTGTAGTGATGGACGCACAATTCTATGAGTATACTAAAATCCATCGAATTGTACATTTTAAATGAGTGAGTTGTATAGTATTTGAATTACATCTCAAAAGAGCTGTTGAAAAATTTTTAACGTGTTTCAGTTGCTAGGGGAGCAATAGGTGACCCTGATAGCATAACTGAGTTACTGGAAGGACACAGGGAAGGAAGATCCACAGAAGTTGTACAGTAAGGAATAGTAGAAAGGAGATCCTTAAAGTATTATGACTAATCAGTGGAGTTTGAGGTTGCCTTGGGAGCATTCCGTTTCAAGATGTCAGAATAAAGATGTCAACTGAGTATGTTCTATGCCCTACTGCTACTAGAATAGCCTAAAGATTTTCTGTGGGCTTTGTCACAAAAGCAAGTTATTCAGTGGGCAAGCGGATGCCCAGGGTATTGCCGAGGATGCAGAAAACCTTAGGCTGGAGCTCAGGAGCTAGCTATCTGCATTCATTTGGAGAAATTCCAATATGGTCACAGCTTCTGAGAGCCTGACTTCCACAAGAGGAGGGAGAATTTAGATACCCAAAGAAAAGCTTCTAGATTATTTGAATCAAAGAGACTGCCTGCCTTTAGTGATGCTTTTGTTGGCCAGGAGCCATGGCAGGGCTACAGTTCTCACTGACCCTTTTATAAGACTACTGCCGGGGCAGCAATTGCTAGTAGGCCCAGCAAGCCATTTCATGACAGTCAAACTGCTTAGAAGTGCTCTCTTTGTTCCATATATGCTGTCTAGTCACCAAATGGCCACTCGAGAAAGGAGACAGGCACAAACCATGGGCACCTGGGCCCTTGACCAAGGGGTGGCCATTCTAGCCTGATAGTGGTGGTGATGGGGGAAGAATCGCCAGTAATGGAAAAAGCAGACTTAAACTCTTGCTCTGGTTTTTACCATTCTGGTTAAAGTTCATCATTTAAACTTGGTGTAAAAGTGGAGAAAAGGGGGCACAGAGGACACTACCTTTACTCACCGTTCAAAAGAATGCTGCCAGAAAAAATCTTTTTTGTTTTTTTTTTTTTTTTTTTTTTTTTTTTAGCACACAAAGAAAAGAGAAAAGGGAAAAGGGAAGGACAGGGGCTTGAAAGTGCGAAGTGTCCCAATTTGGTGAACACCTTGTTTAACTCCTCTGGTCTTCCTTGAAGATTGATCTGGTTCTGCTGCTGGGGTATGGGCCTGGAAGTCACTTCCTTTCTTGGCCAGCCTAGAAGTTGTTTATTCTGTGGCTGAGCAGACTAAAAGCTTAGAAGCAGACATGTCTACCTCAGGTCCATCCCATTGTGGGCTGGATCCCCCAGTATGGCCCCATTAAAACCTTGGTCTCCTTGTATTCTTGTAAAATATGGTACCCCTGTTTCATGACACAGCCCAAGCCTCTTGAGACGGGGCACTCAAGTATGGGGAATTTTCCTCAACGGTAGGGTTTGTCATCTCTGTGGGTACAGACATAATCTAGACCACCTGGGTTTGGTGCTTACATGATTCTTTAGTGTTATAGGGAGATAGTGAGAGATTTAAAAAAGAATAGAAAAAGTAGATACACCTGGCCTTCAGGCATTTTCTTAATGAACTTTTTACTTTGGCTCCAATGAGAATATTTATCACTTACTTAAGAAAAGGGAATCGAAGTACCTAGTTTAAAGACTAAAACAAAACCTTCCTTATTGTCTGTCTTTGTGCTTATCAAGCCTTTTCTTGCCCAGGCCTTACTCATCTGGCCCTCGGCCTATCCATTACACTCAGTTTGAGCTGGTTATCCAGGAGAGATGAATCCAGGCAACCATGAAGATGGTCTATCAAGGCATCCCAGTACCCTCCTTACCCAGCCTACCTCCTAAAAAAGATCGTGAGCCAAGGGCATATGATCAGGGAAACTCCTAGTTGCTTCCACCCTTAAATAAGCTGTCAGAGGATGTCGTTTCTATACTTAAGAAGAGAGAAGTCTTTTCGTTTCAGAGCTATAAGAATTATGAGCAGATGAAGCTGTGGCTCCGGCGACTTGACCAATTTGGGAAACAAGATGCAAGCAAGGGAGTAATATACAAACAAAGTATGGGTATATTTGGTAGGTTCGAGGCAAGCAGAAAGGAAAGTTCGGGTACTTTATAAAAAAAAAAAAACAAAGATCTGAAATTCAAACTTCTTCTGATAAGGCCACAATGAAGAGATTTTCAGCAGTGGGTGTTGCAGGAAGCTCCACCCAAATCGCCACAGGCTTGCAAGGTGATGTGCCAAGGTGAGGAGGCAGGGGAGGCAGGTCAGTGCCTCTCACAGGTCCATGTCTGGACCTCCTGAGGATGTCTTCAGTGGCACCGAGTCAAATCCATCAGGAGTCCTCTGAAAGAGAGATGGTGACAGGAGCTGGCTGCTGCACAGGGGCAAGTTTGGGCAAAGGAGAGAAATGGAAAATAGGTGACAGAAGGAACCCTTATGGAATTTCTGCTTTCAGTGTCTTTGTGGAAACATACATAAGGTACCCTCTATTCTTCTCACTTCCTTCAGTCAGAGGATAAGAAAAACCTTTAAAACCCTCTGCTTTGCATCTTTGTTGAAGTCTAGAAGTTTCAGAAAGACTCAAGGGTCCCAGAGTGACTTGTTTTCCCGCTGGTAAAAAAAAAAAAAAAAATCAAGGTCTAAGGAGGCCAAGGGAATCACCCTGGTAGATCAGCACAGAGGGAATGAGATTCAGCAACCTAAACGCCTACCCTCCTTTCCTCACCATCCCTCCCCGTCCTCTCTTCCTGTTTTACCACCCACTCTGTTCACACCTGGTTGGATGAACTGGTTCAGGGTAGTAGTGAGGTTTAGGTGCTGGCAGAGTGGGGCTGCAGAGGACTGCGGCTCTGGGGGAGTTGCTTGGATGCTGTCTGCTGGCCCCGCGCCCAGCGACAGTGTTGTCTGTCTTGCATTTATGAGCTTCAAACTCACTCACTCACTGACGCAAAGCCAATGACTCCCAGCTCAGAATTGCTCAGTGCTGAACAGCTTAAACTTAGCTATGGCTCTGCCACAGAGGACCAACTCAAACATCTGGAGGACAGCACCCTCCACTGGCCAAAGGAGAGTCTCTCCTATCAGAAGTTGAGCCTAGGGAACCTCTTCCCCTCCCTCCAAAAAAGAAAAGGGGCTAGGAGGTGGGTGGGAATGATTCTTACAACATGGATGGTTCAATACTCTTGGAAGTTAAAAGGCCCAAACTGAGTGCATGTTGGAGCAGAAGGAGCCTGGTCAAGAGTAGCCTTGGACCCCAGGGAAAAGAGTATTAGTGTGAAAATGCAGAAAGCAGAAATCAGGATTTTCAGGGTAGGGTGACAGAATCGTATGAAGAGTAGGGAGCAGAGTAGTGGTTCCTAAACAATATGGGCCCATTCACTGTCTTCTCCAGTCCTCCAGGCTGACCTCGGTGCACTGGCCAGTCTCCCTACCTTTGAGGTAAACGATTTGATCTTCCCAAAGAGTGACTTCTTGCTGGTAAAGATGAGGTCATCCTCCACGTCCTCGCCTTCCATGATGGCACAGCTATCGGCTGCTGGCAGGTCACAGTCCTTAAGGGTAGCATTCATCACCAGCTTGGAGTACTTGTACTCTAGTCTGTGAAAAAGAGGGATGGGAAAGACAAGACACCAAAATGTGGAATAAGGGGGAAGGAAGGAGAGGGGTTGGGCTGTGAACAGATGTTCCCATACCATGGGTAAGGAAACTGAAGCGCATAGCAAGGTGGTGTTAGGCTGGGCGGATAGCTAAGCAATCTCGACCCCCAGGTCAGCAGTCTTTCTTTCCTTAAGACTGGCTGTTTCTTTGATCTCAAAGCTTAATAGAAATAGTGGATTCATAAAGTGATTATTTTTATTATTAATAACAACAAAGTAAGGATACTCTTTGCTTTTCTTTTGAGAATCTAACAGGCATTTAGAGGCTGTCATGTGGTACTGTCCGTGTTCAGGAGTCGGGATAACCAAGGTGTACACTGGATAGATAAGTGGCTCAACAGATCTCTGGCCAGAGCCATAGAGTGTGTGGCCAACTCCAGAAAAAAGCCCCAGGAATTTATCCTTTCATATGTTCTCCTCCCAGCTCAGTGATCTAACCCTGTCTATCCCCAAACTCCAGTACCCCATCATATGTACTTTTGATTCTTTTTCCAAAAGTAACAGGTCAAGACGGTGAGCAGTATGGCAGTACAGGTGCCTGCAGAGATGCCCACTTTCAGCCAGAAATCTATCGTTTTGCAGATGGTGACTCTCTGCTCAGGTAGGGAGATGCCACTCACGCATAGCTTTGGTTCTCGCCACACATAAGTAGTCTTCTGTTGGGGAGAAAAACAGGGAACTCAGATATCACATTCCCTCCTCTCTGGGGAAGTTCCCAAGCAGAGAAACCTACCTGGATCCCAGCCACACAGCTGCTGATGATAGCATGGTAGTCGGCGGTGGAGCAGAGCGGGCAAGCAGCCACGCTCTCCCACAGGAAGTGGAAGTTACAGCCATCGCAGGTCCCATCGGAGCATGTGCTAGGATGCAAAAAGGAGACTTGGGCGCTCACTCGCTGGACCGGTGGGGAAGATCTGGTTGGAGGGCTCTCATCTCACAGCTTGCCTGATCCATCCTCTTCTTGCCAAACTGTTAGTCCCACCTGTATCCTTCGAACTAACTCGTAACCTAGGTTTTGCTCTCTGATTTCCCTGAGGATAAGAAGCCTCCCTAGCTTCCATTGGGCTCCCTCCCCTATGTTTTGTTTCTCCTGACATCAGATCAGAGCTAATGTAAGGTGTCTTGAGCTCTAGCATGGCTGCCACTAGAGCTCTAGCATGGAGCTCTAGCCAAGCCCTCAGAGGGTCCTTTTCTCCCCATGGACATGTAACATTTTTCAGAAGTCACTTCGATGCAGCTTCTAGAGGTGGAGTTCAGGAATGGACTTCAGGTCATGGATACATGTTATGTCCTTTCCTGTGATTTTGACAACAACAACAGTGATCTTACATTTGATGCCATGGCTGGGTTACACTATCCTGCTTTGTTCCCCATCTCCGTGATCAGTTGTTTTTGAGAAGCATTTCCCAAAGCATCTTTCTCAAGACACTAATGCCATTCACGATGTTAGTTGGTGTTATATGAAAAAAAAAAAAAAGGTGAGGTGGAGGGGCACTGTAATTAAATTAGTTTGGGAATTCTGGATTTAGTGCACTCAGCTATTAAACTCAGAATTGGATCTTTTAGTTGTGGTGAGACTTCCAAACCTTTATTAACCCTAGTCATAGCAGATCCACAGCCAGGCAACATGAGACGTCTTCACCTCTCATTGTCTGATTTAATCTTCACAACAAGCCCCTGATGGAACTTATTATTATAATATCTCCATCTTACAGATAATGAAAAAGAGGTCTAGAGAAGACAAGAAATGTATCCATGATAACAGAGCTAGTGAATAGAGGAGATGAATCGAATCTGGCTCTCAGGCCCAGTAGTTAGCCAGTTTGCTATGCATCTGCCCCCGTAATGGTTGGGAAATGCTTCTTCCTTCTGCCCCCATCCTTGACATCTGACGATTGTGGGTTTAGAGCATGACTATGTCTTCAAGAGCCCCTAATGGATCTCACACTGTTTTCTTGTTTGCTCTTTTTTTTGGTAATCTTTGGCTTTTGAGATGGAATGAGCCCAAGAAAGGGAGACTTTGTTATCCCTTTACCTTGGCAGTGACAGACTTCCAGGGGCAGGTTTCAGTGGACTACACCTGACGCGGATGGTGGTTGATCTCCCAGAAGTGCAGGACTGAGTCACATCATTGGATCTGCAGTGAAAGCCAGTTCCCATGAGGGAATGAGTCACATATCTGTGCCATTGGAGAGTCCCTAAGTGAAGTTAGCATGGCACAGATTCCTTGCTGGGGAAGTCTGGTTTTGAGCTCTAGCCTGACATACAGGGAGTTCATACAAGGAGAGAGTAGGGATTGGGGAGATCTGGGCAAGGGGAAATGCACTGGTTTAGGAAAGGTTAGCATGTGCATAACACTGGAGTGTCCTCAGGTGGGAAGAGAAGTCTGCTACAGATTATTCAATATTTGTCCCTGCCTCCAAGGCAGACTTGCCCCAGTAATACCCAAAAAGCTGGGATCAGGGAACTCCCAGCCTTCAGCTATCATTGCTGGGTAGATCTGGTAGATCTTGGACGTGTTCTAGCTTGATAAGTAATAGGTGGCTAGCAAGAGAGGGATGCAACAGAAATTGTGGAGGAGCCCAAGGTTTTACTTGCATTAGCCTAGCCTCACATCACCTGTAAAAGAAGATTACATCCGGTATTCCCAAGGACTCCGGGTGGAAAAGTTCAGCTCGGGAGGTGATTCCATCCAGAGTCATATCTGTTGTCACCCCTGCCAAGTCAGAGCTCCTAGTTACTTCTTAATAGTAGCATTAGCTGGCAACCACTTCAATTCTTTCAATATCTGTCAATGTCCAACCTTCTTTCATCTCATCACATCCCTGAGTAGCTCACGAAAGGGTGAACCAAAGGTTTCTCAGAAGCCCTAGGGGCACTTGGCACCCCAGGATGGAATAGAAAACAGGTCAGGAGATTGGGCCCCTCATCTGGGGCCTTTTTACCTCAGAGCCTGGTAGCCTAACTTTCTCTTTCATGCACATACACTCAGACAAGCTGGAGCAGCTAGGTTACTCACCGATAAGTCGATCAGCAAGGCTGACAGGCTGTGAGGACACTCCAGCCTTATAGCCTGTCACCTCTGGGGGAATGATGACCGCCTGGCAGACGTAGGCTGTGATGGATTTGGAGAAACCTGACTCACCCTCAGGAATCCGGAGGTCAGTGACATTGTCAGTGCAAACGGACATTTTCTTACCCTGGGGGTGGGATTTGGGGAGAAAGAAGTAGGAAGGAGCAATGGTTACAAGACTCCCAAAAAGGAACAGGAAAGAGTTTTCTCACATCTAAAATTTTAGCCTTCTAATGGTATGTCGCAGTGGAATGATTCATCTCAGATCTAATTACAAGACAGATTTAAAAAAAAAAAAAAAAGCTAAAAATAAGGCCTAGGTGTCCTAGTTTCTGGAACTCTGGCCCAGGGGTCCCCCAGTCTTTTTGTTTCTTTGGAATCAGATGGAAACCCTATATGAGTAGGGTTGTAATGGTGGCAGCTGATTTGGAGGTCTGGTCTACCAGCCACCAGTTAAGGGCCTTTCTTATCCTACTCAGTTTTCTAAACAGATACTGACATCTGTAATTGATCCAATGAAATTGTTTGACACCTGGCCTCGTTCACATTCCTTCTCTGTGTCTCCCTTGGTACTGTGATTCCACCATTCTTGTCTCAGAAGCACTTTCCAGACAGACTCCCAGGGGTTAAAACAGATGCATAACTAACTAGCCCCTTCCCCATCTTGAGATAGGACATCTTAGTACCAACTGGAACTTTTGTCATTAAAAAAATTTTCAAGAGAAGACAGTTTGCTTCTGCAGTTTTTAGCAACCTTCATTGTATAGGAAATCTGGAAGACAGTAGGAATTGAGACTACTTCCTTGAGATTTTGTAATAGAAATATTGAGGTATTGATCCTTCAAAAATATTAAATTTATGGAATATCAATATATAACTTGTTTGCTAATGTAAGCGGCCTAAGTATTTAGAATGTAAGATTTTCAAAATTATACATTTTATTACAAATCAAGCCGAATTGCTAAATCTGATATCTTAGTTTATTTTCTAGATTGTAAGAAATAGAGAACACGAGAAAGAAACCTTCACATTATAATAAAAGAGTTATTTTGTTTCGAACTGTCACAAACTAAATAAAAGTATGACAATACACAGTAAGCATTTCTGGAAAGAATAAAGGAGAAAAGCAAAAACAAACAAACAATCCCCCCTCCTCTCAAACTCTCCGAATTCCTCTATCTCATCTGAATGAAACTTTTGATACATAGGACATTAATTAGTCTCAATACCTGAGTTATCACTAGCTGTCACTTCTGAGGTTTTTAACTTCTTCAAAGACTTTTATAAACAAGATAGAGACACCTCTCTCTAATCTTTCATAGATTAGTTTATTTTTTGACATGTTCTCTATGTAAATACAAACTTTTTTTTGTATACTACAGAAGATGGGTAGAAGCTATGTGGTGTCAAGACCTCACCTCAACATAGAGTCACAAACTAAATGCTCAGTATATTCTTTATTTTGTAACATTTGAAACTAACTTTCCGAAAAGTGCTAATCCTTGCTTGTCTGTAATTTAGTCAAGTGCACTACTGGTGTGATCACCCTTTATATTTCTGCCTTTGAATATTGGATCCACAATATTTACAGCAGCATGAAGTGGCCGATTGTAACATACTTTATCTTATAAACCCCTTCATGTTACTTTCTTTTGTTCTATCAGCAAAGATACATGTAACTGATCTAAGAATAATTTCCTTTATCCAGCCTCTAGGAAACAAATGATAAGTGCCATGATTACTGAAAACTGCTTTTTTAAGGGAAAAAAAATCTTCTCTCCATATAGTTTTTATATACTCATTTGAGGGAATAAAGGTCAGGGAAGAGTAAGTGGACACCTTATTTGAAACACTTTTATTTTCCTAAATTTTAATTACCCACATGATTTAATTTTAGAGGAGAGGGTCCTCAGGGAGACTAATAATCATTTAAAAACCTGTCATCTTCTCAATCCCCTGCTGCCTGAAGGTTTTCTAGCTTTTCTCCTACGCCCGTCTTTGTTCTCTGATCCACTTGCTTCCCCTTTCAATTCTCACACTGTTAGCACTTGTACACCTTACCTCGTTTCCACAGAGACTGAGGGTAAAGTGATGGAAATATTTCAGCCCTTTGGAAGTGAAGCTTGGCCCTCCGGCCAGAGAGATGGTGTCTGCCAGAGCCAAGAAGTTGTAGTTGAAAGTCCTGCTCGGAGTGCTGATCGAGAAGGTGCAATCGTTGTAGCACAGAGAATGGATCTGAGGGGAAAGGGAGCCATCAGGCTGGCTGCTCGAGCAGGGCCTTTGAGGGGACTACAGTGGAGACCCAGACTCGTCCAGCCCAAGGGGGGTGAAGGAAGAGGAATTAAGAATTGTGGGGGGCGGATGCACTAAAAGAAGTAAAATGGGCTAGTGGGGTTTATGTACATCTCGCCATTCAATTATTAGCACATATATGATGTACAAACCCAAACCCATTATTTTTCAGTAAGTAGTTGGGTCAGATCCTATAGTGTTGCCCCTACCTATGCTTGGATTATAGAACTCTCAAGACACAAGATAGCCCTTCATACTGTCAAGCAGAAGACAACTGGGTGCTAACTGGAAGAAGGGTGTCCAGGATGGCAGGAGAGAAAACTAAAAGCATTGTCTCCTCCCTCCATATCAAACTCACTGAACCTTGCTTCCTCTTTCTCAAGTGCTCTGTAGGAAACTGAACTTCAAAAGGGGCTTTATTCTCCTTGCTCTGTTTTAGAGTCCCCACTCAGCACCTGCCTGACACAGCTGTCATTCCCTCACATAGCAGCAGAGGGAGCCCCAGGGGAGAAGTTTATGTGGCAGAAGTCCAGGGTGCCCGAAAGAGGTTGTCAGGGGTCTGTAAAATTATTGCACTTACTGCCCAGCTAAACTGAGCACTGTTAGCAGGCTGTATAAATAATGCCTTATAGATGTATATCCATGTGGTTGTGATCAGTAAAATGCAGTTCATCTGAAATCATTAGTGAATACTTAAGAGTTTTTAGTCACAATACTTTCTTAGATTCAGATAGTACATGGGACCAACAGCACTGTTTTTCTACATTCGAAGAAACTACTGGGATAGAAGACAGCAATGTCAATTAACTATATGTCTGGGAAAGGTGGGTTACTTTCTCAAAGAAGAGGGGGCAAATTCTCATGAGAATAGGCTGGATTGAAGTAGGCTGAATTTGAGCCACAGGTCCCACTATTTTTTTCCTTCAGGTCTCTGCATAGATGCCAAATAACCCTTTGGACCAGATGGTCACAGATCTCCCTTGCCTGTCTCTTGAAGATAGGCTTGACCATGACTGAGGCCTAGACCTTGAAAACCAACTACCACAGGTAAGAATTTGCCATCTACAGTCACAGCCGGGATGAGTGTCCTCCAGGACTCCAGCCTGGGAGCATGCTGCAGGGAGTGCTTGGGGATCAGCACCTTAAGAACCCCGTCTAGGACCTGGTACCCTCTGAGGTGGTCTGTCCAGAGGACCATGGTTAGGATGCACGACACACTGCTAGCACCTTGTTGCTCTTGGTCCCTGGACCACAGGGCTTGCAAGCCTGGACTCCATAGGGCTGGTGGGCTTTCAGGATTGTGTCAGGGGGGCAGGAGTGGCAGGTTCCTGAATCCCGATCAATGTAGTAGCCAGCAGGACAAGAGGTGCAGGAGGAGCCCATGTCAGAGGCTTCCAGGGCACAGGGACGGCAGTAGGAGGCCACCCCATCCATGACATTGGTGATATTGATGGAGTAGATCTTCGCGACATCACTGGTGTACTTTCTGCCCTGGGAACAAGGAAACGAGAGGAGAGAGGGCAGAGGCCTGAGAAACCAGCAGTAATTGAGTTCTCTGGAAATAGAAATTACTACTCAATCTTTTTTATCCTATAATGCTTGAGAAAATCTTGATAGCATTTTTAATCACCTAACAGTAGCTCTTTATACATTTCATGTGATTTTTAAAACAAGACAGGACCATTTAAAATGATGTTAAGTGCCATGAGGAAATATGCAGTAGATACCGTTAAATGAAAAAAGCAGGTCTTTTCTCTGTGGAAGGATGTATTCGTAGAGTATGTCAGTATGTCCTGTCCTGTATAGGAAATACTTAGATGCTAACTGGGTAGTAGGACTATGGGTGATTTTATTTCTTCCTTTTGTTTCTTTCTATCTTCTAAGTGTCTGAGTGAACTTGCATTATTTCAAGTTAAGAAAATACAAACCAGAGTTATTATTATTAAAAACAACAACTGAGATGAACAGGGTATACCAGGTCAGGCACCACACTGGTCCTCAAGGTGGGGGCTGCTGAGGAGACAGGTAATTTAAAGGGCTTACCTGGAAGCCATTTGGACAAGGCTAGATGCTTCTCTATTCCACGGCTATGCTGAGTAATGTTTGTAGACTGTATAAATTAATGCCTTAACAGATATATGTCCATGTGGCTGTGATCAATAAAATATACAACCTAGGGCTGGAATAGGCAGTTCTCTGGTTGACTCCTTAAGATCCTTTTAACCCTTGAATTCTGAACTTCACACTCCTACTTAAGCCAATGCTAGGAATCCTGGATTCAGAGGTCTCTTCTGGCATCCAGGGTCTGAGGAAGGGGAGGAGCTTACTATCTCATGAAAAGTGGTCCTCTGGAAGGCCCAGGTGAAGCTCATGGTAGCGTTCTCCTCAATGATGTAGGTATAGGACTGCTTGCCTTTGGAACCTTTCCACGTCTCCACTGGAGTGTTGGTCCTAGAATTCACTCCCTGAACCCAAGAAAGACAAGAAGGCATGATGTCTGAATGGCTGATGAGAAAGAGGGTGCCCATACTGCCCAAATGGCCATCACGATTTACAGTTGGCCAGACCCAGGTTAAACTGTGATATCCCTGATGGACAGTCTGGGCCCTTCCTCTGTGAAATCACTATAATCAGAGTGTCAGTTATGATGATGCACCAATGGGGCTGAAGGGGCCAGCCCTCCCAATAGTCCTAGAAGCCCCATAGTGAGCAAAGAAAGGAAAACGTACCACCATGAAGTAGAGTTCACAATTCACAGAACAGATGGTCTCGAAGACAAATGTGATCCTGGCCACCTCTTTATTCTCCGTGTCCGCCATCACTGCCTGTGGAGGTCTGTGGGCATAGAAATTAAAAGTTCCAGAGACCAAGCAGTGCTTATTAAAGATCCCAGACAGCATTAGGGGGTCTACTGGGGGACAGGATTAAGTTCTGAGTATGTTGGAAAGAGCATGGACTAAGTCCAGTTCTGCCACCCTGGCTGTGTGACCTCAATGTAGCCAAACTGTAGTTTTCTATCTGTAAAATAGAGTTAATAATATCTTTCTATATACCTCCCACCATTGTGGTGAGAATCAAAGGCAAACTAGATGTAGAAGTGCTGTGTAAAATACTGTATAGCCTCACGAGCAGAGTGTGGTTCCCAGACTCAGAGCTTATTAGACATGCAGAACCTCAGGCCCCTCTCCAGATCCTCTGAATCAGAATCTGCATGTTAACATGATCCCCAGATGATGCATATGTACACTAAAGTTTGAGAAGTACCACTGTCATAAGATGTAAATTGTCTACATTCACTTAACAGCTCAATCTCTGGGATAGTAGGAGCTTTGCCTGGGTTGGATGAGCAGATATTTCAACTTGTAATCTCTTCAGCTAAGTTCTCAGGCTGGTCCTTTTGGGGAAGAAATGCCCAAAGGGGCAGGGGAGGGTGGCAGCGGGGGAGTGGGTGGGTGAGGTGTGGAAACCTTTACTGTGGCAATCAGAATACTTCAATATTTCAAAACTCCAATACTTTGCAAATTGAAAAGTACCTTTGGGATTGTTGCCCCCCAAAAAAGTCTAAAAAGTTTGCTTATCTTGCAAACCTGGGATATATCTACTCACCTCTGAGTAATGCAAATTAAGAGAAAGAGAGCTAATACCTTCTGAGAAATCACTGTGGGCTAAGCACTGTGCCAGGGATAAAGGGAGGGAACTTGAAGGAGGGAACGGAGAAGCCCAACTGGCAATTGGGAAGCCCATTCAGAGGTTCCCGTGCATCTTTAAAGCACGTATGGGCAGAAGAGTTCATTTTGGCTTTGGAAATTGATTTATGGCTTTTCTTTTGGCTTTGGCCATTTGCTTGAATTCTGAAAACGTGCAGGCCCCATCTCCTGCCTACACAGTTGTGCTAACCAATGGGCTGGAAGAATCATTTCAACCTGAGTTAGTCCAAAATCACAGACTGTTTTACATACCAAGAGCCTGAAGCTGTAAGGGCATGGTGACTTTCCCAAGTTCACAAAGCCAGTAGGTGGCAAAGTTCAAGTGCCCTGTTTTCCAGTCCAGTGCTCTTTCCACCATGCCACACTGTCTGTAGTATTTTTTTTAATGGCAAACAAATTGCTATTGTTTGCCCTAGGTCTTCTTGGGATATAGGGATAAATATGATGATAAGAAGAAACCCTCCCAGACTTCTTGCCCTAAATAAAGATGAACTGTGTATGGGCACTTCTGGCCCTATTTAAAAAAAAAAAAAATCTTATCTGATGCTGTGAGGAGGAAGAATTCAAGTAGCATGTGGACAATTAATGGGAGAAGCTAGATGGGACGGGAGAGCAGTAGGTAAATTAGCATGAGCAGCAACTAAGAACCTGTATCAGCATTCAGGTTCACTTTGTCAGGCCATTACCTTGTTCTCTCTGTTCTGAACTGATACTTCAGCATGCCAGAGCCCCCTCCTCTACAAGTGCCAAGGTTTGTGGGACTTGGATGAGGCTAGGGTGGCCTGGGATTCCCTTTAGTTTTGGATGCCTCACCTAAATCCTGGCACAACCAGAGTGAGAATCATGAAGTCGTTGTCTGAGGCTCCGACTGCTGTGTAAATGTGATCACCAGCCACCTCCCAGCCTGGAAAAGGAGAGCGGAGAGTTAACGCCCCAGTGGTCTTAGGCGCAGGGCAAACGTGCACCCAGATGACACTCTGGAAGAGAGAGATGATACTGTCCTTCCAGGTGTCCAGAACCAGTGCCGAACACAAACCGTGTTACTTATCTCACTACTTTAGTCAGAGACTCTGAAGCTCTAAGAGCAAGGTGTCTGGGCTGTGTGTGTGCTGTTTCTAGTCCCGCTTCTGTCTCAAACAGATTTGGCAGGATATGTGCTCACGAGGAAAGGAACTTTGGAAGGAACGCAAGGTCTGATTAGCTCATTTTTCTCCAGACATCACTATGATAAAGAAACACGAAGCTGAAAGAGCCCCTGTGGGAAGGGGAGAGGCCCTCACCTGTCATGCCCTTGTACTCAAAGTTGATCCCACTGAGAACGGTCGTTTCCATGTTCGTAGGCAGCGTGTTCCACCATTTGTATTCAAATCCCACGACAGGTTCGGTCCCAGCTGGGCAGTGGCTACAATCTGGGGGAACCACAAGATCCAGCATTCAGCAAGAAGGCTGTAGCTGCCCTGACAAGTGGCAGCAGTTGTGGGCAGCCAAGCAAGGGTGGTGCTGAGCACGCTGCAGTTCTAGTGAGTTGACTCCAAAACAGTCTGACAATGTATTTAACAAACTCAAATATAAACACTGGCTCTTCATTTCAGCATTGCAGCTATCCTACTTACCTCCCCCCCCCAAATTTTTATTTTTAAACTTAAGTGTATCTTCTAGTCTGATCCATGTATTTCATACTATTTGTCACATTTTGATCGGTAAATGCTTTCACATTAATAGGTACACGGATCCCACAACTCCCTTTTACAGCATGGCTTTCAGGTTCGGATTGTATCAAGCTGGCCATCCCAGCTCCCCAAACCTGGTCAGCATCCCTGCCACATGCCGGAAGCCTCTGTGGTGAAGATGGGGTACCCTCAGGTCTGAATCACATTCGCAGTTGGAACGAGGAGGAGGATAGGCATTTCTCAGGTGTGACTGTGACCTACACTCAGAGCCCACCCTGACCTCTCTTCCCCTGAACTTAGTCCTCAGATGTGGCCTGACCCTTGCTGCCTCCCTTAGAAGGAGAGTCCGTGTTCAGCAGACAACCCTGAGCAGCACAGGGCCCCACCTGTGGGTGATGTGGGAATGGCAATGACGCAGGGACTAGGTGGCAAACGGTTACCTACCAGAACCGTTGGAGTACGAGCCATAAGGGCAGGGCTCGCATGTGCTGTTGCTGGTTTTGAAGAAGCCTGGGTTGCAGGGTGGGCAGCGGGTCTTCACGCCAGAGGCTGGCAGCTTCACTGCCCCCTCGAGATCCTCACCGCAGATTTTCGGCTGGGCCCATTTGTACATGAGCTGCGTCTGCAGAAATGAATTAAGAACAGCTCAGCCTGTATGGGATTTAGCACATCTTTAGGAATATTGACCTTGAGGATAAGGGGATTCTGAAAGCTCCACTGGGGTGGGGAACTTTGTTTTGGTCACTGATGTATCCCAAGCACTTAGCCCAGTACCTGCCACATGGTTGTGCTCCATATCTGCTGAATGACTGTTGACGAGATGAAGAAGGATATACCTAATATACCTAATGAGGACTTGTGTGACAGGGAATGGAGTGGCCAATTGTCTCCAGAGAAAGCTCTGATTCCAATGTAGAATCCTGTTATTACAGGGTCACAGGAAAAGCAGCTGGTGAAAATTTCAGAACAGAGAAAGGCATGGAGTGGAGGTGGCTTACACAACCCCTGGGGAAAGGGGGAGTGACTGAGATGTCCCAGTTTGTCTTCCAGGTTGTTGCCTTTGCTTTTTCATTTATTCAGTCAGCATTTATAGAAAGCCTATCTATATGCCAGACCTGGTGACTCAGAGATGAATGAGGTGTGGCTCTTGCCCTCCAGGAGCTCATCATCTGGCAAGGGCAAGAATCACATGATAACAATCCACACGGGCATGTAGACACTGTGTTCTGGGACATAAAAGCAAGGAGGATGCTGCTGATCAAAGTTCCAGTTATAAGATCAATAAGTTCTGGGGATGTAATGTACAGCATGGTGGTTACAGTTAATAAGACTGTAGTATGTACTTGAGAGTTGCTAAGAGAGTAAATCTCAAATGTTCTCACAACAAAAAAGAAATGGCAATCATGTGACATGATGGAGGTATTAGCTAACACTGTGGTGGTCATCATTTTGTAATCTATAAATGTATCAAATCAATATGTTGTATACCTGAGAGTCACACAGTGTTATATGTCAATTATAGCTCCATAAAGCTGGGGACAGGGAGGCATGTGGAATGGTCAGCCATCAGGTCAGTGGACAAGAGAAACATTGTGTCTGTCACTTACTAGGGCCATCCCTAGTCTTTTGATGGAAGCATTGGATACAGAAGAGGAGATGATCTGAAGGAGGCCCCTGGTGAGTTGGGTGAGGCTAGGTAGCTCCAAGCTTCCTATGTGGCCCTTGGGTCAAGGTGGAGACAAAAGGCGCTCTTGTGATTGCATTGAGGTGATGATGAAAATGATCCGTGCAGCATACCATACATATGAAAAGGTGCACGAATTAGACATCTGTCCATTTTATTCAGGATGAGAAATGACAAGGTCTTAGAAGGAGCCTGTGCTGCCTTCACTGAATGTGAGCCCTGGGGCTCCTCCTCCCCCGCCCAGCTCAGCCTTCCTCCCAGAGAAGAGCAGCCAATGGCCAGAGCCCCAGGCTGTGCTCTAACTTATCCCACCCAGCCTATTTCCTTGCTTGTCATGGAAAGAACTGTCTGGGGAGCAGGAAAACCACTGTGGGCCATCTCTTGGAGCAGTACATTAGCAGCCCCAGTGGGTTGGCCATTAAGGTCCCAGAAAAACCACTGAGGCACAGCAAAGGCTGCAAGGGCAATCACGGGGGTCGGCGCAAGGTGTGTTCCTTGATTTTAAAATACAGCTTAGAAGACAGGCAAACTGAAATCATGAAACCGAGCAAAACCAGAGTGGGCATGAGGCACGAGACTTCTGTAAGGTTCCTGGGGACTGCACATTCACATACACTCCACAGGGCTTCTTCCCTGAGCCTTGGCTGGGGTGAATGGTGGGAGCGCTAGCTTTGGCCCAACCCAGCATCTGAACTCCCCAGAGGTCAGGCGAGGGCAGACACCCAGGCTCGCGCGCAGAAGAGCACACTACAGATCTAGAAGGCTTTGGCCTAAGCCAGGCAGGCAGTGGGGCAGAAGGAAGCAAAGATAGCCATATTCAGCCAGATGATAGAGAAGAGGAGCAGGACTGTCCTCATTTCATTTGTGAGTCAACTGAAGATAAGAAAATGACAATTTTTACAGGGTCATATAGAACATCAGACCCTATAGAACTGAGTCTGAGGTATAGCTGATAATAGCCGTTCTCACTTAGCTACTGGGGAAGGAGACGTTCCTCCAAACATGAGGGCTGGGGGAGGGATGGGAGGAAGAGACGACTATGATAAACAATCACTGTTAAGGACCAGACTTTATCCCATGCTTAATTAGCAAAAGGAGGATTCAGGCAGCTGTCCAGCCAGCAAATATTTATGCATCCTAATAGCCAAGCACGTGCTTGGTGCTGAATGCATATTTCCCTACTCCTAATTCTATCTTCTTGAGAAGCTCTGCGTTAGAGATACAGACAATTCACCCAGAGTGTCTAAGAGATCCTTCCACTTGTGCCCTTGAGCCATCCCTGCTCACTGACTGCTGTTTCTCCCACTTAACAGGAACATGCCTGCCTCCTCTATCCCTGCTGGGCCCTCTGCCTAGAAAGGGCAATGACTCCAGCCTCATTTCATTCAGGTCTCTGCTCAAATGTCATTTCCTCAGAGAGGTCATCTTCACCCTCTCTAAAATAGCTTCTCCACCCTCCGTCATTCTCTGTCTCCTAGTCCTGTTTTATTTTTACTCCATCCCTGTATTACATACCCTTTTGTTTATCCGTTGTTCTCTCCACTTGCCCCCAAAAAGATCTAAGCTCCCTGAGAGTGGACGTTCCCTTGGTTTTGTTAATTGCTGTGTCCCTAGTGCCTAGAACAGTGACCGACTGTTGAAATGAACAAATGACCTCCTCTGAGAGGCCTTCCCTGGCCCCCAGTCCTACTCACTTCTCTTCCAGGGTCCCCCAGTGCCCCACACATCTTGCTGCCTTGGTCAGGCCCACCTCTCTCCTGTCTGCATGCTCCCACACAGGACCATGCTCCCTGAGGGCAGGGGCCTGTCTTAGAATCTGATTCTGCAGCTGGAGCACAATGCCTGGCACAGTAGTTAATACTCAAAAAAAAATTACTGCTGACTCGGTGACGATGAGGACTACAAAGGAAAGTCTTTCTGAGGCAGAAGGCCGGGGGCCAGAGGGAACCAGCAGACCCTTCAAATCAGT
Source organism: Pteropus alecto (assembly GCF_000325575.1). Classification (NCBI taxonomy): domain Eukaryota; kingdom Metazoa; phylum Chordata; class Mammalia; order Chiroptera; family Pteropodidae; genus Pteropus; species Pteropus alecto. The sequence continues at coordinate 9,856,307 of NW_006442103.1, read as the reverse complement.
TCGTTCTCCAGTAAGCAAGGAAGAGACGCAAATCTGATGCGTTCCATGCGGAAATAAGTGTGCGTGGGCAGGCAGTCATTGCCCAGAGGTGCTAAGCAAATGGAAGAAATCAAAAGAAAATGAAATGGCCTTTTGAAACACAGCCTATATGAATACGTGATTGAACAAATGCAGCAAAAACAGTTTCTGACCTGAAAATGAGTGAGGTCATCTCACTTTGCCTCCCACTGGCACCAGGGTCACTGCAGAGGTCTGTGGGGTTGTTTTTCTGGTGCCAGCGTCAGTGACTGCTGGAACTCCAAATGTGTAAAGCCCAGGAAATGGGCAAAGGGACCCCAAGATCATGCTACCCACCTCTCCATTGGCATCACAGGCTGTGTGTGTGTAGAAGTAGTCTTTGTCTGTGCAGGCTGGGCGTACTTTGCAGGAAGAGGATCCTTTTTCTAAATTGCAAAAGCAAGGACAAATATATGAAGTTATGTAAGAAAGCAGAGCTCTTGACCACTAGCTCATGACCTTATGACCCCCAAGACCCTGGGGTACAGCACGACACAGAACTGCAGGAAGCAGAAACTCCTGCTTACTCGCCCTTCCCTTTGCCTCAGTGGCAGCATTTCCAATCCCTGAAGCCCTGCCCCGATAGCCCTTTGTACCTCTCCCTGGTGCTGACAGGAAACCACCTGGCCCGCACTCTGGGCAGGGTGCAGACAAGTGGACTGGACCAGCAACAAGGGCAGGTAGCTAGAAAGAGCCTCTTGCAGATTAACCACCACCAACCCAAGTTCCCTGAGACTCGCCATCTTCCAGGAGCCTCAGAATTCTGACTTTGTGCTATTTCTACTCCTGAAGGGTCGAAGCGAAACATAGGAAAGCTTAGGCCCATGCCTTCATAATCTTATTCCAGTCCTTTCTCTGAATTTCCTCTTAATATTTCCTTTCCACTTTCTCCACCCCGCCAGGCATCTCAGCACTCTCTCGAACCCTCGACCTGCACCCAATGACAAATGTTATTAACTGTCATTTTATTTATTTTGCTCTCTGTAAGTTCTCATGTCTGTGTTGGTTCTGCTTTAACCCTTTGAACCCCTGGAGAGCAAGAACTGTTTCAATGAATCCCTTTTTAAGCAATGGATTTCACCTTTTTGGATTACAAACCCTTTTGAGAATTTAAAAAAAAAAAAAAAGCGTTTCCTTTATCCAGAAAGATAAATATAATTCATGCAAATAAATTTGTAAAATTTCCAAGAACTTTACTTTCCCCAGAATAAAACCACTGTTTTATAGAGTGCCAGTACAATACTACTACTAGTACTGCTAGTACTGCTATTAACACTACTGTCTCCACTATTTCTGATATGACTACCGTGCCACCTGCAGGCAAGCATTTGCTAATGGTGAGACTGCCCCTCTCTCTCTGTTACCTGACAGGCACAGTAGGGTAGAGTGGAATGAGATTTTAAGTTAGACAGATCTGGGTCTGGATCCCACTTAACTATTTAGTAGCTGTGTCACTTTAGGCAAGTTTCTTAACCTCTTTGAGCCTGAGTGCAATCAGCTGCAGAGCAGGAATAGTACTATCTACGTTACTGGAGCCAGCACATAGCTGGTGTGTTGTAAGCAGGGGCTCACTAAATGCTGGTAACTATTATTACCTGGATTTATAAGAATTATTTTTATTTAGTAACTGTCACAGTATTTTAAATAAGGATTAAAAGTCTCTTTCCC
>NW_006442103.1:9851619-9854561 GCF_000325575.1 Pteropus alecto | reverse complement strand
TCCCTTCTTCTTCCCAAAGCGCCAAATGAATTCCTAGATCATAAAATCTCCTAATTACTGCCGTGCTGGCCTGTGCTGGGGAGTTCCCACAGCCACACATTTCCACACCTCTTCTATCTCTGTCTTATTAGCTCAGGCAAGAGGGAACTACTGGCTGAGAAACAGCTGGGGTCTTCTCAGCTCGTTTACTTGGTTAATAAGCAGAAGGCCTAATTCAGCATAGAGGAATCCGGGGACTTCTGCTTTTTTTAAGATTTATTTATTGGGGTGACATTGGTTAATAAAATTATGTAGGTATCAAGTGTGCATTTCAATGATACGTCATGTGCATATTGCATTGTGTGTTCTGCTTTTGACCGGCGTGGCCAGGAGAAATTGGGGGAGGAGCTGTTGAAAACATGCCAATTTCCAGGAGCTTGCATATCGGATCTAGCAAATTGCAAGTTACCTGTTAGAAAGTGCATTCCACACAAGGACCTTTCTCTGCCTGTCAAATATTTGCTCAACCTGACACCCTAGCTCCAGGTTCTATCACAGATGGTCCAGCTGTTTACACAATGAACAACTGCTAAGGTAGTTTTAATAAATGATTAACCCAAATGCTGAGACAGACTTCGCTTTTCTAGTTCAAGTTTCATGGTGGTATTTAAGTTGGGTATTAGTCAAGTTTGAGAGATCCGCCAAGATGTTTGGTGAGAAAGTGAAAAATGATTCCTGTAGGATTGGCCTTGGTCAAAACTCTAAGCATGTAAAGTTTATGTTGGGGGCTCCAACTCCTCTTCCTGCACCTTCCGCCTCCTTTTAGTGTTCTCCCTGTCTCCGGGAGTACAATGTTCTCACTCTGATCCATTTTATGAAAGGAAAACATTTCCTCTGAGGAGTGAGGTACCTAATGAATGCATGCCCCGCCCCCCTCCCCTCAGATACCACCTCAGACTCTGAGCAAATCCCTTAACCTCTCTGAGCTGTTCTTTATTCATTCATAAACGGAGCAGTCACTCCTGTACTGTGCTCTGAGTAATAAATGAGATAATATTTTGTAAGTTGTAAAGTACTATACAAGTGACATATTATTATTGTTATCTATGCCAAGAGTATTTTCATATTAGAAGAAGACTGCTGGGACAGGCCTTAATGTAGATGAATTAATAAAATTGCTATGTGCCAGGCACTGTTCTAAATCTTTTACCTGTATTATTTAATCCACACAGTAACACTATGAGGTAGAAATGATTGTTGTCCTTCCCATCTTATGGATCAGGAAACTGAAGCACAGACAAGGAACTTGCCCAAGGTGGCACAGCTAGTAAGTGGTGGAGCAGGGATTTGAACCATAGTAATTTAGGTGTGGAGTCCATGTTCTTAAATCCCATGCTATCCTATTAAGGAATGAATCCCTAATATTAAATGTAACACAAAAGAATTAATCCTAATAATCAAATTTTAGGTGTCAATGAGAAAGATGCTTTCGTTCAAGCCTTTGTCCTTAACATCTCCACCCCTAATGGCTCCGCCTCAGTCTAGGTCCTGGACACCAGCATGGGTAGCTGATGCGAAATGTCCCAACTGGGGCCTCTGCCTCCAGCCAGTTGTTCCTTTCCTTGTCCATTTTCCAAATGAGAACCAGAGTGATCTTTCAAAAGCTCAAGCCAGATCAAGTCCATCTTAAAATTCTTTAATGGCCTCCACTGCTGAAAAGATCAAATCCCAGTTTTTGAGCAGTGGCACAGAAGGACTGATCCAAAATCTGCTCCCTGCCATCTCAGCTTTGGGTGTGACTTCTTTCCAAGTAAGCTCCAGCCATGCTAGCTACTCAAAGTTCCCTGAGCCTTCTGGACCTTGGCTCACACTTCTTCTAGGACATTCTGCCCCCATCAAATTACCAACTCATCTTTCAAGACTCAGCTTATCTCTCAAGACCACAGCTAATGAAGCCTTTCCTCTCTCCCTAGAGAAGACTGACTGCTTCCCTTCTTTGCCTCCACTGCATGCCATACTCAGTGCTCCTATCCCAGAACCTCCTGCACCGTGAAGTTACTACCCTCAGGTATTTCCACCTTTTCCACTTTTCAACATAAACTGGAAGGCAGGCACCAGCTCTAACCCTAGCACCAGGTTCAAGCCCTGGCACCTAGCAGGCACGGGAACTTATTTGTAAATGGATGGTTGAATGGTCACAGAGTCTCCTGTCACTCCCTTCATGCACATTCTATCAAAGGGACTCATCAGACTGTATTTTCCCAGCTTCCCACTGACCCTGTATTCTGGAAGAGTCAAGTCAAAAAGACATTGTGACTCTTTTTGTACCCCTCGCTGGTGAGATGGTCAGCAAGCTGACTGTAATAAACACTCACTCCCCAGTCAAAGGGGTGGACTGAGAAATCAGTGGCAGAAGCAGAACAGACTCTAAGAATTCAGACTCCCAACCTAACACTTTCCTAACAGCTTTCTGGATAAAAATCAGTTTACACAGAGTTGATCAGAATACTCTAGGCAGTTTTGTTTTGTTTTGTTTTGTTTTTTAAGAACCACCTTGCGATTCAAATGCTTGTACAAGGGTTGGGCTGGAAAGGGAGCTAGAGACTTAGACTAACAAAGGCTGCCATTGATGAAGTGGGGAAGAAGAATAAGAAATTCAAGTGGAAAAACAGGAATTTAGACTTATAGATAAGAACTTCCCTCAAGATCTAAACATTCCTGTTTTTGCTGAAAACTGCACTCATTTGGCAAGATCTGTATAGATAAATAGGATTTTTGTTTTAGAAATAGTGTAAAAATAAGCAGTTCACAAGGTCGATGGCTGGTCTTGGCTAAGCAAACATACTGTAGCACCTGTGTGACGGGTGGGTGTGCTCTGTAGGGATACAGGGGTCTGCTTGAGAGAGGGCCTTGAGTGGACTTGTGTATGGGTCTGTGTGACAAAGGAAAATGGAATAGTTATG
>NW_006442103.1:9813490-9851591 GCF_000325575.1 Pteropus alecto | reverse complement strand
ACCTGTCTTGGAGATTGGCCCCCCTGGCCAACCACTGGACTTCCTGAGCAGAGGGCCCTCTGGGAGCAGTGCCCATCTTATACCAGAGCCCTGCTGCCCCTGAAGCCCCCTCAGTGACCAGGCCCTGTTTCTTAAGTCGGGATATTTGGGGAAGCTATCCAGAGACTGCAGAAATAGGCTGCTTTGACTGTCCTCTTATTTTCCCTTAAAACAGTGAGTGGTTTTTAAACTGTGTTCCAAGGAACTCTGGATTTCCTGAAAAGGCCTGCTTTGAATTCAGTGGCTGCTCAGGCTGATAAAAGATTATAAGTTCCATCTTTGGCTCTTGCTATTAAAATGTTTTGCTCGTAAATAGAGCCTTATGACTTTTCTAAATTAACTTTGATAATTGTTATAAATTAAAATATATAAATGTATACTTCCAATCTACTATATCTATTATTTATAATTATAATCTTATACTTAATAAGGTTTCATTTAAAAAATTGTACTGCTTAAAAAAAAAAAGATTGCAACCCCTTTCCCTAGCTCTCCTAAGCCTCTAACCCTGAGTTGCTTTTCCTTCTTGCTATGGCATCGTGCACTTTTTACTGTCTAACATACTATATAAATTTTTACACATGTATTATTTATTGTTATTCTTTACGTCTGTCTTCTCCCCTCCTGAATGTAAATTCCATGAAGACATGGAGCTTTGTCTATTTTGTTCACTGCTGTATTCCAAGCACCCAAAATAGAGCCTGGCAGATAGTAGAGCTCAATAAATACCTATTGAATGATTTCAGTTTTATTTCCAGAGTGATTGGTGGAGTGTGGATTGGCAAGGGTCCTCTAGGGTCCAGAAGGCAAGAGTTTAAGAATTATCGGTCTTGAGCTTGACCAGATGGATGGCTGTACTTCCTGTTTCTCCCAGGGTTTGTTGGCAGCCCCCACCAAACTCTTCCCGCCCTCAGAAACATCACCTGAGTATTTGTCAGGGTCGCACTGATGGCAAGAAGTTTCTCCCTTATTTGAATAAGAGTTGGCTGGACAAAGTTTGCAAAAAGAGGAGCCCTGCTTGTCTGCGTACGTGCCGGGTTTGCAGGGGAAACATTCTGACGTGTAGGCCACCCCTAGGGAAGAAGAACAGCATAGAAAAGCAAAAATTGATCCTAAGGACTGAGCCCCCTGGGAACTGACCCCCACCCTCCCCACAGAGTTACAAGGCCAGAAATTCAGCGGCAGACTCCAGCCCCAGCCCTGCTCTTCGTACCTGTTATGGCAATGTTTCTCACCAGCACAGGCTTGGAGACTTTGGACCACACTGAGAAGGCCGTGGTTCTCCAATAGAGGACATTATTGCCTCGATTTAGCTCGACCTAAAAACCACCAACAGGAAGAGTTAGTTCAGTCTCAGAAAACAGATAACCCTAGTCCGCTGGATTAACCTCTCGTTGGGACCTCCTCTCACACACAGTCTGTTTGGCAGTGCCTCTTCTGATCCTCCCCCTCAACTTCCTCAGCTTTGCCCTTCCTCCCATCTTGGTTTAGCTCCCCTCTCCTTCTAAGCCTCCTCTACCCCCTCCCCTGCCCTCTCCTGCTTCTCCTTCAAGCACAGATACCATGAGCCTCTCTGTGGTGAGACTGATATGAAGGGACCTGAAGGTGCTGACAGAAGGGGCACTGTTTCTATTTATTCTTCTCTCATTCTTCTCTGGTTCTGTTTATCCGTGCCCCATCCCCAGAAGACCTGGCCCTTAAACCTGGCAAGCTGCTTGTCCTTGGAGTCAAGTCATAGGAACAAGTCAGCACACACCCATATTCTGTGAACTAAAGAGGAGAGAAATTATAGCATCCTCATCATGTCAGACCTCTGCTCTCTAGGGAGAGAGGGGTGGAAGCCCGAGCTGGGAGGAAGTACTCCTTAGAGGAAAGGCCTTTGGTCCCTATCTTGGGATTTCTAGGAAAGGCTGGTATCTCCAGGAAAGGCTTAGGAAGGCTGGTATGATACTCACGCTGTGGAATTCCCATCCTTTCTCTGTGGTCTTCATCCACCTGGAGTCATCTGCATTGGGCTGGCACTGGTCATTCTGAACCTGAGGCAGGAGGAGTTGGGAGCAGAGTCTCAGCCTTCTGAAGGAATGGGTTCCTTACCCCACACTGCAGCAGCCTTTCAGGGACCCCTTCTCAGGAAAGAAGAGTTGCCAATTTCCTTTAGGAGCGGAGCTCAGAACATATGAGCCTTGAAGCAGGGCGGGAGCTAGTCACACACACAGAACGTCAGGGTATTGACACCAAAGAAGTAACTTGGAACTCAGAAAGGGTTACATGCTGCTTTCGTGTCCGAGCGGGGCAAAACCCCTAGGAACTCCCAGATTCTACTCTTCCACCTCAGAGTCCCTCGCCTCTTGAAGCTTCAACTCATTTTGCCCACAGTTCTCTCCAGAAGGAAAACCACTGTGGAAATCTCCCAAGCAGGACTATGCTTGTCATTCCTGCAAATGAATCTGAGCATCTTTACCTCCCACCCCTCCTCCTTGGCCAGGGGCTTACAAAAAACTCAAAGATGATGCTGGAGTCTGGGTAGTAGTATTCGAAGTTGACAGTGCCCGACTGCTTCAGGTTGACGGCGTACATCAGCGTGGCCGTGCACTCGTCTGTGTTGGAGGAGATGTAGTCGCCGAGGGGAACCCACTTGGACCTGTGAGTTGGAATGGGAGCTAAGTTCAGTATCAGGGCCATGGCCCATCAGGCTTTGTGTGATGTGCAGGTCTCATGTCCTGCTAGGTCTCTGGGGCAATTCCAGATTTGTGCTTCACAAGCAGAAGCTTAGACCTGAAAATACTCAGTGAAGAATGACTTCCAGTTTAAGGAGCCTGGAGGTACAGCCAACAAGAGGTGTGCCCCCACATTATACAGGATTACCCAGAAGATAGATGGCAGGTGAAGTTGGGGGGTGCGGATAACATTTATTGGTTGCTTACTATCTCCCAGGTACTAAACTGCTTTATGATTTTTTTTTCGTCAAGAAGAAGAAGTATGTAATGGATGATGAAACTGAGGCTTGGCGAATATCTTACCCAACATATGCAGCCTGCAAGTGGCAAGGCTGAGATTCAAACCCAGGTCAGCCTAACTCCAAAGCTGTCACAAAAAGTCAGTAGATACAGCTGTTCTTCAGGACTCATAAGTTCATCAGTCTACTTCACCTGTTTTTTCTGGAAATGTCCACTTTTAGATGCTACAGGTAACTAGATTCTATGGGATGGGGAAGGCATGTTGATTTAATTTTCAAAATTTCTCTCAACTCAGGCCACCCTGCCCAAGGGCTGGCTCTCCCTCCTCTTCCCCACCACTACCCTCAGCTCTGAACTTGGCCTCCTAACTTACTTTCCTGCATCTAGTCCTGCCTCCTCCAAACCCTTCGCACTGTGGCTGGAGAGACCGTCCGAACAAAAAGCTGACCATGCCACTTCCCTGCTTAAAATCCCTGTGACTGCCTGTTGCCCTTGGGATAATTACAGATTCCTCACCCACTCTCTATAGTGCAGCCTTAGAGAATTTCTTTTGATTTTTCTGTTCTCTCACCCCTGGGTCTTGCCACATGATATTCCCTCTTCCTGGAATAAACTTCTCCCTCCTCCCTCTGTTAATCCTTACTTGTGTCTTAGAATAAATGCCATCTAATCTGAGAAGTCCTTGACTCTTCACCTGCCTCGGCCGTGTGTGCCCTTAACTCTCACTGTTTCCCGTCTCCAACCTCCTTCCTGTTACACACTCCTGTCCCCACCGCCAGGTCACCGCCTTCCTGAATTTGGTGCTTCATATCCTCATGTAGTTCTCTGTCCCTTACTAATTATGTGTGTATCACTAAACGACATATTATATAGTGCTTTGCATGTTTTTTAAATTTTAGGTGAATGGTATCATAATTATGTGTTCTGAAATTGCTTTTTTTTTCTTGCTCAATATATTGATTGTGGGATTCACCCATAATTCACACCTGTAGCTCTTCTATTCATTTTTACTACTTTATAATATTGCTTGGTATGGCTCTACCATATTTATTATGCATTACTTGTTGGTGGATATTCCAGTCGTTTCCAATTTTTTGCTATTGAACACACTCTGTTTGGAACATTCTCCTCCTGTCCCCTGATGCCCATGTCTGAATGCAATGCCTGGGAGTAAAACTGCCCGGTTAGAGGCTGTATAAACCTCCAACCTTACCAGCTACTGCCACATTGTTTTCCAAAGTGGTTGCTTCAGTTTACACCCATAGGCAGTGTAAGAGGGTTCCTGTTGCTCCACCTCCTCCCCCAGCTTGGAATGGTCAGATTTTAAAATCGTCAATCGCCAACATGAAGTGATAGGAGATAGCATCTCATTGGGCTGTAAATCTTCTCTCCTTAATTATTAATGAAATTGTGCATCTTTTCTTAGTTTGTTTGCAATTTGGTTCCCTCTTCTGAGCAAACATTAATAATTCTTTAATTGTCTGTCCTCCTGGCTGGTTTGCAGATGCTGTGAGGGGAGAGACCAGACTTTCCTTGCTTACTATTGTTTTGCCAGCACCAAACCCTGGGCCTGGTCCATTGGAGGGACTCAGAGGATTAAACAGATAAAGGTGGGAAATGGGTGATCAAAGACAATTCTACTATTTCACTATTTTGCTTGAAACCAGCCCAGATCTCTAATTATTAATAACGGCCAGTTAAGGGGACCTCAGATTCGTCCACTGGTTTCCCTCAGTGTTTATCAGAATAATATAGTACTTAGAGCTCTTCCACAGTTAGTGTTATTCTCAAATGGAAGCATAACCAAAATATCTAAACTGAGCTCATCCAAGACACCCCAGCTACCTAACGCTATTGATGTCTCCTATTGAAAGAGACAGTACATATTGCTGATGTGCTCCCTGGCATCAGCTATAAATAACTCCTGAAGTTGGATGAATAATTAAAAGGATGCCGTAAGTAGGTTACATTTGCAAAATGCATCACAATTCTGTTTGTCAGAGTTGTTTCTGGTGAAGATCATTTCACGTTCAATAATAACAACACGTCTTGATTGATTTCTAGTGCCAGACATCGCTCCAGATTCTTTCCACGTATCATCTCCCTACGGCAACCTATAGAAAGAATGCTCTTTTTTATGATGAGGAAACTGAGGCATGAAAGTGATTAGGAAACTTTCTCATGGTCATTTAACTGTGATCTACTTATATCTGCTTTGTTTTACTGTGGCCCTAGGGAAAGGCAAGCTTTCTAAGAGGAATTCTCACATGGCGGCCACCCAGACACCCCACCTGGCTCATGCTGTGTGGCACTGTTTCAGAAGTTCAGGTTAGAAAGAAGAAACTGTATAGGAAAACTTAGAAGCTTCCAATGTTTGAAACCCTTTTTAATGTTTATATCTCTCTCTCATTCCTGTCTTACCTTTGCAGTAATTGGGCTTCTGTCCTTTACTCTCCACTAACACACAATATCCTTTTTATATTACTCTCTCTTTACTCCTCTTCTCTCTTGATTATTCCAGTTTTGGATCTGAAGACTCTTTTCGGCATCTTAAGTCCTGGGACATTTATCCAGGAACTGAAGATGGCTGACCCTGTGAAGGGTCGGGATCTTGCCGTAGAAACTTGGGTTGGCCTGTTTTGTTCCCAATTATTTATTTCATGTGGACTTTTTACCAGATGTTAGATGTTGAAGACACAGCAAAAGAACAAGACCTGATCCCCCTCCTCTTGGAGCTCGAATTCTATTTCTAGTTGAGGAGACACAAACTTAACTAATCACACAATCATGTAGCAATAACTATGATAAGTGCCATAAGAAGAAAAACAAGATGATACAGAGTAACTGGACTCTCTGGGGTCAGGGATGGTGTCTTTGAGGAAGTGACGTTGAAGCAAAGACCTGAGAGTGAAGCAGGAGTCAGCTGGGAAAAGAGTTGGAGAAGAGGGTGTTCAGAGGCCCCAGGATGGAAGGAGCATGGCAGCCAATGTGTCCGGAGCACAGTAAGCACGAGGGGAGGTACTTGAGAGAAGCTGGAGAAATGGGCAGTGGGCAAAGGCTGGTCCGGACAGGGCCCTTCAGGCCATGGCAAGGTACTGGATTTTATTCCAAGAGCAATAGGAATCCATAGAATCCAGGATTTTGAGCGGGCAAGTACTGCGGTTGGGTTTGTATTTTAAGAAGTTCAGTCTGGCTACTGAGTGAACAGTGGCCTGGAGGAGGCTGGAGTGGAAGCACAGACTAACTGGGAGGCGCTAGAGGAAGAACGGGCAGGAGGCGACGCTGGCTAGCTCGGGTTAGGTTAGAGGCAGTGGGCGTGGATTCAGGGAGATACCAGACACTTGGTATCTTGGTATCAGCTCGGTTCTCACCTTCCTGAGCGGAGTGGGAAAATCACAAAACCTCTCTATATGGCCATCTCCTCTCTACTTCTACAGAGGAGAAACATTCTTCCCCCCGCCCAGGGGTGTCATGGACGCTTTGAGATCCAGGCCCTTCAGGATCCGTGCTGTGGAAGTGCAGGTTGTTATTAACTGGCCACATCCTGCCTTGCTGAGAGGTAATGATTTCCGGACTTTCAGTGCAATCCCCTGAGAGGGAGAAACCCTTTCTTCTCTTGGATAAGAATTGATTGAGTGAGTCGGGCCTGCACCGTGGCCAGGATAGTCACATTCTCCATTAGGACACAGATGGGGGCTGGTTGTCTTAACCTACATATTATCCCCCTTTCCAGCTTTAATCCTCTCTAGCTTTATCTCTGATGCCAATGTTATCATGCTGATGATTTTGACACATAATATTGAACTCTAAAATAACATTGTAATTGGAATATTAAATGCCTGCTGCCTGGCTCTGACAATGGTACTTCTGGAAGATTTAAATATAAGAAATAAGTATCAGTTTCAGAAATCCAAGTGTAATACAACTATTATGTCCTTTTTATCCTTTCGATTATTTGAGTACAAGAGAAACTTTCATGTATGTACTTTTCTCCCACATTCTCTGTCAATATTTAGTGAAGAGCAGCAGATGATTGTCTTTTACATCTATGTGTCCTCCCACTTTTCCTCCCTAGGACCCAACATTGCCTTGCACACACTAAATTATTTGAAGGTGGCTGCTTCGGGCAGTACAAAGCTTAGGACTAGGTGGGAATTCCATTCTCAGCACTTGTAATCTGGGTAACGAAGGACAATTCATTTAACCTCGCTGAGCTTCCGGTTCTTCATCCGTGTAATAGGAGCAGTTATACTTATTGCACAGTGTTCTTGTGAGGATTATAGAAAATAATATAGGTAAAGCATGCAGAATAGTGTGAACTATAGAAGGCACATCATTTAATTTCTGTCCCTGGCATTATGTGTCCAAAGATTTGACACGGAGAGCTTACCAGTTCTCCAAGCACCCTGGGCTGAGCTTTCAGTTACTGAATAGTTGGAAAGTTATCTGGTCACTGGGATCTCAAAGGGTTTGAAAGATATCAGCCACCACTGACCAAAGCTCCGGTCCTTCTCTGTCTCCCACAAACCTATGAACTCAGGTTTGGCAGACAAGTTTTAGAAGTCAGCACCAAAGCCAGGAAGACAGCCTGTGCTTTGCACATTGTGTTGCAAATGAGTTGAGGATGTTTATTGGCTTATCCAGAATTCTGTGGTGGCAGTCCCACTGGATTTTATTTTAAATGGACTGAGCCATTAAACCCTTGTCCATCTTACCCACCTCCATGTTTTTCACCTATCACAAATGCCTGCCCATCATTTAGTAAGCTTAGGTCAGTGAATGGGCCGAGGTGGATGTCACATTCAACAGTCCTGTGGGGACCTGTTCCATCCTCCCTGCCCAGCCGGAGGAGAAGGAGAAGAGGCTCGAGTGCTCCCTGCAGCTCCTTCCCCAATATGGGGAGGAGGGAGCTTAGGGGGTTGGAGAAGATGAGGACTCACAAAGTACAGTTCTCGGTGGACTCGGCGGTGCTGTCGTCAATCTCCATGTTGGTTGAGAGGCTGGCAAAGCCATGGGGCAGCTCATCCCACTCGTCGAACCGGATGCCCGTGCCAAGCGAGTAGCGGCCCTCGGCGCACGGCTTACACGACTGGTCCTTCATGTCCAGAAACTCTCCAGCGTTGCAAGAAAAGGCTGGAACACAGAGCAGGGACAAGGGTAGGGTGGTGAGGCCCCTGCCGCCCCAGGAGAAGTGGGTGGATTGTGGGCATCCTAAAGGGAGGAGCAGAGGATTGAGGTCTAGGCATTTAGCCCACTATGATTTAGAGCCATAGCTCATCTTGTTCCATTCTATTTACATGGACTGTCCAGATAGGCAAATTCACAGAGACAGACAGTAGATTTGTGGTGCCAGGGACTCAGGGGAGGGGTCTGGGGGAGAGATTAAAAGGGATTTGATGTTCCTTTTGGGGCTGATGAAATGTTCTGAAGTTAGTGGTGATGGTTATGCAACTCTGTGAATCTTCTAAGAACTGATGAATTTTACACTTTAAAAGGGTGAATTTTGTGAAATGTAAATTTCTCATTAAAGCTGTTATTAACAACAACAACAGCAACAACAAAGATGTAAGGCCATGGAAGCTCTGCCTTGCTGTGGGGCTTAGGCTTGTCCCTGTCAGTCTCATTTCCTGAGGGAGCAGATTCTGCCTTTCTGAGCTCGCCAGGGAAAGGAATACCATGGCCTCTCGTGCTGACCCCTCTGAATAGTGCCTGGCCCTTCAGCCTTGCGTTTCCCCCTTGAGTCTCTGGCCTCTGTCTCCTCCTTTCTGCTTCCATTGCCACCATGCTGGTTGGGATTCTCATGACTTTTTAGCTCAACCTCTGCACTGTCCTCCTAACTAGGTCCCCATTTCTTGTTTTTGCTCATTCTGTGGTCAGAAGTATCATTCTAAAACCCTGATGTGTACTGTTATTCCTATTATTTAAAAAATAATCGGGCAATCCCCTTTGATTATAGAATTAAGCTCTCAGCCTGGCATTCAGTCTTCCAAAATTTTCCCCCAACCTAACTTTCCAGCTTGATCTCCCACTGCAGACCTTTCTCCACCCCAGCTCCATCCATCGCCTTCCCTGTGCTGCCTCCTTCCCAGACTATATGTTCTTCCCTGAATGTGTCTGGTGTTCTTTCACCTTTAAACTTTTGCTCATGGTTCCCCCAGCTGTTCCTGATCCCTAAGCATCCATAACGCCCATTCTTTTTCACTTCACATTAACACATCATATTGACGTGTGCCTCCCACTAGGCACCGAGCTCCTCCAGGGACGGTGGCTCAGTGACTGACACAGACATAGCAGGAGCTCCATAAAGGTTTTACTGAAAAAAATGAATGGATGAATGAATGTCTGCTCCTTCCACCAGCCTGTGAGCTTCTGAAGGCAGAGACTGTGCCTTACTTATCTCTGATTCACACAGCACGGGCACAAAGAAGGAGCTCAGTAAAGTTGGCCAAGTTAACTGAAGATGGCTCATCTGTTTCCATTAGTCACCCTTCAGTTCTGCTCAGATCTTAGCAATATCCATTCGTTAATTTAACAAGTATTTACTCACCTACCAGACAAGGTACTGTGCTAAGCTTATTTTAGAATTTAAATGCTCTCAATCTCCTTTCCAAGTCTTTAAGTATTTCTTGATTCTAGTCCCGGATTTTTGTTGTTATCTCCTTTGTATTTCTAAAAAGAACATTGCAGTGGAATGAGCTGCCAGTTGTAGAAAAGTTCTGACTACTAAGTCACAGAAGTGGGGACAGAAGCTGCAGGCAAGTCATTGCCTTGCTGATTGCACAGTCAATTGCACAGTTGGGGAAGATTCTCTTCCCTGAAGTGATGCCCAGTGCATTTGAAAGGTCTGTCTCTACAGAAATTCATCTTCTCTGGCTTCCTTTTCAAGAAAGAAAGCAAATCGCAATCTTTCCTAATGACTGATTGTGGCTGGTGAGTGAAGACTGGAGAGAAATGCATAGGCAAAAAAAAAAAAAAAAAATGTATGCGAACTGAAAAGAAATATCTGAGTGGCACACAGCTGGAATTACTTATACTTTATATCCTGATGGGATTTAAATTTAAAAAAAAAAAAAGCAAATTCAGATACTCAGTTTGCATCTATAAAAAAGATTTCAAAAGGGTTGGGGATGGGGACTGAGGAAATATCTGGTTCCTTAAGGCACCCGCGCTGTCGGGAAGGGCCTAGCTTGGATGGCAGGAGGCTTGGGGCAGAAACCAAAGCTGAGCGGCAGGGAGGCCCTGGAGCAGGATGGCTGCTTACAGCACTCGGTGCCCTTGACAGGGTCGGGGAGGCTGGTGCACAGGCCTGGGCTGTGCGGCACGGCGACCCTCCACCTGGAGCCTGTGCTGTCACACGCGGTGTATTCATAGTGGTACTCAGACTGCAGGGGAGAGAACAATGGGCAAAATGTGTATTAGCAGTGATTGAACAGTAACAGCTTCCCAACCGCCCCACTTAGTGCCCAGTACAATGGCTACTGACTCTCATCAACATAGTAATGGGCCCTGGTACCTCAGTGGGGAGCAAGGCATCACAGGACCTACAGTTATTTAGACCATTCTCCACCCAGCCATGGTCTAGTCCTGAGAAAACCCTTGCTATTTAATTAATTAATTAATTAAATTATTTATTTATTTATTTTGCATGACTCTCTTTGCTGTTGTATATAAATAATGCCTGCTAGGCCAAAGGAATATGCGAAGGTAACTAAAAAACAGGCTAGAATCAGAGTTTTTCTTATCCCAAACTGTAGCATTTATGAGCAAGGACTGGTCCATGAAAAATTTAGAAAGGATTATCACAGAAGCTATATTTCTTTTTCCTAGTGTTTTTCATGCTCTCTTCTGCCCAGAAAGACTATGAATTTTCACCTTGCATTTTATAAAAACATCATATTTAGCTCACGCAAGTGATGTGCTCTCATCATGTGAATCTATTCATGCCAATTTCTCTGTGCAGTGAGAAACTCACAGTTCAGTTGCTTTACCTGAACTAAGAATAAACTGAATAACAATAACAAAACAGCCGAATCAAGCATTAAATAGAATGACAACAAAAACAATAGAAAGCACTACTTGGGAAAAAGAAAACACAGTAGACATGCCAAATGCCCCTAAACGGTTCTTACTCTTTTAAATCTTGTAATAAACAATAGACCACAGAATTAATGTGGTTTTGGCTCTGACAAGTATTTTACAATTTGCACTAAAACTATATTTAAGTACAGAACTACTTTATATTACTGTGTCCATAAGAAAAATAGATTTCATGTCCCTTTTTCAACCCATATGAAAGCATGACTGCATAACATGTATAAATGCAAGACAGACTAAAAATGAGACAGTTAATTTGAGAGTTAATTAATGAGACAGAACCAAAAGGAAAAAGTATCTCCTTTTAGAAGAGGTAGACATACTGCATTTCATCTACTCAAAATGCCTATTTCTTTCACATTTTAACATCTATGAAATCAAGATGTTTGGCTTATAATTGACACAATGAGGAAGCATCGTGTCATATTTTAACTGATAGTGTCTTTGTGGCACACAGAAAAATGGTGTGTCTTAGAAGCAATGGCATCTCAGATTTGTGGAAATAAGATAAACATGTTTCTCGAGCTGTAGTTTCAGACACTTAGGCTGATAAGAGAACAATTTTACAGCTCCATTTTTATTTTCCTTTATTATAAATATTTACCAAATATATATTGTATGCCCAGCACTTAGAGGTACTAGATGTTGTGTTGGGTGTAGTTCAGGACAGCAACACATAAACCCGGCATTTCATCTAGAAGGAGAAGATACAGAGGAGAAGGGGACAGTTTGGGGAGCTGTGAACCTAACTCATGATGAGACTCTTCGGCTTTGCATTTAGATGTCAGTGTAGTTTAGGAAAGAAAGAATATCAGGATGGGAATTCATTGTGCCTTTGAGCTAACATCTCTCTAGATCTGTTTTTCCTCATAATTCCAGTCTTCTCCTTATCTCAGAGAACTCTGAAATTAAAAAATATGTATAAGCAAATTCAGATACCCAGTTTGCATCCATGAATA
This sequence comes from Pteropus alecto, assembly GCF_000325575.1. Taxonomy (NCBI): domain Eukaryota; kingdom Metazoa; phylum Chordata; class Mammalia; order Chiroptera; family Pteropodidae; genus Pteropus; species Pteropus alecto. The sequence goes on along the minus strand of NW_006442103.1, from coordinate 9,839,542 downwards.
ACATTTCAAAAGGATTGGGAATGGGAAGTAACTGCGGGAAAGATCTGATTCCTTAAGGCACCCTCACTGTCAAGAAGGGCCTAGTTTGCCCGCATTTAAGATTGTGACTTGGATATGTGTCATATCATTGTGCGTGAGGGAGGAATTGTGTGCTGAATATACTTGTGTGTCTTCTTTGTGAATCTGTATATTACACAGACTATGCACTTTCAAAGACAGATGACTGGGTAAACCAAGGTGCTGTCAAAGAATTGATTTGTTCACAGATTATAATTGAGGACTGCTACCAGTTATGTATCTGATTTAACTGTCGAAGCTTATGTCTTGAATTGTGAGATCTCAAAGTAGCTTGGAACAGCTGCAGCAGAGCCAGCCATCTTGGACGGTATGAATATCCCCAAGTGACATGAAGTAAATAAGCACACGTTGAAAGGGAAATGTTCTAAGGCCTAGAACCACCATTTTCTCAGCAAACCTTCCACCTGAGTGAGTCCCAGGGGACTCCAAATGAAAAACCGTGAAAAGAAATAGACTTGGCCTATGTGTCTCCAAAAGGCCAAATGCAGTCAGAGTGAACTGAAATTATCGCTCGAACAGATTAGATATTTTAACACCAATTCTCAGGCCTCCGAAGTGAGCCTGGATGATGGCAGACAACCAAAACTGTCTTATTTAATTTTTAGATTTGGCTGTTAAATTTGGTGCAGGGTGAGTTTGTATTTTATTCGATGTACAAGGGTGGAGGTTTCCTGGTGAGAAGGCTTGGGTTCTCGCTCAGTGATTTCTCATCCGTGTGACCTTGGACGAGACATTTCACGCCACTGAGAGTGTTTTCTCATCTGTACAGTGACGGGAACATCTCCTCATTCGCTCGCCATATGGGGAGATTGAAGATCAGATGAGACGGTGTGTGGGAACTGTGGAAGCACTATGTAGATGACCAGCGTATTGTGTCCGTAGGCAGAACATTGATCCTCTGTCTGGTTCACTCGATTCTCTATGTAATTTACGTAATGTGGTTTTTTACCCCTCGTTCCTGCAGCAAAACCCTTTGGAGAATATCGTTTTCAGACTTGGAACTGATATATGTGTAGTTGCCCTATCTTACTATACATGCAGATATGTTTTTAAAAATGAAACGAAGATCCTTCTATGCATGTAGTTTTGTGTTCTGACCTTTCTTCCCCGTTTTTGCATCTTAGGCCACAAGCGCTTTCCCATGTCTTTAATGGTTGTGCCATATTCCTTTAACCGTTCTGCTGTTGGACACTGGCTTTTGCCCAGGGTTTCCTTATTTTAAATGGCACTACGATGAAATATTCTGTCTCACTGGTTATTTATTTTGGATAGATTCCCAAAAGTGAAATAACTAGGGTAAAGGATACGAGTTTCTTAAGACTTTTGATCAAGAAGAGAGATTTCGAAGAGAAAACAAACATTTCTAAGTCTTATTTTTCACTTTTTATTATGGTAAATTTCAAATTTACCATAATAAAAAAATTCATTGTGCCTTTGAGCTAACATCTCTCTAGATCTGTTTTTCCTCATAATTCCAGTCTTCTCCTTATCTCAGAGAACTCTGAAATTAAAAAATATGTATAAGCAAATTCAGATACCCAGTTTGCATCCATGAATACTCTTCTCCTCTTGAAGTTGTTATTTTTCGTGTTTTTTTTTTACATAAAATTTGTGTACATTGAAATCCACACATATGAATTTGGTTGAATGGATACACTTGAATAAAACACTGACAGAGCTAAGAATCACTGCCCAGAGACTGTTGGGGAGAAGGAGACAACTCCTCTGCCATCTTCAGCCCACAGAGAGAATAGACAGAGCCAAGCAGGTGTCTCATGTCCTGAGTCTTAGAATCACAGAGCCATTGCTGTGTAAAGTCACAGCCACCCAAGGAAGCAGGGTATCAACACAACTTGAGTTTGTCTTGGCTGGGACGGGGCCTGTGTCAAGAAACAGGTTCTTAAGTAAACCTAGATTTTGACTAAAGGCTTTGGGATCAAACCTGGATTTTGACTAGAGGCCTTGGGGTCTGGAAGAGGCTTTCTCCTGCTCGTCCCCCAACTTCAGGCTCATCCCCTTCTCTCACCTTCCCTGAAAAAGCAGATCCTTTGGGGAGAATATCAAGATGGGGGCAGGGTAGGCCAGACAAACCCCTGAGCTTGGTAAAGTAGGGTGGGTAGGTGTTTGTTGACTCAGTTGTAAACGCCTCTTTGCTTGGAAAGCACCCGTGATAGGAGCAGATCCAGTTCAACAGTTCAGACTGTCAGGAGAGACCAAGCCTTTGCTGGGAGGGAGGAATGAGCTAGTCAGCTTACTACAGGACATGGAAAACCACGGAGAAATGTCAGGACTTGAACATCAGGGCCCCAAATGAGACTTTCTTTTAGGCCCAGCCCTACCTAGATGGCTTCCTGGACTCTCATTCTTTGTTGTTTTTGTTTTTGTTTTTACTTTGGAGTACCCTCAGTCAGGTTTTGGATGGATGATCTGGCTGAGGCTTATGGCTTAGGGACCTGGCTTTGTCTCATTGTGAAGGGCGGGATGGAAGGCACAGGATCTTCCCTATTGTTCTCTACCCTGTCAGACTGGGGAGGGCAGCAGGGCTTCTCCCTCCCTCTCTCCTTCCTTCCCACCCTCTTAGGACTGCCAGCTCAGTAGAAGTGCCTCCTGGGCCCCAGCGCCTAGACATCCCAGCTCTAGAGCTCTAGTGCCTAAACTTACATCTGTCTGATCATCACTACTGCCTGGAGATCAAGTTAAAATTGCCTGGAGATCAAGTTAAAAATAGAGTCCTGGGCTCTAGCTCCCAAGATTCCATTTCTCCTTTAGATCTTTTCCTCCTTCCTCCTTCTTTGAAACCTCACTCTTCTATGCCTCAAGACTTAAGTATTTATCCCATTTTGAAGCAAATCATATAAACCAATCTCCCACGAGACAGGGGTCTTTAATCTACGGTCCTTGGACTTCTTCCACCATACAGCCAGGCAGAGGAGCCACAGTTTTCATTAGATCCTCCAAGGAGTCTATGATCCATATTCCTATGCACAGAAAAACATTAAACTCTGTCATAATGTATTAGTAATTTTAAAATGGCTTAATATTGTACCAGACAAAAGCTGTTTACTTTTAACAGGGAGCTGAAATACTGTAAACCAGAAGTTTTCAAATTATGCTCCAGAGTCCAGGGGTTTAAAAGGCAGTCCCTTTGAAGGGGAGTGGGAATTCAGAATTCCACTTCTTTAATGGAGCAACGTTGTTTTTTTTTTTACTCTCTTATACATGTTTATTCTTCTCAGTGAAGCTTCTGTTTGAACCAGAAGTTTCACGCAAAAAAAGTTTAACACCACCGTCTTAAGACCAAATTGCTGAAGGTGGAATTGCAGGCACTGAGGCACTTAGGGTCAAAGACGCCTTTTGGCCTTCGCCCCACTTAGTCGGTTCCTCTACCTATAAGCGATGCCCCCTTTTCCCATAGCAGGCACCAGACCCAGCAGCAGCCAAAGCAAACAGACCCCAAGCAGTCTGGCTCCTGCTGGCTGTCCTCGATCTGTGGGCTGTTGCCTAGCAACACGGTGCTGGGAGCCCTAGGGCTCCCAGTCTGAAGGAGTATGGGGAGCCTGCCCTTTCATTGCCCCTCCTTTCAGCATTTTCTATTCTACTCTGGGTTTTCAACTTCCATTTTGATAAAAAAAAAAAAAACCAGCAAGGACCATACTTGGTCACCCTAGCAGGGCCTGCCCTGGTTATTTGGCTGTGGACACATCTCACAAAGCAGATCCTGGGTCTCCACAACCCAGCAGGGGCACTTTGTGTCACTGTGCTCTGTGCCAAGCGGGACCCTGACCCTAATGTCCAGCCTGTCTGTAACTTGAGCTGCCTGTGCATTTGAGGCACAGCCCTGGCCTGGGGGCTGCTGGGAGACACTGACAGGCTAATGAGGGAGCTGGGACTGGGGTGATGACAGCCACCATTAGTGACCACATGACAGCACCAGTGCACTGGGCTGTGAGCTGAGCACTTCGCAGGCATCTTCCCCTTTAGCTCCCACAACCCCCCCGATATTGTCCCTACTGCCATAATCTCACTGTTTACAATTGTAATCCTCTCCCCTCATCTCACTCATCCTGAAATCCTGAACGATTTCTTGTTCTCCATAGCGCTTCCCACTTTCGAGCATATTTTATAACTTAGTTATTCATTATGTGTATTGTCTATTTCTGTCCATCCCAGATCATGCATAAGATCTATAAGAACAGGGATCTTTGTTTTTACTCACGGATATAGTCCTAGTGCCTAGAACATCACCTGACGTATAGCAGCTGTCAATCAATATTTGTTGAATGACTGGATGGTGGAACAAGGGCATGACTCTAAAGCAGCTCTGGACCAGTGCAAAGCGCTCTGCATTACAGCCAAAAGATCTCAACTCTCATCTCTTCCTGACACCTCCAAACTGCATGATAGTGGACCCGTTAAATATCCCCATGCCTGGGTTCCCTTGCTCATAAAATGAGGATGATAATACTCGGCTAAGAAGATTAAATAGACGCACCCCCACCCTCTCCCCCCAAAAAAACAAACAACAAAAAAAAACCCAACAACTGAGTAACATTAGCTTCTCAAGACAATTAGGAGATTATGTTCAGGAAAGCTCTTTGTAAAATGGTTAAAAAAAAAAAAGCAGCCAGCTACTGCTATGACTCTGCCTGGAGAGGGCTCGCTGAGGGGGCGCCCAGGCCCTCTTCTCCTCTTTCTGGCAGTAGGGCTGGGACATGTTTGGCCTAACAGCAATGATGACAGCAGCAGCGAGACCTTCCCGGTTTCCCCTGCTGTTAGCTGCGTGCCCCCACTCGCTCTCTCCTCTGATGCGTCGTCTCATACATATGAAACAACATCTGTCTTTTTCCACTTTTTCTCCCCTAGCAAATCCCCCAAAGCTAATCTCTCCAAGAGAAAGGCTGGTCGCAGACATTTAGGACACTTGGTAACTGTGGCCACTCTGTCAGGGGCAGAGGGCTTTTCGGTATTGCTTGTAAATATCCCTAGGATTGAAATGGTTTTGTCACCAGGAAACAAAATGTCCCTTCACAAATTTCAGTCTCTTTCTGATAGGCGAGAGTTTGGTACACACATCTGTCTATAAGGCAGGGCTTTATGAGATTATATTTCAAAGACATGCTTTTCTCAGGTTTTCAATGAGATCAAAATGTCCCATTAAATTTTTTCACCTGAGCTTTTAATCATACATGAAAGAAACAGGCCAACTAGGTATACGTCTATGCAAAACTCTCCAAGGGATAGCTCAGTGTTTGGATACGTTAGCTATTTGTAATGGAGAACTTGAATTTGGAGGATGGACTCCCAGGCTTTGCTCCCTCCTCTCCTCCAAACCCCTCTGCAGGCTACAGGCAGAGTGACCCATCTGAGCTGCAGAACAGTGCGTTGCTGCCGTTTGTAGCCCTCAGGGTGAGCACCACACTCCCACACTCCCTGCAGGGTTTACGAGGGCCTTTGCTCCCTGGCACCTGCTTCATCCTCCAGCCATCTCTCTCTCTCTTCCAATCCTGTGTCCCCCCATAACACTTTGAGATGTTGCCCACTTTACCTCAAAGTAATCCAGCTAAAAATGGTCACTAAGTGTGTGGCGAAGGGTTACAGATTTGATCGAGGCAGTCCTGGCATGGACGGGGACCGCGGCTGTAGAGATTGTGTCCTGCATAATCCCAGGGTGTGCTAGTCACACAAAAGTATATGCGAGGTACTGTCCTGCAAGGTACATACCATAAATAAGAATGCTGTAAATATATACAGGAACAATATCAGGTAGAAAGTGACAGATGAGAAATAATATGCTTTAAGAATTTTTGAAAAGAGTGATTTATTTAATGCCTCCTAGTTTTTATGTTTTTTGGTAGTTTTGTTTTTTAACCTCCAGTCCATATCTATAATCTCCTGGTTTATAATGTCTGGCTTAAAATTCAACTCCTCCAATCCCAATCTCAGTAATTAAAATTAATTTAAAGGAACCTCTCATAACTTGTGTGTTATATTTTGATTTTGTGACCAGCCCATTGTTCCCTCAGCATTCTCCTGCCTCTGGTTTTGTTCTCCCAGACAGAGAAGCCTATGGTCAGGGCTGCTGTCATACCTTCTCTGTACCCCCAGTAAATACAGGATGCCCCAGGGGTGCAAACTAACTTCAGTGGTAAGTCTGAAGGCAGCAGGGCTGCTTCCTAGCGGGAGAACTACGTGGCAGACGGCAGAGGACGGAAGCGGGAGGAACCCTTTTTATTCTGTACCCCCTTGTACTTTTCGAATTGATTATCGTGTAGATGAATTACTTGTCAAACAATTTATTTAATGAGGTATGTTTTTTAAAGTTAATGCCTCCCTTGGAGAGAAGCTTTTTAAAGCAGGATTCTTGGAGCCGGGGTTGTGGGAAGTGCCAGGCAGGGGAAGCCTGCAGCAGCGTTTTGCCAGCCTGGGCAGGAGCTGACATTGCCGTTATAGTTCTCAGATGACTCTGACCTATGGAAAATGTTCTTTAGAGGAAAAATTAGGAAATCAGGAAGTCTGGGCCGGCTGGTGGAGGGAGGGGGTCAGAAGCAGTTTCTCTTACTGTGTTTGAAGTTCTATCTGTGCTTTACAGAAGGATCTGTTCAGCTGTGGGCACTAACACGTGTAGCATGTGAGTGCTATAAAAGAGAGAGGCTGCATAGACACCTGGATGGGTACCTCTTGTCCTGTAAAATGACAGCTGTACTGGTGACTGGTATAGTTGTGGACGTCTGTGTTGTTTGTAAAAGTTCTGAATAATAGTCCCAGGCTATTCTCTGGGACAGTCTCACCCTAGACCATTGCCAGGTGTCACCAACTGAAATTTTGGCCCAGCCTTCTGCCATCATGGGAAACTAGAGATGGGTGAGTGGAGGACCAACTCTCGGAGACCAGGCCCCTCTGGTCGGCCTGATCCTAAGGCCGTCATAAGCCTGGCTCTTGCCTAAACAGGCTGAGCTGCAGCATGGGACCAAGACCTGGGGCAGCGTGTGTGAAGCGTGCCTGGCAGGTGGTTTTAGAAAAGATTCCCTGCAGTTGACCAAGTTTCTGCACCAGAAGAAGTCCAATCACTGTCCCATAAAGCTGGAACCTCGTCACTCAGGGCCTCAGTTAATTTGACCTTTGTTGTAGAAATAGCTAAGAAATCAAAAAAGTCTGTACACTTGTGAGGGAGGAAAGAATGCAGATCTTTCCTGGGTACCCTTTATACTTTTTGAATTGCTTACCATGTAGCTGTATTACCTGTTCACTCATCCCCTCCCAGGGTGGCACGGTTCACAACTGATCCTCTAAGTAAAAAGGGTAGGCAGAGAGCATTACGCCCGCTCCTCCCTGCCTGCAGAGTGCCCTGCCCAGTGCTCTCCACCCCTCATGGCCCACCAGTCCCAGCTGATACACTCTTACCTGGTCCTTCCGGAAACAGTCCCTGCTCTTTCTAGAAGGTGAGGGCTCTGCCCTCTACCGCTCATCTCATGAGGTGATGATCGCAAAGTGCCTCACTCTGTTGTTACCTCTGAATCCTGGTCCCGGTTAGATGGGAAAGTCGCTGACAGGTACGTCGGTGCGACAGCCCTGAAATGTCTGACTGTGCTTTGCCTGCAACAGACATTCCCCAGTTATTTCGGAGGATTTCATGTTGTTTCAGAATTGGATGGAGGTCTTCTAATCCACACTCTGACCTGGTACAGATGTCCTGACGGACCTGACAGGTGGTTACAGCTGTTGCTTAGCTGAGAGAGTAGAGAGATCTAGAGGCAGAGGAGTTTACTCTTTTCAGAGTATTTGATAATAATTACCTATACTTAAAAATTTTTAGATTACAAGCATTTTTGTAGAAGAATTCAAATAGTAAAGAGATGTATGGGCTAAAAAGAGCAGTTCTCCTTCACCGTTAATCAGTGCACCCTGTGAATGATGTGACCTCATACTTCACAGTACGTCACAGTAGCAGTCTGCTAGGGCCGTAACAAGGCACCACAAACTAAGTGGCTTAACCAACAGAAATTTACCGTCTCATAGTTCTGGAGGCTGGAAGTCTGAAATCAAGGTGTTGACAGGGCTGATTCCTTCTGAAGCTGTGAGGGAACTCTGTTCTACGTCTCTCTCCTAGATTCTGATGACAGCTAGCAGTCCTTGGGGTTCCTTGGTTTGTGGTAGGATAACTCCAGTATTCACATGGCATTTTCTGTGTATGTGTGTGTGTGTGTGTGTGTATATGCGCGTCTGTGTCTCTGACCAAATTCCCCCCTTTTATAAGGACACTAGTCATAGTGGATTAGGACCCACCCAAATGACCCCGTCTTAATTTGACTACATCTGCAAAGGCCCTATTTCTAAATATGGTCATGTTCTGAGGTTCTAGGGCACATAGTGGGCACTCTAAGGTACAAATGAATTTTTGGAGGACACAGTTCAACTCATAATATTGTCCATACCTCAAATTTCCATCTAGACAAACAAAATCATAGCTCTTGGTTCCATGCCATAAGATTTGAGAATGGCCTTTGGACCAAAAAATTAAATAGATAGATAGATAGATAGATAGATAGATAGATAGATAGATAGATAGATAAAAGCAGAATCATGTTACCAACTGAAAGGGAAATGAAATTAATATTTATTAGGTATCTCTCATTGTACGTGAACTTTGCCAATTTTATCTCTTTAGTCTTTACGACCACCAAAAATTCCTTGACATCAAAGTCTGTCTTATCCACTGTGATGTCCCTACTGCCTAGTGTAGAACCTGATACTGTAAGTAATACAACAAATATTTCTTGAATCAACAAACTCTGTGGAGTAGATATTATCTTCTCCATTTTAAGGATGAAGAAACCAGTTCAGAGATGCTCAGGCACGTGCCCCAAAGTCACACAGCTGATAACTTACCTGCAGGATTGGGACCCAAGCCCAAGCCTGCCTGTCTTCTAAGCTTTTGTCCTTTCCATTAAACTGAAACCAGTGGTTCTGAAAGTGTAGTCTCAGCACTGGCAGCCCTTTGCACTGGCCCACGGAAGCAGCACGTCTCGGGTGAGAGGTGCCAGCAGTCTGGGTTTTAGCAAGCCCTCCAGGCGACGTCATACCCACTGCAGTGTGGGAGCCCCTGCTCTAAATGGGAAGCTGGCTGGGAGGGGTGAAGAGTGGGTGTGGAGTTAGAGAGTGGCTTGGTCAGTTTTTTTCTGAGTCGCCTGTGCAACTGCAGGATTTCCAGGAACCTCCCCTTCTACTCCAACCGTTGTTACTATTTTTTATGCGGAAAAATTACATTACCCACCATTTTTTAAAAAGGGGAAGGAGAAAGAGAAGAGTGCTCACAGGTAATTGTTTAAATATGAACTCTTTTTCAAGTTTTCTTTCCTCTGATGGAAATGAGACCTCCTGGAACTCTGATGAAAACACCACCGAGAACTCCCAAGTTCAGCTTCAGCTTTTCTACCTAGAAAAGAGAACTGACAGTTCTCTCTAGGATAAGACTGTCAAGATGCTTTGAAAGCTGCCAAAAAGACTTCAAAGTTGTATGAAGTAACAATGAAGGTGGAACTGACGGCTCCACAGAATTTCATCTGCACAATCATGAAAGAAAAGACCAGAAGCACAGGTGCAGCAGCTGCCTGAACAGACATCCATTTCTTATTAGTAAACTGACAGCAGATAGTCACGAAAGCCAGCTATTCACTGGACAGGCGGCCAGGACTCAGTAATCCTTTGCAAGAATGACCTGGTTCTTAAAGGAAGCCATTTTTCTTCCAGAAGGTCTTGGTGGCAGAAGAGGGTAGCAGCCAGATGCCAGCCACAGGGGAGAGGCCCAGAGCCCTGTGAGGTAGCGGCCTGTGCAAGGCCTAAAGCAGGGTTCTACCGCTGGGTTCTGCCTGGAGAAGGCGGTGAGGCTGTGCAGCATGAAATCTGAAAGCACCCGAAGCTAAAGCCAGAGGAGGGGAATAGTGTCACTGACTACGTGGCACTGTCTTCCTTTGGGAAACTGTACTATCGCCCTTCGTAGAAGGGGTACCTGGGGTTGGGGGAAGAGGGGCTGGAAGAAAGAACAGGATCTAAAGCAGAATGCTCAACTTCAAGCCATTTGCCCAGGTTCACTTTCCCACATGGCTTCTGCTACAAGGTGGAAAATGAAATACTCCTTTATACAGTACTAAAATTGGTATCAGCGTTCCTCTGCTCCCTCCCACATCCCCCCACCCACGGCCGGGTACCTGACAGTGTTGGAGGCAACCACTGCACACAGAGATTTCAAAAGGTTCCCCTGGGCCAGCCTGGAGCACCATTACTGGGAACTGAGTCCACATCAGCAACTCTCACTTTGCCAAAGCAGAAATGGCCTGGGTCCAAGAGTGAAATTTGGTGGAAGAAATTAAGACAGGATGCCATTCTCCCTAATTTTCAGGAAGGCCTCAGATGACTCGCCTGCCTTTTAGCAGTCACAGTAGGAGACAGCAAATCTTCCGCCTCTGTATTTTTATGTCTACTGATAAACAAGCCATCTTGCTTTTCCTCTTCTGAGCAGTGCCAGCTTCTGTAATGGTTAATAGATTGTAATTAAACATCGTATCCCTTGCTATTTCGATTTGAGACCAAAGGAAATTACTCTGGCCATGTGCAGACACAGAGGGGAAAGCCACGTGACTATGGAAGTGGAGATAGGAGGTGGAGATCGGAGTGAGGCAGCTGCGAAGTCAAGGAATGCCAAGGATAGCTGGCAACCACCAGAAAAGCTAGAAAGGCAAAGAAAGATGTTTTTCCCTAGAGCCGTCAGAGCGAGTGTGGCTCTGCATACACTTTGATTTTTTGAACTTCTAGCCTGCCTAACTGTGAGAGAATAAATTTCTGTTGTTTTAATACACCTAACTTGTGGTACTTTGTTACTGCAGCCCTAGCAAACTAATACAATTGGTCGATGTGTATATCTTTTTACTTCTCATTTATAATTTTCACAACAATCCTTCAAATTGAATGTGATTAGCTCCTTTGATAAATGAGTCTCACAGCCAGTGAAGCTCTACCTGGGATACGAACCCAGTCTCCAGAGGTGCTCTGCCCACTGATCCTTCCTCTCTGGCCTTATTCCTTTATGCACTTGATCTCTGTTTGTAACCACTTGTTCTTGTAAAGGCTGGTTGGTTTCATGTCACATAATAATTCTTCTAAATAATTCTCTTTCATTCCATCATGTTCAACAAGTACTTGGTGAATGAATTATTTTAAATTAGATAGGATTAAAAATTAAAACTCTAAGAGAAAAATTAAGTATTTAGTGAAGAAAGCATGACAATGGCCCATGATCTTTATGGGAAATCTGTCATTGATGTTTTCAGACGATTAGTACTCTGGTAATACTTGCTCTCTGGGACCAGGTACCAATATGGACAGTATCTGTCAATAGTCCTTGGAAGGATAAAAAACAGAAAGAGTATAGGAAACAGAAATGAATGTCAGAAATAATGGGGCCATCAGGTGACCAATTATGTTAATTAACAATTATAAATGTTTTAAAAAGAGTACTTTTTACCTCCAGATAATGAGAAGCTCATTACTTTTCATTACCATTGCGGTAAAAAGTACTCTTTTTTAAAACATTTATAATGTTAAGCAACATAGCCCACATGAGGATAAGCACCCACTCAGCTATTTTTAGGAAGCTGGTGAGGGTGCCTTTGGTCTGGATGACCACTGAGACCCACCAGTGTTTTATGAGGTCACAATTTTATATCTAAAATAACACTCTTCGGAGTGAACTAACCCTTTGATCTCCTTGGTCCTCAGTTTCTACAAATATAAAATTAAATTTTTTAACAGAGACGGGATGATAGCAATGACTTTTCTTTAAAAACCTTAGATTTTTAGGTTATCTAAAAATTAAAAAGATGTCTCCTCTTACAAAGAAGCTCCTGAGATCTATTTGCATACTCCCAGTGGTATCACCTTTATCTGCTCATATTCATTCATGTCCAGTCCCTTCAGGTACTCATCATCTGACTAAAATGAGTATGTATAAGCAGTTGCTTGCATTAAAGACAATCGAGGACATTGACTGCAGTCACACATTTCCTCTGAAATCTTATATGTATCCATCTCCACATGGGAAAACTAGCTGGTGACTGTATGAATCAGGAGTAGTCTTTTAGATAATCCAGGATTAAAAATGCTATATGTTCTTTTAAAAATCTGCCTTTTCAACCCCATAGTTCTTTGAATCTTCTGACTTCCGGCTAACCTGTTACTTTATAGTTAGGCACAGGCCCTTACTTCTTTTCTTTTCCAGATGATTTACACAGCCAAATAATATTTATAAGTAGAGGCTCTAGCACTAATCTTTGAAAAATTTTTACAAGGAAAATAAGTTGACTCATTAATTGGAAATTTATGGAGCATGTAGTCTGTGACAGCATAGGGCTTGATGTGCCTGATTTGCCCCAACTGCTATCCTGAGCCAGAACCATCCTTAGGAGAATCTGAACAGAGCCAGATGAACAGATATAACTGATGCTCTCTTTATCTTTTCTCTTGGTGGCTTACTAGCCACTCTTTTATTTTTATGTGATTGAGGTTAGAGTGTGAAGTAATCAATTTCAAGCAGAACATTAGCCAATTTCAGTTTCCTTTCTAACTCAGAAATGGCTTTCCTTTCTTGTTTTGCATGGGGTAAAGAGAGGGCTAATATAGTTAGCATACAGGCTTATTGCATTAAAGTACTAATATTATTTTGCCTTTTATTTTGTATCATTAGTAAGTTTCGGATTTAAAAAAAAAATCACATTCCATGCCTATGAAACTCAATTTTTCACATTGCATTGTTCTGTGGGTCTTTTAAAAATACCCTTAATAATACATGACAAAATAAAGAAGAAAAATAGGTGATAACCTCATATTAGGCCTCTCAAGCATAAAGGAATTTGAAAAGTGGAGAGCCTACGAAATATGAAAAATTTATTTTCTTTCAGCAGCTGTCAAGCACTAACTGTAATAATCTGTTCTGTGCTTTATCTGGTATGACATAGAAGCTTAAGAAGTTGTTAAGAAGAAATGTAACAAATGGCACAATTTTTATCACTTACCAGAGAGACAGTACAGACTGGGGAAAAGCTATGAGTTTGACCAAGTAATTTTCAGAAAATTTGGCAAAATGAGCAGTCAGGTCCTTCTGCCCTGACTGCAACCAGCTGGCAGCTTGATAAAGCAGACAGGCTCTCCAGCCGGGCCCTCCGTGTCTCAGCAATTCCCGAATGAGAATGAACTCAGGCGACAGTCCTCACAGCCAAAGCCTCCCTCCTCCTCCTAACTGCAGATGGAGAAGACTAATGCTGTCTTTAAAATTCCATGTACCGACTTGACACATGTCTATCAAAATGTTATACTTAGATTCTTTGACCCACAATTTCTACTGTTAAGAATTTATCCTACAGATAGACTTAAGCAAGTATGCATCGATTCACGTAGGAGGATGTGCACTGCAGCACTGTTACCATATAAATGACTGGAATCAACCTTTGTCAAGTTTCTGCTTCAATAGATGATGGTACGTATATATGCTAAATCACAATTTAGTTGTCAAAAATAAAAATGTAGAGCCATAGTAATGAGAACAGTAAACTACAGCTTAGGACAAGTATTCTCCTCTGATTTGTACAGAAAGTAAAAATATTAGACAGATGTGCTTGTATAGACATAAAACATTTCAAGAATATATTTCAGCAAGTGTTGATAGGTTAGCTTCTGGGGATGTAGGGGGAGGGGAACGTTTACTTTTCAACTTATACCCTTTGCACAATTTGGACTTTTAGCATGGACAGGCAGAAAATAGCCCAGCTGCCTGAGATCCTGCTCTTATAACAGCCAAATAACCTCAGGCTGTGTTCTCTGCCTTAGTTTCATCATCTACAAAAAGGAAATTCATTCAGGAAACTTTTTGAATATCTACTATGCGGCAGGCACTAGAAATTTAGAATTGAATAAAACATAAAGAATACCAGTCCTCAAAAGGTTTACATTCTAGTCAGAAAAGGTGGATAATTTTTTAAAATTATATATGCACACATGTGTATAATATATAAAGTATATGTCAGATAGTAAAGAATGCTATGGAGAAAAATAAAGCACGAAAGAGGAGAGGGAATGGTGTGGGGTGGCGTATTGTAGGGACTCATTTAGTCCTTACAATAACTCTTAAGAGTCCCTACAATAACTCAGAGTTATTGTGTCAATACATGTAGGACACTTAGAACACTCAATAAATGTGAATTGTTATGATTATTATGAGCATATATTACTTTAAAATGTAAAAGTAAATAACTTTTAAACAAACACATGCCACCAGCGTCCTTTAAAATCTCATGTCTTCAATAGTTTGCAAAACTTAAAAATGGGGATATACTTCTTTTATTTTACGAGTGTAAAATTATGTCGTCCAGCTACACTGGCCTTTTCTCCATTGCCTAAGCACCCGGCTGTCTCCTGCCTGCTGGCCTGTCCCCACATCTTCACCTGCCAAACTCCTCCAATCCTTGGCTCACCACTTAACCTTCCTGATCTGAATTTGGTCTCCTTGTCATATTCTCTCAATATATCCTTTTCTTTCATAGCACTTAACCAAATTTATAAATCAATTGGAGTGGCTTATATGTGAGTATCAACTCTGCTTTTCGAGCCAGACTCCTCCCCGAGGACAACCTAGGTGGGGAAATGTGAAGGACAGGAGAGAAGGGTAGGCATAGCATGGGCGAAGAGTGGAGAGTTTTCACTGCTGCTACGTGGAAGGGGAAGCAGCTGAGAAGGGATTTAGAGCAAGAATGATGTATAGGGATTTTTATATTGTTCGCCGAGAATGAGCAAACATTTTATCCTTAAGTTGTAGTAATAACCTCCAGAAACTCTCTGAGGTCGCTTGGGAGCTCAGGGTGAGGTTCTTTTGAAACAGGTGAGATTCTTCAGCTATGGATGAAGGGGTGTGTGTGTGTGTGTGTGTGTGTTGCATACTGATCTGTTAAGGTTTGAAAGGACTGATAGCATTGCCAAGGATGTGAGAAAAAGTAAGGGCGTGCAAAGTTAATGGGAAGTTAAATTGGTGCAATTTCTCTGAAAGAGAAATTGTATAATATGGATAATATATTTTATGTTTGATCAAGGAATCCCCATTTCTAGGAACATAACTTAAGGAGTTAACAGAATGACAACCGAGTAAGTGGTTACAAACATGTATACAAAAGCATTTATTTTATTATTGTTTATACTAATAGAAATTAGAAGCTATCTGGCTGGTTAAATAAATTACATTATATATGTGCTATTGAACTCTCTGCAGCCTTGAAAAACATGATGAAATTGACATATTTATTAACAGAGATGCTCCCTGCATATTATTGCATTAAAAAAAGATGATGAAACACATGTAGAATATGATCCAATTTGTAGAGAATTATATAACTATATCTATACATATCAGCATATAATTATAGAAAATCTACAAGTATAGAAAGAAGTCTGGAAAGATATAACAAAATATTAACAGTGATTTTAACCAGTTATGAAATTTTGCTGTTTTGTGTCCTTTTTTGCGTTCTATATTTCTTGAATTTTTAGAATAAGAATTTATCATTGTTACAAAAATAATAAAACTATCTAAAATAGTATTTAATAGGTCAAAAGGGAACAAGGCACTCTGGAGTTCAGTCCCTTCCAAAATCAATACTTGTATGCTTTGCCTTGAGTATGATATTTCTCTACTGTGCTGTAACTTTTCTCACTGTACTCCTGAAGAATCGCTCTATACCACTAGATACAGTGATTAAAAATTCTCCACCGTCATCTCTCCAGCAAGATGCCGGAAGTATATAAAAGATCCTATGATGCAGTATAAATTAGTTGTCCTTATAATAATCTCTCATCATGTCTTCTACTTCTCTGTCACAGCACTTAACCAAATTTATAACTCTAAGTCAATTGAAGTAGTTATTTGTGAGTATCAACTCTGCTTTTCACAGTAGTATGCTGTAAAAATGGCAATAAATTTTTCCATCCCTATATGTTCACCTCTTTGAATGTGACTTTTCAAGCCCTCCCATCAAGAGATGAAGTGTATTTCATGGCATGACCACGTGACTTACTTTGGCCAATAGGACATTAACAAACGACACACGCAGAGTCTTGAAAAGAGCTTGCACATTGGGTCTTGCTCTCTTACTGCGCTTGAAACTCTGAGACCATCACATAAATGAGTCTAAACTAGCCTACTGGAAAATGAGAGGCCACCTGGGGACCCCAATCAATAGCCTGTCAACTGTCAGACATCTGAGCCAGGCCATCCTAGATCATCTAACTTGCAGTCAACACACCACTGACCACAGTCACATAAGGCAGCCCAGCAGAGATCAGCCAAGCTGCCCCAGACCAGAAGAACCACCCAGTCAACCTACAGAATTGTGGGCTAAAAGTGGTTGTTGTTTTGAGCCATTACATCTTGGGGTGGTTTGTTACTCAGCAAAAGCTAACTGGTACAGATCTTTTTTTATTGAAAGGTTATCTAAATTAAGACCATAAGAACCTTACATTCTTAATTATAATTAGTTTTTTTTTTTTTTTTTTTTTGCTTAATTAGTTTTCTATCTAACAATATTCTTTAAAGTAAGTACACAGGCAAAGAAGACCTCCACTACTGGACAATCAGAGTATGAACAAGATCTACATTTGCAGAAAATATCTAAGTTCCAGAAAGCTAGACAGTTCCTGGCAATGTCCTTTTATCAGAAGTTAGTCCCTCCAGTGTCTAAGCAGCATTAAGACCCTTATTTTAGGATTCATCCTGAATGTATGGAGAAACTCTAAAGGGTAAATGAACCCACCAAATCTGCATATAGGGTTAGATGTGCTCAGAGGGCATTTCCCTGAGAGCCATTACTATAACTCAGTCTCCTCTCAAGTAGAGTGGAGAGTTGTGGCTTTCTCCTATGTAGTGACACTCCATTTTACCCTAAGATGATCCCTTCAGACCTTAAGATGCTACCAGTTTCCAGAAGCCTACCCGTGGAAGTAGCTTTCACCGAGACCCCATTTAGTAAGTGATCTGCATATGAATATGTCTGTCCAGCTTCCAGAATAGAAGAAACCCCATTGGATCTGGGATGCATCAGATCAGAAATCACTGAAAACTGAAAAAAGCTGTAAAATTCTAGGAAAACATGACCCCCCCCCTAGAACTCTGAAGAAATGACATCACTTATGAAAGAAGAATAACCCCACAGTCAAACTCTAACTTAGTTTGCCTGGAGCTAATGTGACTAAGGTCCTTAATCTCAGTCTCTGGAGTCACTGACAAATAAGTTATGTTTAGTTCTCTTACTTGGGGAAACAATCTGGCGTTCTTTTGTAAAGATGAATGTGTGCACACCTCACATCCTAGCACCACACTCTGGGCTTATACCTTCAAGGAATTTGTACCTGCACACCAGGTTAAACAGTGTCCTTAACCATCTTGTTTGAAACCACTGGAAACCCAAATGTCTATCAACAGGAGAATGAATTTTTTAATTGTGAAATATTCACACAAAGGAATATTTTACAATGGTGAAAATGAATGAAATACAGTAACAAACAACAATATGAATGAGTTCAGAAGCATAATGACTTAAAAAAGCAAATCTTACAAGACTACATATAGTATGATATATTTTTATAAAGGTCAAAAAAAACTAAAGTTTATTAAAGGAGATATATATGTGGGGAAAATAAAAAAGATGAGGGAACATAAAACCAAAATTCAGGATAGTAGTTACTTCTGGAGTTGGAGCTGGAGCTGGGGATAAGCCTCAGGAAACTTTGTGAGCATGAATTATGGTCTAGTTCCCTAACTGAGTGGTGAGCTAATAGCTTACAGATATGTATATATATATATTTAGTATATATTAATTGTTGCATAATTAAATTTTAACAGTGAGTAGGAATAAGTAGAGAAAATGAATATGCTCAAAAGTAATGAAATAAAAGAAATGAATATTAAAATAACTGAGTTCTTAATGCTATCAAGTTGGTAAAGAAGAAAAACTTGTGATGATGGTAGGGGGAAAACTCTCATACACTACTGATAAGAGAATAAATGGATTTTAAAAACTCTTGGAAAGCAATTTAGAAATACATGTGAGAATCCTAACAATGATCTCTCATCCAGCAATTCTCTTTCTAGGAATTCATTTTAAGGAAGTAATGACAGATGTGCTGAAAGGTATAAGTAAAAAGAGGCTCATCTTAACAACAATGTTCATAATAGCCAAAAGTTAGAAACAACCTATGTGTTCAACAATAGGGGATTGGTTAAATAAATTCCATCAGTGGAATTCGTATAATCATTTATCTGTTACATTCATTTATTGAGGGCCCACAATGTGCCAAATGCTATTTTGGGGACTAGAAAATAAGCCAGACATCCTGGGGAAGAGCCTTCCAAGCAGAGAAAGCAGCAGTTGCCAAACCCTGAGGCGGCAGGTTGCCTGCGGGTCTGAGAAATGGCAAGGAGGCCAGTAGGCTGGAGAGGAGAAGCACATGGTATATAGGGCCTTGTAGGCCATTATAAGGAGTGGGTTTCTACTCTGAGATGGGAGCTTTAGAAAGTTTTGAGCAGAAAAAAAGACAAAATCTGCCTTATTTTCTATAGGTTTACCCCGGCTGAGCATTAGACAGTGAATGGGCAGGTGGAAGCAAAGAAACCAGGTAGGAGGCTTTTGCGATGTCTCAGGTGAGAGGTGATGGTGCCATAGATAAAGGTGGGTGGCAGTGGAGGTGTAACAGGTGATCAATTCTGGATATATTTTGAAGATAAAGCTAACAAGATTTTCTTACGAATTGGATATAAGGAGTAGGAGAGAAAAGAGTCGAGATTTTAGTCCTGATCAACCGGAAGGATGGGGTTACCATTAGCTGAGATGAGGAAGATTCTGGGAGACACATGTTGGGTAGTGGTGGGGAAATCAGGTGTTTTGGACCTGGTAAACTTGAGCTGCCAATTAAATATGTACATAGAGAGGTCATGTATGCAGCTGGATATATAAGTCTGAAGTTCAAGGATGAAATCTGGACTGGAAGAATTTGGAAGTCACTGATATACGGATGGTGCTTATAGACATGATACTGGATGAGATCATGAAGGGAATGACAACAGAATGGGTTGGAGAGAGAAGAGAAAGGAAGAGAAAGAAAGAAAGATTCAATGACCGAGTCTTGGGAACTGCTAGATTTAGAGCTCAAGGGCACAAGGAGAAAAATCAATCAAGGGGACAGAGAAGGAGCCACCAAAGGGAAAGGGAAAAAAATACCCAGGAGAGTTGGTGTCCTGGAAGCCAAGAGAAGAAATGTTCCTAGGAGGGGAGAGTGGTCGGAGGTCTACCAAATGTTGGTAGATGAAATTTGATTTGGATAGAGAAATTACTACTGGACTGAGCAAGAGCAGTTTTGGTAGAGTCATGGGGCTAAAAGTCAGCTTGGGAGTGGATTCAACAGAGAAGGGAAAAGGTAGATTTAGAGACTGATTATAGACAAGATTTTCAAGGGCTTTTGCTATAAAGGGGAGAGGGAAGTTTTGCTTAAGACTCCTTTGGTTGGGAACCATTACTTGTTTTTTCCCCCCTATTTTTTTTTTTAAGATAGGAGAAATAATAGCACGTGTGAAAATTAATAGGAATGATTCAGTAAAGGAGAAAAAGTGATGACTTGAGAGAGAGGGAATACCTGCTGAATCTACATCAAGGTAAGAAGGGATGCGCCTAAAGCAGGTGGTCAAAGCGAAAGGGTTGGCATTAGAGATTAGCCAGGGCGGTTCGTCCACTTTCCCATTAAAATGATGTCATACAAGACCATTTAATAATGTAGAATGATATCCGGTTAAGTTTTTAAAAAACATCATAAAACAGTAACAAGCATAACATTTATTAAGCACGATGCTTAATTCAATGCTAAAGCGCTATACATTTTGCAAGCATTATTTAAGCATTGTCTTGCTTAATCCTCTCACTGACCATAAAAGCCAAGAACCAAATTATCCTCATTTTCCAGATGTAAAACGGAGGCGAAGAGTGGTGAATATCTTGCCCCAGATAATGTAGCTGGAAGGGTAACTAGTACTCAACTGCAGGTGCCAGACTTGCTCGGACATTACCTCCAGGCCAACACTGTCCCACAGAAACATAATGATGTCACATACTAGATTTAAAAATGTCCAGTAGGCACATTAAAAAATAAAAATAAAAAAACAGGTTAAATTACTTTTAATAATACATTTTATTTAGATAACATCTAAAACATCATTTCAACATGTGTCAGTATTTTATCAGTATAAAATATTGAGATGTTTGACATTCTTTTTTCTGTATAGCTGTTCCTCAAATAATGTCATTTCATTGAACATTGTTTTGTTTATGCCACTGATGACCACTGTCTGTGTGGAGATGGCACGTTCTCCCCATGTCTGTGTGGGTTTTCTCCGGGTTCTCAGGTTTCCGCTCACATCCCGAAGCTGTGCACATGAGGTGAGCTGGCCTGTCTACATTGTCCCAGTAGGAGTGAGTGGCCCTGAGACAGAAGAGGGCGTCCTCTGCCGGGCGGGCGTCCACCTGTACCCTGGGCTGCTGGGATAGGTTCTAGCCACCTGCCACCCTGATCTAGAATAGTGGGTTGGAAAATCATTATCTGAGTGGTTTTTATTAGTCTTTCTTAAATGTATGCATAGCTCACATTTATTTCAATGTTTAATATTAAAAGTGTTTTGGGTCTTTATTTAGAGGTTCGGTGATGTCTTTGTGACCAGAAATATGCTATAGGAACTTAACTCTTGTTTATATCAATTAGCCTGTGGTAAAACTGGCTTTGTAATACAGCATTTGCTTAAAGTCACAGTTTCCAAGAACCTATCAACAATGTTGAGTGAGGACTTAGTGTACTGAGTCTTCCACATCTGGCCTGACACTTTATGGCACATCTCAATTCAGATGCTAAATCTTCATCGGAAATACATGATCTCTATTTAGAATTCATAAAACTTACAGTCAAGAAAGTAAATTCACATACTGAAGGTTTTCCAGAGTTAATAGTTTTTCATTTTTTCTTAAATTTTTTATTTTTTAAATTACAGGCGACATTTAGTATTCTGTGAATTTCAGATGTATGGCATACTAGTTTTTCAATAATTAAATTGAGTATCTACTTAGACTTTAAATTAATTAAAATTAAAATCAAAATTTCATTTCCTCAGCTGCACTAGCCACATCTCAAGTGCTCAAACCCGCATGTGGCTGGTGGCAACCGTGCCCAGATACCACAACACCAGACTTAACTACCATGTGCTCCTGCTTCTCTTTGCCAAGTTCTATCAACTTTTTCCTCAGAATAACTTTCACAGCTACTCTTTCTTCCTTTTCAATTCAACCGACTTTAACCACCATTAAATTCTTAATTTTTTTACTGCTATAAGACCATGTTAATTATACTTACAAAAAATCTAATTATAGCAGCTAACATTTGTTGAGTACTTACTATGCATCAAGAATTAACATGAACTCTATTAATATTCTCATCTTGATGATGAAATCGAGGCACAAGGAGATTAAATAATAATCTATTATTCTTTACCTCCTCTGATAGTAAATGAAAACAGTCCATCTTGCTATCCTATAAGTACTTCATGATAAGTGGAGAATTTTAATTTTCTCTTTTCGCCAGATATGGCAGGATGTTTTAAACATTCAACTTTGATGGTTCCCAAGCAAAGGAGTCATTTAAATCTTATGTTTTTGGTAAGGTATTTCCTGAAAGCTCAAGGGTCCTGACTGTTTTCTAGATCATTTCCCCGTGGAATCCAAACCTTGGATAATGTGTTAGGACAAATACAGAAAGAACTGTACAGTCTGGAAGCTATAATCACACCGGGAGGGAGAGTGCCAAAGTCTCAGGATTTTTTTCCACCTAGTACACTGGCTGATCCCAGGGAAGTCAGAACTATGAAAGGCAATCACTCTTTTTCCAAAGATGGTCTTTCTGCATCCTGGCTAGTAGCTCCTACCCTTCCCCCATTCTAAAATCCTGACGAAAATCCTCAGCTTGCCCTTCTCCATCACCCTGCACTTCCAGTCAGTTGCCAAATCTTCTAAACGCTACCGTAGGCATATTTTTCATATCTATGCCTTTCCACTTACCCCGATGTCTCCATCCCAGTGCATTCCCTTGGTTAGCCTTCTCCTTGACCTCAGTAAAATTTTCTGAACTGGTCTCCTCGCCCGCATCTCTCTGCTCTCAGCTTCTCGCATACCTCAACCATGTTTACTTCATACTCATGCTAATCCATCCTGAGCAGGCCACCCTCTGTGCCAGAAATCCTTCAAGGATTCCCTACTTAGTGTCTGACTTTCCAACCTTCATTTCTAGTATAACCCACACCTCCACTGCATTTCAGCCACCTGATCTACTTGTAATTCCCACAGTCTTTTACATTTTCTACCTGTGGACCTTTCCATAGGCTCCTCTCTCTTTTTAAAAAGCACCCATCCTCCATCTCTGCCCATCGAAATTCTACTGATTATTCTAGAAGCAAGTCAAGTGCTAACTGTTTAAATACGTTTTCTTCCTTTCCTGTCAACTTTTATATTGACACTCCTGCATTGTTTCACACTTGTTAACCTTATGTCATCATTTATATGTCATTATTTTTGTACTTAACTTTTCTGCCTAACAATATTTCTTAAGCACCAATGACATGTCAAGGGTATGAACTAGGCAACTGTGTTATCTAATTTAATTTAATTCTCATAACAGCCTTATGAGGTAGGCATTGCCATCCTCATTTTACAGATCAGGAATCTGAGGCTGTCAGAAATTAATTAACTTGCTCAATGTAGCATCCTTACTAAGTAGCAGAGTCATCACACATTCAACAAGTTTTATTCCAGTCTACATCTGCCATATTCCTCAGCCCTACAGGCTTTTCAATATAGATTTGAAGTCCCGTTAGGACAATTAGCACTGGAGTCTCAGGAAAGGGCAGATGTTTTCTGCCCCTCTCTCATTAGATTTAGATTTATAGTGCTATAGGAAATGTTCTTTGGCTCTCAGTGAACACTTCGCCCAGGCTAGCACAGGGCTCAAGAAATGATTCACAAAGTCAAACACCATGCAGGTTGTTTAGTTCCACTGCTGACCCTGATGATTGGAAAACTGTGAAAGGAATGCCAAGCCCAGCTCATGTTTAGCCATCTGGGACTCCCTGTTCTCTGCCACCAGTTTAGGCTGCACCTCTCTGTTCCCTGATTAGATCCTGAAGGATGCCTCAAATTTCAGAAACAAGGCTGGAACAGCATTGTTGTCATTAAGGTCGGCCTTGGTCTGATAAGGATCCCTGTCTTTAACACAACAGACTCACAAGAAATTCATATGAAGATTAAAAACAGAGAAGGCCTAGTCTACCCTGAATTGGTTTTTCACCATTTAGGGTTGGAAGCCCCAAAACTTGTTGGGTCAGTTCATATTGCCAAATGAAGAATATTATAATGGGTTTATTCTCTTCCTTATTGTTTTGGAGTCGAGGGTGTTCAGCAGCCAATGTTTGCTCAAGGAGAGTGTAAACAGGACTTGCTGACGCCTGTGGCCAATGAGCAAGAGTCCTAAGACACTTTCACTCAGACATGGCATATGGATCTAGTGGTAAGAAGCTTAATGGGAAAGGGGGTTAGGTAACTCTGTTTTTTTTAATTTGTATTTTCTCTTTCAATCTTCAAAGCAATTCTTTTTTGAGGTAGGTGTTATTGAAATGCCTATTCTATAGATCCAAAAACTGGGTGGTGAGTAATAGGCAGAGTCTGGAACCCTGGTATGCTGAGTTCCACAGCTTTCCACAGCCCTTAGCTCATGCTCTGTGGCAAGACCTTTTGCATAGGCAAATGTCAATCATTTAAAAAGCACTAAAGGCAAAATTTATATACGAGTTAGAGTTCTCAAGTATCAATATTATTCCCCCCCACCAACCAAGAATGATACGAAGTTTTAAATTTCTTAAATGTCTCCCATTTTCCATTGTTGACAAAGGTCTCTGCAAGAAGTAGTGGTTGAACGGTAAGATTCTTATCTTCCACGTGGGAGACTCCCCTGGTGGAGTCTTCAGTGAGTGGGCTTGTTTGAACTTTTTATCTTGGTTGATTAGAGACCACAAGCCACCAATACCAGTAAGCCACAGTCTCTTGACAAAATCATCCTGTTCCCAAGCCATCTTTAAACATCATAGAGTGGCTGGGTGCGCTGGGTGGAAATGTAGGTGGCCCAGGGCAGGTAGTCATTGGGACTGATAAAAGTTACCAAAAGTCCCACTGACTGGGGTCACTTACTGTGTCATATTCATGAATGAAGTCAAACATCTTTATTCACACAAAAATTCATTCCTCTCCCCCTTCTCATTTCTTCATGATCTGTTATGTTTTAGACAGTCTAATGGTTAGAACGCCTTCATAATAATATATTTCCATGTAGGATGGGGTTATTATTGCTAACCAGTTAACACTGACAAATTATAAAAAATATTCCAACCTCTCAAAACCTTATCCAAGTATGACATTTGGGATTACTTTTACAGAGCTAGACTCTTGATGTATTCTCAAGTCTTTCATATTTCATAGAGATGGCAAAACAACTTTTATTTTGCCTTCCCTAATGCAGTTCTTGTAAATATTTGTTGTTGCTTCTGCCATATGGTTAAAAAAATGAGGAAAATCAATTATTATTTCACTACTATAGAGACTGCTGAGTTTTGTTACTCCTTGATACCTTTTTGTGGCCCTCCAAAAAGAAAGAATGTTGAAAAGGCATTTTTGGGGGAGGGGGGCTGGACGACATTCATTACCTATTGTCTGAATTATGTTCTTAACATTTTAGAAATACCTTGAAAAAGACTTATGACATATGTTAGCAGAGGTCCAGAGAAGGAAAGTAGAGATTGGCGGAAAGAGATTACAGAACTCAAAGTCCGATCAAAGGTGGGTCATGTGCGGTCAGGTACACTTAAGTAAAGCACATGGGGGAGGCAAAGCTATAAAGAGGATCCGCTCTCAGCAGCTGGCAAGGTAACTGGATGTTTAACACGGAAGGGGGAGAGAGAGGTGATGGGCTCTTTCAGTGCCTCTGGCACATCTACCCGCACACTCCTTTTTTGAAGCCACGATAAAACCGCTTCGCTGCTTTCCCCTGGCTCTCCTAGCTCCTTTCTCACCTCACTTTCTATTTTGCCATCTGTACATAATATTTTGTTTTCAGCCACTTTTAAGGTAATTTCATCACAGTTAGAAAACAACCCAGGTTTTCTTCTTCCCTTATTCCCGAACCAGGGACCCAACTCCTTCCTGGGCTCCTTGAAGCTGGGATCTTTCTCCCTGAGCCCTGCAGCCCAAACTGTGAGGATGAGCTATTTTGTGAGTCTTGGCTTCTCCATGACGCCGGTTTGCCCCTCCCCACCCCCCATCCCCGAAGAAACCTAAACTCCGTGGCCTCTGAAACTAAACTGCCTGTGCCTAGGTCCCCAAGGTCTTCACCGAAATCCAATATTTTTCGGAGTAACGTGGGGTCGGGTCGGAGAAAACAGTACCTCTTTACAGGCGTGAAGCTCCGGTCCCGCTCCCTGGGTCACCTGGAAGGCGGTCCCAACCCAGAGCAGCAGCCGCAGAAGCCGGAGTGTGCGCCGCTCAGTTCTTCCCCTGCCTCGGGGAGAGGGATGGAGGCTGCGCCCAGGCTCAGCCATAGCGTTGTCCAGAGCGAGCGGCAGCAGCGGCTCAGGTGCTGCGGCTGCCGCTACCACTAGCAGAAGGCGGAAAAAAAATGAGAGGGAGGTTCACAGGGGGAGGATGCAAGGGGCTGGGCTCGCTTCAGTCACCTCCCTGCGGCGACGCCAAAGCCGCCCATCCTTCCTCCTCCCTCCTTCCTTCTCCTCCTACCCACGTCGCCTTCACCCGCCTC
>NW_006442103.1:9804945-9813401 GCF_000325575.1 Pteropus alecto | reverse complement strand
GTGGGCGTGCGCGCGCTTGGGGTCTGCAACCGGCCCAACAGGCGGGCATAGGGCTCGTGTAAAGAACGCGGTGGAAGCATCCTCCAAGCCATCGCCACCAAATTCATGTTTTCCACTGCGCTTTCGGGCCATGGACTATTTATGAGCATCTCTAATTTTGCAGATGTGGCGCCCCTGCTCTGTGTGAAGCAAGAGAAAGAAGAGTGAGACGTCATCGTCTCTCTTCTAGAAGTTACAGCATAGAAGAGTGGCCCCAGTAGGTGTTACCTACTGCAAAGGCAGCTGCTTCTGGAGATCTTATTTCCATCCCGCCAAATCCATCCGTGCCTTTACAACCGACTCAGTGCGAAGCCTTGAGACTCGTGTAGTTAAACTGGATTTAAGCTAGGAGAGTTTGCTTAGCCGACAATTTCCGAGCACGACACGTGGGCTCTTAGTCTCTCAACACCCCCATTCTATTATTGCTTGGAGGGGAAAAAAAACCTTCTGTTAGATGCGAGGCAGAAGGAAATTTATGGGTCATCTTTTAGCACTTCTTTCGTCAACTGAAGTCTCTTGCAGAAGTTCTGCACGCCAGACCGGCGTTTTTCTCCTAGGGTTCACCAGTGCAAATCCAAAGCTCCTGGGTGCGCTCACCGGCGCTTTCCCTCCCTGTTCTCAGTAGCTTCCTCTCGAGGCGCTTCCCGCGATGAACCGCCAGGTGGGGCTCTTCTCGAAGGGAATTCACCTCAGTCATAGATAGGGGTGCAGTTGCATGGCAACCGAAAGTGGGCGTTCCAAACAATTGGGACCTGGGATCCTCCCGTGCAAGGTTGTGTGCGGCTGCGCGGGCCTCCCATCCTTCCGAAGGGCGTCTCTCTGGGCTTTTACTATGCCTCCCACCCGAGACCCTTTCCCGCACCTTAAATCAGATAACAATGATTCCTACTTAGGAAAACTTCAGTCTTCCCAGGTATTGTGGTTTCTTGCGCAGAGTCCCAGCAGACACTCTTTTGTCTGTCACCTTGAGGGGCAGAGTTGGTAACTTAAAGGACTGGTGAAGACACTGAGTCAGGTACCAGAGAAGTCTGTTTCCTGCCTGCCTCCATGTCCCCATATTCAAGTCTGCTAATGTTTCAAAGTGCTTTTTAGCAGGGGGAAGTCGAACTGTAGTCCAGAGGAACAAGGGTCTCTCCCTGCCCTAAGCAGTGTTGAGTATAATGGGACTTTAACAGGCCCAGATCCCCACCCAAAGCTACACTTTGCCCTCTGAAAGCCACCAGGTCATGCTTTATACATCTGTCTTCACACCGTCTCTGTCTTCTGGTTAATCCCGGAATGTGTTTGTGCATGTGTGTCAGTGATTTGAGAATTTAGAAAATCTTTTTTAGGTAGAAGTGTTTGGGATGTTTGAAGAAGCACAAAATAAGGTGAATTAGACAGTAATTGTGGCTTAATAACAAAGCCAAAGAGCTTCCTTTTATTAAGCATTATTTACTATATGCCAGGTACTAAACATTGAGGATATATAGATAAATTAGGTATAGCTCCTGCTGTAAAGAAGCTCTAGTAGGAAGGCCAGACACAATTGCTACAGCAAAAATGCTCGCACGGTAGCACATGCTGTAACAGTTATACGTAGTGTGTCAGGAGAACTGGGTGCTTAAAGGAAAGCTTCCCAGAGCAGGTGAGTTTTGACATCAAAATATGAGTTAGCTGGGCCAGGTGAGGGAGGAGGTGGAATGTAAGTTAGGAAGCAAGAAACAGGAACCAGACATTGAAGGCAAAGGAAGCAGCAGGTATCCATAGACCTGGAAAGAAGAGAGAGGGTGACTTGTTTGGGGGCCAAAGAGTCCAGAATGGCTGGAGTGTCCATGTGATGAGGCGTGAAGAACGCAGGAGCTGGAGAATGGCCTTGTCGGGCTGGTGTGCTGTGTATACCATGCAGGTGAGCTAGGATTTCTTCTCGGAGGTGCTTGGGAAGCACGTCGAGATTTTAAGTACTAGAGCGCCACAATAGATGGGCGTTTTAGAAAGCACAAGTGGCAGTGGTGGGATGGGAATGGCACAACAGGATCAGCCAAGAGGCAGGAGCCTCAGGAGGCAGCAATCTCCAGGAGGAAGAATAATGGATCTAAAGCAGTGATGCAGGGGATGGCGATAAGGTACAGATGTGAGAGAGATGCAAAGGGCAGAATGATGGGACTTTGTGGCTGACTGGATATGAGCCCAAGAGAGCAGATGAGTGTAGGGTAACTCCTAGGTTTCTGCGGGCTTAATTGATACCATTTACTGAATGAGGCATCCAGGGGAAGCAGGTTTGGGGAGAAAGATACTCAAATCAATTAGGTAGATATTGCTTGTGCGATGCCTGTGGGACATTTAAGTGGAGATGAATAGCAGGCAGTATGATTGAGACTTCTGGATTGAAGATATTTATCTGGTAGCCACAGCATCCATATGGTGGTTGAAGCCAGAGAAGGAAATGAGCTCATCCAGCAAATGTGAGAGTAAGGAAAGCAGAAACCAAACCCCTGGGGAATGCCACTGTCTAAGGAAAAGAGAGGGAAAGCCGAGAAGGGAGCTGAGAAGAAACAGCTACAAGCAGGAGAAAAACCAGGAGGAGCTGGATCCATAGAGGGTGGAGAGAACATTTGAGAGAATCAGAATCGTGGTGCCAGAAACTGCAGAGATCAAATAAGATCATGTCTGGAAAGGATCCACTTGACCTAGCCACAGAGATCATTGGTCATCAGCAAGAGCAGTTTTAGTGGGTGCTTGAGGCAGAAGCCAGACTGAAGAGAGGATACAAAGCGAGAGGAAGTGGAAATCGTAAATGTTGACTCTTGAAGAAGAGTCTGGCTCTGTAGGAAAGGTGATAGAGTGGTAGCTACACAGTGATAAAGTTATGAGAAGCTGGGTACAGGGAGTGCCAGGATGGTACAGATCTCTGAGGCACAGGGAAGGGCTGGGTTCAGGGAAGAAGTAAAAGGGCCTTCCCTTTCTCTGAGATGGAAAGAAAGTGGGTGGGAAGATGGCTTTCATGCTAGACTTTCTTGGTGAAAGACAATCTCATCCTTTTCTGATAGAGATGATGAGGCTTATGTAGCCTTCGGGGAATGGGAGAGTTGCTTATGCTTATATCACGTATATTTGTGATTTTCTCGTTTCATTTTGCATCTTTCTTGTTGATAGCATAGTGCCTCATACATACTATTCAATTAATGTCTAACTCAGCTGAATCACACAGCATTTTGACATATATGGTGGGGGCGGGCAGGGAGATGGTTCCAACATCAGATAGGATGAATGAGATTTCTACTAGGTTGTAGTTGTACTCACTGGAATTCAGTAATGGATTTGATCAGTACTTCATTTTTGAACACCACATGTTAGGTTGCTGTGCTGGGTACTAGGGACACAGTGGCAATCAATATTTTACACATAATGAAAAAATCAGTTTCGTGCTTTCCACATCCATGCTTATGAGGTTCTATTTAGAGGATTGAATGTTCAATGGACCTTTTTATTTGATGTTCCTGCAGTCACAATGACCCTTTCCTGCTTGCTGAAGTCTTTTTCTCACCTGCTTAGACACTGCACTTCCCTGATTCTCCTCTCTCTGATTACCTCTTACTGTCCTTTCCCTTTCCCTTCCCCTCCCCCAGGTATAGTATTGTGCAGTTATGAGCCATTTCTTCCCTTTTGGCCACACTCCTTTTTGCAGGTTTCAGCCACTGTTTCATGTGGACAACCCCCGCCCTCCATCTCTATTACTCGGCCTGAGCTTTCCTCCAACAGGTTGCACACTTCTGATTTTCTGCGTATTAATCGTATTAGGATGTCTTATTTTTTCCTCAAACTCAGGACATCTAAACCTGAGCTCATCATCTTCTCTATCTGCTCCTCCCTCCCCATCCCACTACACCCGTATTCCTGGCCCATTTCTGTCAGTTCCAAGATTGAAGACTTGGAAGGATCAAAAGCCTGCAGAGTCCTGCCTCCCATAGTTCTTCTCTTTGAAGATGTTCCTCTGAGATTCAATTAAAATAGGATGCTCCTCAAAAAATTAAAAATAGATCTACCATACAACCCAGGAATTCTACTTCTGGGTATTTATCTGAAGAAAACAAAAACACTAATTTCAAAAGATATATGCACTCCGGTGTTCATTGCAACATTGTTTATAATAGTCAAGGTATGGAAGCAACATAAGTATCCATTGATAAACAATTGGATAAAGGAGAGGTGGTACATATGTACAATGGAATATTACTGAGCCATAAAAAGAATACAATCTTAACATTTTGACAACATGGCTAGACCTAGAGGGTATTATGCTAAGTGAAATAAGTCAGAGAAAGACAAATGCCATATGGTTTCACTTATATGTCAAATCTAAAAACACAAACCATACTCATAGAAACAGAAACCAAAAGGATGGTTGCCAGAGGGGAGGGGAATGGGAGGATAGGTGAAAAATGTGAAGAGGGAATATACTCAATATTATGGTAAGTTTGCATAGTGACAGATGATTACATTATAAGGTATAAAAATGTTGAATCACTATATCGCACACCTGAAACTAATATAACTAATATAACATTGTATTCCAACTATACATAAATAAAAATAATTTGAAACAATAAACAAAAAGTAAGATGGACTAAGGGGATGGATGTCACTGATGCTTCCACAGCAGCAAGGACCTGTAACCAGGTAACCAGGTCCTGGGTGTGGTTTATCTTTTGCAGAAATCACCACATAAGAACCCAACTCACCTTGCTCAGCAACAGGAACCCTGGAGTCGGCTCAACTCAACTCCTACGATCACCTCTATGAGGCGGGATGCTTATTTTTTTGACCCTGAGGTACCTAACATTGAAATGCTATTTCTCTTTACCTCTCTTTAGGACTCATTAATATCCTCTTTGAAAGGTAGTCTGTCCCTGACCGCTTTAGAGTCTTTCTTTTGGTCCCCAATTCAAGATCCAAGATGCTACCAAATCTAAAACCAAATACCAATTTATCTGGCCCCTGGGAAGTCAGAAGGCTTGAATTTTGCACCAGTCTGTTATCTGGAGCAAATCATTTTCTCACCAAACTTCTCTCTTCTTATTGAAACAAAGGCTGAATATAACCATGAATGAGAGAAGGCCCATTAAGCCCAAGTCAGGGACAGAATAGTGATTCCACGTGGACAGGGAGAGCTCACTACTCCTTAAACCTAACCATGAGAGAACTCCATATTGACAAGAGTCACCGTGTATAGTTTGGTATGTAAGGAGTTGGTGGATCTCAGGCCCTCAAGGGGTTCACTCTGCTTTTGGGCAAGAGTAGAGCCCAAGAGAGTCTGATTAGAGTGGGTGGAGGAGGGGGCAGAGGTGGTGTGTTAACCCTGGAGCTGACTTCTTTGTAGATACCGAAAGATGACCTGGATTTCCGCTTAGCAGCCTTGTACGACCACCACATGGGGGCGTTCAAGAACAAAAGTGAGATCCTGATACACCAGGAGACCATCCAGGATACCCATGCGTAAGTGGTGGAGGCACAGCCTCCCCACCCTAAGGATAATGCCATCAAATCACATGCGGCAAAGTGTCACCTGGGAAATATAATTCTTTGTATAGATTTCTGTATTTTTTACATCCGTACCTGGAAATGATGTTTTTTATTATCTGAAATGAACAGAGATCCTCCAAGATTGTTCTCATCTGTATTATCAAACGAAATTTTCCATTTATTCCAAAGGGTAAAAAGGCCTTTGGTTACTTCATTTCTGAGGTTGCATGCAACTGTCTTTCCCTCTTTACCTGTCTCCTTTTGATTGGTTTCACTTTCCTGTTCTTCCCTTATCATCATCTAGAATCATGAAGATCCAATCACCTGGAGGACTTTCGCCTTCCCCAACATCCTCCATCACTTCCCAAGCTAACATCAGACACTGGATCAACCCTAAGAAGGACTCCATCCACAGCATCCAGGGATCTATAGGTAAGAGTTAGAAGGGCAGACGGGTGGTGCTAGATTTTCTAAATGGACCCATGAATTAGGGATATCGGGGGACATGATGACTATGGAATGAATTCAATTTTTCAGGAAGACCCATAGCTACCTCCCAGCTGTCCTAAGAACCTTCTCCATAGGTGAATTACATATATGATGATTACAGGTTCCCAGAAAAGGCAAAGGATCTGAAATTCACAGCCCACTCCTTTTCTCCACAGTGTCCCCTCACACTGCAGCCACCAATGGAGGCTACTCCAGAAAGAATGATGGTGGCTTCTTCTCCACCTAGTGTTGACAGGCTCCAGGACTGATTAATCATAGTGCAACATCCTGCCACCCATCTCCATTAAATAGATTTGTGCAACGTGAAGCCTGAAGTGTCTGTTCTCCATGGACTGAGTTGCCACTACACTACTCTTAAAATATGGGTGGGGAGCTGGGGGGTGGAGGGGGTTGTTTCTGAACTTCTAGAAACTAGTCCTGTAGGGCATATTCGCAACTTGGAAAGGCATCTTGCTGAAAAGATAAGGATTTAGGACAGAATAGCAGTTTTCGGCTGGAGGCAGGTATTCATATTTTGTAAACAGGAGTCATTCCAACCATACAGATATATCCATTCAACATTTCTTGCAAACATTTGTGTCAGGCACTGAGCTAAGTGTTGGGGAAACAGGAATGGACAGAGCCCGTTGTCTTAGTGAACTTGTAGTCACTGTAATTTTGGCAGCTCTACGTAGCGTTAATATTTATGCTGTTACACTTAACAGATTTCCCACTTCCTGGATATAGTCATCTACTGGGCCCTACTTTTCCATGAGGGCTTCATCTCCCCGGTCCTGGCTTTTTGCCATTGTTCATTCTCTAACTCTGCTACTGTCTCCTTGCCAGAGGTCAAGTCCTTTTTTGTGTGTGTTAGTTTGTGCTGATTTTTATAAACCTGGGTCAACAATCTGGTGCTTGGGTTTGAAGTTACCTAAAAATGATGCTTTAATGTGGTTTCTAAAATCACAAGTCACTGATAGGAACGTGCTGTAATATTGGACAAGAAATGGCAGACTTTCTAGAACACTGTATGGTTAAATTCCCATTTCCCATTTCTAAGTTTGAACAGCAAATGCATAGTCGAATAATTCAGATAGGAAAAGGTTTCTTCCTGGTACTCAAGTGCAGGATCCTGAAATCAACTATCACAGTCCCTCTTTCAAAGAGATACTCCAATCTCTTCAGACAGTATCTGCTACCTAGTGGCAATATAAAGTTTCAGTTATTATTTAGAATGGATGAAAATGGCAGAGGGGTGACTCTCTGGATAGTCCTCATGAAGGTTGATACTGAACATCGAAAAATTTATTACTGTGATTCATGCATTGAGGCTTTTAAAAATAGATTCCTAGACCTCCCTGATAATTCTGATTCAGTAAATGTGGGGCAGGTCCCTGGAATCTGAATTCTTAAACGCTCTCCAAGTTTTCTGGAGACAGATACATATACACACAGACATGCATATATACCTATATCCCTTAGCGGCAGATGCTGTATAGTGCCTTTAGGCCAGGGGCTACCAGTGTGGGTACCATACAGTCAACGTGACAAGGCGGGCCTAAAGGAAAAAAGGGAGGCTAGGGAAGAGCAAGGCCTCCGTCTCCTTTCCGCTCCCGCTTCCGCGGGCGAGGTGACAGTTCATTCACCCTCCGTCCTCGCCCTCCGCCGACCGCTAACGCGTTAGCCCCACGCCGCGGGCGGCCGTGTCTTGGGGCCGGGCTCAGATCAGAATCGCCTCGATAATCAGCGGCCCGGGACAAGCCTGGCCTCGTCTATCTGATCAATTCATCACTTCTGAGCGCCGGGCCCCGTAGGACCGGTTCCGGGACCTCCGGGACCGCGGCGTTACCGCCGCCCAAGGGGCCTCGCTGCACAGCGCCCCGAGGAGAGGGCTTCGCAGGAGGGGAGCTTTTCATTTCGGGTCCGCCCGGCGGGGCTGGGGTCACAACCCGATCAAATAAGATCAATGTGTAGGCGGGAGTAGAGGCCAAGGGGGGGAGTGCACGCACTCACCTTGCACGCCCCACGCGCTCTCACATACGCGTCCACTCACACACTCGGCCCACACACGCCTTCCACGCGACACCACGACACAAAACACACAACCCGCACCCCAAGGCGCTCTCCCTCCCGTTGAGGAGCGGAAGTCCGCACCCTCTTTTAAACCTCTCCGCCGCCTCGGAGGATTCTGGGAGGAACCACCGAGTTCTGGGAGAACCACAGCGCCCTCATTGAATGGGCGCTTTGCTGCCCTCGCGTGGCTCGGAGGGGAACCCCGGTCCCAGGGAAAGGGGACAAATTCTCACAATAGTGAGTTGTGGTTGTCTTTTGATCTTTGTCTATATTTATAAACATATCTATAGTTTCTCTTTGACCTTTGATCCAAGGCTTTGATCCAAGTTCTGAATATACGATGACTCACTCAC
>NW_006442103.1:9793570-9804921 GCF_000325575.1 Pteropus alecto | reverse complement strand
TGGAGAAGGCAAATCCTGGTCATTCCTAACACCAGCATTTCCAGGAGCTCCTTCCCACAAGGAAGACAACAAAATCATTTTACCAAACAGAAGGGTGACAATAAACTATTTAAATCAAAGACTAGGTAGTCAGGATATCTGTGAAATGAGTAAAGATAGGAAGCATATCCCTGTCCTCACATACAGAGTCCTCTTGCTCCACAGAACTTGAGGCTGTAGCAGCCATATTGCTGAAACTTCATTTACCTTCACATCCATTAAAACATATCACTTTCAAACTCCAGGAGTAGTGAAAATCAGTAGTGATCATATAAGTAGAATCAGCTCCTTTCAGAGAGCACCATTTTAATGTCTCAGTTCCTTCTTTATCCTTTTTCAATGAAATAGGTGTATGTATGGGGCTGGAATAAAAATCAGGATTTTGGAATTAGTAGAAAATGATTTGTGAAGTTATAATTTGTATCTGTACGAGTGCCACCATATACTTGGAATAAATGCATAAGGGAGCAGTATCTAATGTATGTGTCAGAATCCCATTAGGTCAAAGAATTTCTATGTGCGTGGATGGTTAACCTGATAACATCACTTGAATGAAGTTCGTGGCTGGTAATGGCAAATAGGAATAGTAGGTAAAATATATTTGGGAGTATCATCTATTTTAAGATACCTCAAAATTTATTCATATATATAAAATATATATGCTGATATAGACAGTATTATACATCAGCTCCCACAAAAGAGAAAGCTACATTCTCATAGATCCTGAACTACATCATACATTCAGTGTTCATCAAAAGGGGTTAAAAGGAATGATGGTATTCACGAATGTTAACTGAAAAACTATGGGCAGAACCCAAGGGAGTATTGAACAAAGTTCAGTAAACTCAGAACGTAACAAATAAAATGGACAAAGAAAATTTTAATTTCAAGGTTTGTGCAGACAATGGTGAATAAAAAATTGTATTTCAACTATGAAAAGCTGGCTTCAATTCCACCCTGGTGATGCCAGTTTGAATCAGAGGCGATACTGCTATTCCCATTCTTCCACCCATAAGACTCTCATAAGAGGAACAACTTCTACAATTTTCAGTCAAAAATATATGACATATCAAGCAAAATAATAAGTTAAACAGGTTGCTTATCTGCTTACATAAAGTCAAATGAAATAAGCTGTGTATTTGTTTCTTGTTGTAAATTACCTTCACTCTGTGTACTTTTTGGTACGTTCTGGTATGAAAACATCTCAAAATATAACAATTCAAGAGTTTAGGTCAAGATGACCCACCCAGGAGGCTATAAAAGTTGGTTTGAATAACTAGAACTCTGAAATGGAACTAGTGTAAAATATGAAGCAGCTCTAAGCACCAAGCTTAGAGACATTAGCCCTATTAGAAAAAAAAAAAGTCCTTAAAGCTACAAAGTAACAAGTACAAACGTTCTGTATTTCTAGAGAGTGACATTCCCATTGGCCAACAGGTCCCAAACTCACACTCAGGAGGTATACCTCTTCCTTCACGTGCCAACAGATTTCCTTTCTCTCATATTAAAGATCCTCAGAAATGAACTTGGAAAACATATGAGTCATTGAAATTTATCCTGTGGACCAGTTCCTGAAGAGGTAACAGCCACAACTTTGAGATGATTAAACATGTAGTGTTTACTTGATGACTTTCTATATTTCTAGAACCCCTCAAAGCACTAAACTGCCTATT
The DNA here is from genome assembly GCF_000325575.1 of Pteropus alecto. Classification (NCBI taxonomy): domain Eukaryota; kingdom Metazoa; phylum Chordata; class Mammalia; order Chiroptera; family Pteropodidae; genus Pteropus; species Pteropus alecto. Next base: position 9,803,209 of record NW_006442103.1, on the reverse strand, counting down.
TGAGAACCTACACTTCCTAGCAGCTTTTGTTCTCTTGGGGTAAGACAAACGTCAATTAACTGACACAGGGGTCAACAACAGCTAACTTGCCCACAGTCAAGTTTTACTTTAATGGTCAATTCAACTGGCAAACTTATGTCCGTGCTTGCTTTTTACGATAATTTAATTTTAGACTAACTTTTTTAAAGAAGTTCTAGGCTTCATAAAGGCAACAGTTGATTCTTTTGCAGATTAGAAGGAGGGGCAATGGAGAAGTCTTCCCTTGAAATGTTGAGTCAGCTAAAATGATTGACTCAGGAGGTGCTATACTCCACGGAAAAGCCATCAATCTCAGTTGCAAACCTTTGTTTTCCTTTACTTTAAAGACCGCCCTCGTTTTATTCATGGAGTCTCCGAACTGTCCTAACATGCTTATGAATATCAGCAACTTCTCTTACTCAAATTTGTTCATGTTCATGTGATACAGAATTTCCAAGAGACAGTGAAGAGTACTGCAAAATTAAGAGATGGCCAAGAAAAACAAGTAATCAACTAAAAATTTCCATAACCCAGATTTAAACAAAGAATGTTTCTATCTTAGATAACATGACAAAACTCCCATCTAACATCACAATAAAATCTTAAACTACATGACTTCACTAGTATATGAATTAATATACTAGACTTATTTCTTCTACCCTAACTACAAATATATTAAGCAACTATTTCTTCAGTCATCTCTCTTTCCCCTAGTGGTGGCATTTAAAACTGAGTAATATATTTAGCTCTCAGTAATTTTGAAAATATAAAAAGGCTTCAGGAAAATAGCAACAAGATTCATTTTCAATATATCATTTGATGGGGTAGAGTCTCCTTTTGGGGATACTGGTGTACAGAACATTTCTTCTTGTCTGAGTTATTGCTTTCTGGTCTCATCACAGATAACGCCCAAATCTTATGTAGGCCCAGATTCTCTTGGCAAAACTCTCCAGCTTCCAGCACACAGCACCTCTTTCATATGTTCTCTTTTTGCAGTGAGGACCATGCCTTTCTCTTATGTTCCCAGATGGGTATATGAAAGATAAATTCCCAAAGCTGAAAAATTTCTTGGCATCGTACAACTTGGCAAGCCCCCTGCCAATTTGCCAAATTCAAATTAAATAGTGAAAAAAAAAAAACGTCCAGTCCTGAAAATTATCTCCTTCCAAGAGATTTGAACACAGCTTATGGCTTTCTCTAATGAGCCTCAGTTTGAAAAGACCCTGATGAGGGCTGAGGAGCAAAATAGGTGACAGGTTTTTAAGCAGGAGGTGTATAACGTTATCAACGAGGGGTGTAATTTATCTGGACATTATATGCTTTTTGCTGAGGACTGATTTACACATAAAGGAAATTGGCTTTCTGGAGTCCCCTGAAGCATAAATAATGTTTGTAACCATGAGGAGTTTTCCCCACATATGGTAGGGGCAGATGCTGTGGTGTCATCCTGGGGACTTTGATGATTTTAGCTGAACTCTTCTACGCTGGGCCCAGGCCCCTGACAGGTTCTTCACCTTCATCCCCTTGGTTGGCCGTTGATGAGATGGATGCTTGGGAATTCATTTTATAAACAGGACGTAAAAGGCCATGACGACACAGGCAATTGCCACAGCAGCATGCAGCCTGGTTCCAATCACAGCAGCTAGCAGGCAAAAAGTAAAAAGAGAAAAGAAATCACATCTTGCCCTTCATGTAAGTCCTGACTTTCAAGGTGATACTTTGAAATCTCTAATCATAAATGAAGATACCTATCAAGGGTCTCAAGAACCCACTGGGAATGTATTTAAATACTACCCTTGTGGCTTTAGGTTCTAGGTGAATATACTATTTATTTATATTTTGCCCTATTTTGAAAACAGACTAAGGTAGGTAGGACTCCAGATAAAGGTGCCCAAAGTAAGAAGTAAAAAAGCATCTGAGTTAATTAAATCAAAACTTAAAAACTTAAAAAATTAAATAAAAAAAGCTCCAATATATTCTTCCCAGAAATTCAGAAAATCTTCTCATTGGGAAAATATTCCTTCCAACAATTCTAGTCAAGTCTAAATGTTTAATTTATATCCTTTTACTCCATGGAGAAAATTAAAATTACCTTGATGCTAAAATAAACAATTATGTAAAAATGGAACCAAATACAATCCTAGTCTATCTCACCTCCCCCCTCACTTTGTAGCACCTCACTGTCTAGAGATGGCAATCTCCTCTTCCTGTGCAGATATGATCTTACCTTTGTAAAACACACCCCAAACTCCCTTCTTCTCTGACAGCAGCCAGGTTTTGAGACGAGGGACTTTCTTGAAGTAGGCACAGGTGCAAACAAAGAGCAAACCAAACACCAGAATCCCATCCAAAGAGTACACTGTTATAGGAAGAAAAGAAAATCTTTGGTGCTTATCCAGTTTGGGGCAGGTGATCCCACTGGAGAACTCCAAGAAGCACAGAGTGTGATATACTATCAAGACGATAACTGCAACTGCAGTGCCAACCCTTGTCAAGAGGAAGCCAAGGTCCTGGGACTAGGAAGGTCACCTCATTCCCTAAAACTGCTTTTAGGCATCCCTTAAAACAACTTCACTGCACCTTATGCACTCCTCCCCTTTAACTAACCACGGGTCCTGAGAAGCATGCATCAGTTGATGTGGAATCAGACTCTCAGGAATGGTCAGTGTTGGCAAGAGGTTGAAAGAGGCATAAGAATCCTTTGAGCCTTAGTTGAGAGAGTTAAAGACGTTCTTATTATAAATCACTCAAGTGATAAAGGAGAGCTAGAAATGTGGCCAAGTCTCTCAGATCTGCATCTGTTGATGAAGAAAATGTTAAGGCAAAAAATGTTAAAGCTTAAGGGAAATAGCAAGAGTTAGAATCCATATGACTACAATTTTCCTAAGCTTATCTTACACTTTCCTCACTGGTGCTAATGCAAATAGTTCAAAAGGGACTGGCTTCTCCAAGAGGCTTGTAAGGGCCAGAACGAACTTCTAGGAAAGGAAGAGAGGTACAGACCAGGGACCGAGGACTTGGGGTTTCGGTACGAGAGGCACTACGGTTCTACATGAACCATGGGAACGGGGAACCGCGGAGGGGTATAGGGGACAGGAGTCTGAGGCACTCAGAGGCCAAGAGGGGCTGCAAGGGGAGGGGGCGGAGAGAATGACCACGTCAGCCCCGGCCCCACCCGCCACGTTTCTCCTCATCTTTCCCTCCCAGCCTCTCTCTGAGCATTGGCATTCACCGTTTGTCATCGCGGCTGGGCACGCGCCTGGCTAGGGGGTCCGGGATCAGCGGTGATAGTGGCGAAGGCGGGGGAACCAGCACCCGCTTGACACTTCCCGATCTCGGCCGCAGCGACGGGTTGGAGCCGTAGTACGCAGGCGCAAGGGCAGAGAGGCGAGCGTCGAACGCAATCAGGGGTGGCTAGCAGATTGCCGAGGCAGGGAGACCTTGGGGGTGGAACTCACGTGCTGACTTATGGGTAAAAAGCGCGCTATCAGGGAGGGTTCCTACGTGGCCACGGTAACCAAGTCTCCTCCGCTGGTCGGGCGGAATTAGTACTGGGGCGTACCCTGACTTGTTTGCTTTGCACTTTGTACTATGACGTGTGTATGTGTGTGTGTGTGTGTCTGTGTGTGTATGTGTGTGTGTGTCTGTGTGTGTGTGCGACTCTGTGTATGTGTGTCTGTGTGTCTGTGTGTCTGTGTAGCAACCGACCTGCAACCGAGAGATCTCGGTACTGGACTTCAAGAGGCGGCTCCTGCGGCCCCAGGACTGCCCTTGCTCCGCTGACCTTTCTTACTCCCTATAGAATCTGGATAGTCAGGCTACGTCTGAACTTTTGAAATGAAATAAGGAACATTATAACAAACGCAAGTTACATATTTCAGATCCTAAAGCTCCACATTGTCAGGAAACATTCAGATAATTGTCTGTTTGCGTGGATTTTTCTTTAAACTTTCAGGAGAGTCTCGATTATCTCCTGTATTTCGTTAATGCTTTGATCACCTCCGCCACTTTGACCAGGAATCCGCGATATCTGGACAGCGCTGCTCACACGTTCACAAGCTGACGATAGGTATCGTCAGGTTTTAGTGGTGTGAATGGGATGGAAGAGACAAAGCCACAGATTCCATTTTATAAATTGAAATCCTTGATTGTACACAACTCGACCTGCTTTATTAGAGTCTAGGCGAGAGAACGACTCTCAGTCCTCTGAGGCTGAAATTAGAAGGTTACGCGTCCTCAGTGGTTGACAAGATCCTAAAAGGACTCTGTGCCCCTCTTGATGTAGTGCCATCTGCTGGCTGCGGCCAGCTTGGTTACGCAGGAAAAAAAGCTACCAAAGCCTCCTTCTAGGAGCTAGAGTACCGAGAGGCAAAACACGAAAGTATGATTGATGCAGGACAAACTCCTTGTGATAATATACATAAATGTAGAATTTTAAAAAATGGAATATTATGGGACAAAACCTAGAAGGCCACATATATGCCCAAAAGAACTGCTCAGGACCACTCAAAAACAAAACAAAAAACAAAACAAAACAAAAAATCCTGTATTCGTCTTTGAACCTTTCACCAATCGTAATCTAAGACAGCGCATAAGCACTAGCATCATCACTAGCAACTGACTGTTAATTTTCTGCTCCATGGCTGGATAAAGGCCCCAAACCCTTCCAACCAGATCTTAAACAAATTCATTTTCACTAAATTAGACTGAATCACGTAGCTCATCTACATCTAAAAAGATTCTTTTTCTGGATATGATGAAACTCACTATCCTCCCTGAATTGTACCTAATTGGTCTCTTTACCCAGGTTCTTCTTCCAACTAAATATAGACGCTTCTAAGATACCCACACCCTCTTTTTCTTGTTAACTCTTACTTAGTAACCTGTTCTGTTCCATGGCTTTACCATCTCTATGCAGAGTTCTTAAGTTGATGTCCTACCCAAGCTCCAGTCCTACATTTCTAACAGATGTTCTTCTGACATTTGAAGTGTTTAAAGCCCAACTAATTCCCCTCTGATTTTCATGTTTCTATGATTAAATTATTTTTTTCCTAATCACTAAATGAAAAATTTGTAAATAATCTTGGAATCAATGAAGTCTTTTTTTTCCCCAAAAATGTCATTCAAATTGCCCCCTTTTCAATCCTACAGACATCGTGTTAGTGATTTTACCATTTCAGTCTTCTTTAAGCATTAATTATTGCCTCATAACAATGAAAAGTTACTTTTTTTTAGTGTTTTAATATTTTCAAAGCAAACACCTTGTTTTAAATCTTATTCAATCCTCACAACTGCCTTATTACCCCCATTTTGAAGATAAACAGGTTTAGGGTAAGGACTGCCCAGTATCACACACAAGCAATAATTCTGGTCTTCTACACTCAGGACTAGAAAATTTTACTCCAAACTATAACTGTTGTTTCTTTAACAGCAACCACTGTCTGTTGAATATATGTCTGATCCTTTACTCTATTTAAGGCCTTCCAGAAGTATTTTCCACTTTCCTGTATGAGAACTTTAAGCTTCAGCTGTGAAAAGACAATTCTATGTTCTTCAAATGTACTCTTTGCTTTTACATTTTGCTCATGACATTTACTTTTTTGGAAATAACTTGATGTCATTTTTTACTAGATGGAAACCTCTTCAGTTTTTGTAATGCTCTGAAAGATAAGTCTTTGCTTACTTGTCACTCACAGAGTTTAAGAAGAAAATTTAAGGACAAAGAAATCACAGTTGAGGAGCTGGGTAGAGTGATTAATTGACTAATTACTATTTCAGAAAACAGTGATCGATATTACTTTGATTAAGTGGTTATTTTTCAATCTGCTCAGAATTTACTTTTTTCTGTTTCTCCTTTTTTCATGTGTCTATATCTATTCTCCTTCCTACTCTTTTTCCCTATTCATTCATGTTTATTTTCTTCCTTATTTCTCCTTTCACCATATTTTTTTCTAATATTAATAAAGTATTTTACCTTTTTAATATAAAGTGGATCTCACCCAATTTTTATTTCAAAATTAGTTATACCAAGAATTTTATATTTAAAAAAATGATATTCTGTTTCTCTCTGTAAAATTGAACTATAATGGTTGCTCCTTTCTAAGGTCGTTGAAGGATTAAATGAATTATTATTTACAATAATACCTGGCATGAAGTAAGTGCTCCATAATGTTAGCTATTACAATTGTTGTCATTGTTGTTCATTTGTTTAAAAAATATTTACAATGTCTACTAAGTGCTGAGAACTTTTATAGATTTGCAGGCATAGAGGCAAAAATTAGTCCCTGCCCTCAGGAAGCAAACTATATTGGGGAAGATAGATAAATAAAAATATTTTAGTAGAGCAGAGGCATTATGTATGTAAAGACATTATCTTTGATCTTCACAACTGTATCGCAGAATATTTTTTCAAGAAGAAATCTGAAGCTCAAAGAAAAGGCATGTGGGTGAGATCATAGCTAGTTAGGATCCAAAACCAGGTCTATCTGACTTCAAAGCTCCCTTCCCCTTGTTATCTCGCTGCCTCAAATTAGAATGCTGTCCTCTGAAACTGATCTTTGATGATTTTGTTTCAAGCATTCGTGTTTCTGTTGCCCTAGAAAGCTCTGTAGCCTCACATCAGTCTAAAGCCTGGGTCACTGGCCTTGCAGCCCAACTGCAAGGAATAAATAGAGCCCTTCTGGCTGGGGACTCAATTCAGACAGTCCTTCCTCAGTTCATTTCAGCCTCCACGGGAAGACAAGCAGTTGTTGCCAAATGCCTGTCAGTCAAGAACAGTGGCCCATTTGTTAGGGTTGTTGCAGTTACTGTGGCAAACACTGATCAGTCATGGGGACCGTGACGATGGCATTCTGGTTTAACCAAAGAGTAAGCTCAGTAGCTTGCAACAAAGCTTTATTTGAATTACAACATATTTGAAAAGGGATGTCAAACAGGCATTAATTTATGCTGCAAATATTTGTTCCAGGACTCTTAAGTGTAAGGAATGTGCCAGCCTTTGGGAGCTCAAAGATGAAACAAAAACAGAGTCTGTTCTTCGTAAGTTTAAGATTTAGTAGACAAGATAAACTGTGTGTATAAATAACCAGAAAATACAGTAGAAAGTGAGAAATGTCCAAAGAAAATGAAAAATAAGTGCTTTCAGAGCATAAAGGAGAAAGTGCTTTTGGCTGGAGAGCTCAGGGAACGGCTTTATGAAGGAGCTGGGCCTGAAAGGCATGTAGCGTTTCAACAGAAAGGAAAGGTGTTCTAGTGGGAGAAAGTGATCAAAGGCATGGAAATGGGAAAGTCCAAGATAAATTTGAGGCACAGCACCCTCTTCCCTCCCTCCTTCACTGACTAACTCCATTCATCACTAAGGTCTCAGCTCAGACTTCTCTTGCTCAAGGGAGTCTTCTCTGACCTTGGGCCTCCTACCCCCATCATAAACTTCTAGAGCACACAGTATCGATTTAATTCATGTCCCCCTGCTGCACTATAAGCTTCATAAGCCCAGGGCTTGTATTTGCATTGTCTGTCATTATCCACAGTCCCATAGCAAGTGTTGAACATTACAAGTGCTTGATGAATGTGTGTTGCATGAATAACTGAACGTGACCTTGTGGAACTATAATATAGAGTTCATGAAGAACAGCAGACCATCGCACTGAAAGGTAATTTCTTGAATAAAAATAGCTGACACTTATGGAATGTTTACCACATGCCAAGTATTACCCAGAGCACCTTATGAGTATTAACACATCTAAGCCTCATAATAATCTTATAAAATTAGTAACTTATTATTCTCATCTCATTGATGAGGAAATGGATATAATGAGAGATCAAATAATTTGTCTCAAAGTAATATAGCTGATAGGTAGTACACTTAGGATTTCAAACCCAACTCATTTGACCTCAGAGCCTGCATGTTTAACCAGAGTCTGGACATTATTTGGTAAACAAGCAGGGTTAAGACTACATAAGATTATTGTGTAAATTCTGCAAGACATTTAAAAAATAACACTACCTCACTAAGCCCCAAACAGGGAATAGCATTGCAGAGGTCTATACCCTGGGATAGAGGGCAGGGAGTAGGGGTGACGGGGAAACAGGGTAAGGGTAGGACTGTTACTGGGACAAAAAGGGGCCTGTTTGCCTGTGCATGTCTAAGGCAAAGAAGAGATATGTGCAGGTTTTGCAGCAAAGAAAGTAAGGTTTCTTTAGAGAGTTGCAAGTCTCAGAGACACAGGCAAGCTGTTGCTCTCAACAACCTAGCTCCCCGGGTGTCTTGGGAGTACAGATTATATAAGGAAACATCAGTAGGCACGGAAACTAAAGGATTTGGGTTTGTGGGCACTGATGATTGGATGGGGATGGGGTAATTGATCATCGTGTCAGGTTCTGGAATCAGCCATGGTGCCATCTCATCTGGTCCCTAGGTCTGGGCCCATGGTCTGGTCCCGTGGCTGGTCGGGTAGTTCTACCTCAATGGGCCTGGGGCTGAAACACATCTAAAGCCAAGATGTTATCATCCTTAGTCTAACCAAAACTTGTAGACCTGAGGCTTAGTTGATTAATGGAGCAGGCATCCAAAGCTGGAAGGATAAGGGTGAAAAAAAACAACAACAACAACAGTGAGTCACAATGCCATTATCTGGGCAAAACCGGCCTGAATCAGAGAAGAAAAGCTATATTAAAGAAATGAAGTTTGTGTGGGGTAACAGGTCTGGAGTTTCAGCCTAAATTTTGGATCTGGTTAGTACTCTTCCATCATGCCTCAAGCCCACCACCTAGCCTCCTGCATTCCTCTTTTCTGAGTCCAACCTCCGCATTCCTTGCAAATTATTCTCACACACATCAGCCCTATCTCCCTTTTATCCGCTACTCCTGTCTGCTTCTCTGCTGACTCCATTCTTCCGTGAACAAATCTCTTTTGTCCATTTCTTTAAAAGCTCATAATACTTTTTTTGCTATAATGAAAACCTGGCTTTTCCTAACAGTTAGCTAGGTGACACAAATTCACAGCCTTATTCATTCAATAATTATTTATTCAAAATAATTTATTCACTCTCTTTGATCCTACTATCCTCTAAGGCTCCTTTTATTTCTTTACTTTTCCACCTTTCGCCATCCAACTACACATTCATTCCTTAACCTCTTAAAACCTGGCTTCCATCTTCACTGTTGCCCTCAAACTATTTTGTCAAGATTATTGTACCACCTTCCTCATCGTCAAACCCAAGGCCTTTTCTTAAATCTCTTTATCTCTGTGGCACTGAACACACCTAACCTCTTTCTTCTTTTTGAAATTTTTTCTGTTTTGGCTTCCAAAATACATTTTCCTCTTTTTCCTCCTCCTTCTCCTCCTCCTCTCTCCTTTCTGTCTTTTGCCTTTTATCTTTTGCTACCTCTCAAGCCATTTTTCTTTCTCTGGATGTACCTTTTCTAAGGATATGCCCTTTGCCTCCCTTCTCTGTTGCTTTTGCTCCTGTGCAGTCTTTAAATGATCACATTTTTGTTTATGTCTTTCATACCATTTTCTTCAGTCCTAATTTCTCTGTGGCTTTCCAGGCCTGCAGTCCCATCTCTAGAAGGGACATCTCTAGACTCTCGCACTCAGACTGGATACATTTTCTTCTTTCC
>NW_006442103.1:9788945-9793535 GCF_000325575.1 Pteropus alecto | reverse complement strand
ATTAATCTGGATGTGACCGTCTCTATCCACAGTGCTCAGATTCATTCAGACACAACATTCTATAAAGTCTTCTCTTAAAGTTCTTTCTTCTTCTTAATTCAGGTTCCGATCGTTCTCATCCTAGGTAGTCTCCCACTAAAGTGATTTTTTTTTTTTTAAAAGATAGGGGCCTAAATAATGCCCAGGAACTCTGACAGTTTGTTCAGTCCCAAAGAGAACATACAAGGCCTTTTACAGTATAACTCCAGCTTCATTCCAGCCTCATTTCCTGCACACCACCCAAGAATCTGGGCTACGGCAATTCACCCAAAACACCTTGTAGAAGCACACCATGACTTTTCACTTTCTGTGCTTTATTTCTGCTCTGCTCATTACACTGCAATTTTTTTTCCCCTTTATTTGTTGGCTCTCCAGTTCAGAAGGTGGAATTATTTACACTCCATAGTTCAAGGCATACGGTCATAATTGGCCCTTCCAATGTCCTTCACTCGTTTACCTGTGCATTCCTTTCATCTCTACTCCCATATCTCCGACGCTGCAATCTTTCTAATGTATTTAATGTCCATGCATTTTTGTATGTTCCTGTAAAATATGTATATGTTTAATTTGCATAAATAGGATTGTGTTATAGATCTCAATGTGTTTTCTACTTTTTAAATTTAGCACTACGTTTCTAAGCTCTGTCCGTGTCACTAGTTAATTGCTTCCAATTGCTGCATAGTACTCCTTGGTGTACGTTAGCACATTTCACCTATCCACTCCCCTGATAATGGACACTGAATATTCTGTACCAGATCCCCTCTGGACAAGGCTAGCATTTCATCACTACCTAACACAGCAGTTCTCAACCCAATCAGACTCAACAATCTACCTTAAACAACAAATATATATAATGTCTCCTTTATTATTCTGAAATGAAATTTACAGATCGTATAAGCTACTGTTGTAGGCAGCCTCTCAGCTAACCCTCAATGATGTTTGCTTTCTGGTATTCTCATCCTTGTATAACCCTCTGTCCTTGAATGTGGGCTGCACTTATTAATTTTTAGTGAATAGAAGTGATGGGATGTCACTTCCAAAGTTAGGTTACAAAACAAAAACAAAAACAAACTGTGGCTTCTGTCTTGGTTGTTCTTCCTGGTTCTCTCTCTCATCTCTGAGAGAAGCCAGCTGCCATGCGGTGAGCTACCCTACAGAGAGGACCATGTGGCAAGTAACTAAAGGAGGCCTCTCGGAACAGCCAGTGAAGAACTGAGGCCCTTAGTCTAACAACCTGAAAGAACTGAATCCTGTTGACAATCACATGAGTAATTTGGGAAGTGGATCCTCCCCCATCAATACTTCAGGTGAGACTGCTGCCCCAGCCAACACCCTGATTGCAACAGAAGGGACCTTGAGCTAGAGGCATCCCGCTAAAGTGCACCCAGAATCCTGACTCACGGACACTGTGTAATAAATGTTTATTGTTTTTGCCACTAAGTTTTGGGATAATTTGTTACACCATAGTAAATAACTAATCTACTTAACTACTCATATAATTTTAAAATAATATATAATACTCTAACTGTAAAGGTAAAATAAGACAGTAAATTATAATAATATGTTTCAATATGTAAATGCTCAGGCATGACTATGCTAGAGGGTATAGTGATTTTAGATGCTCGCACCTATATATTGAATCATCATGAATGCTGGAGCTACAATGAACTGATTCCAGTGAGTATTGGGTATTCAAATTATTATAAGCGATGTGGCCCTTGGTGACATTATTTCCTGAAATTGTTCACAGCTCTTGATACGTTCCAAACAAAACAATGTATAATATCTGTCCAATTTCAGAGTAGTTGCTGTTTTGGGAAAAATTCTCAGTTCTTTACTTTTATACAGAACAGTTCACTTCTGACACTCTGGTCATGAATGTGTGGGTTTTTTGTTTTTGTTTTTTTCTTATACCAAGTGATTCTGCAACGCCAGATTGTTGGTGTCCTACAATTTAACTCAATTCTTGCGCTATCTCCACGGTGCAAGTTAGATAGTGTCAGATCCCACAGGTTAAGGTCTCAGTCTCAAAAGACCACCTCCTCACCACTTGAATGCTAGCGACAGTAGTAAGTATCCAGGACACCCACAACTTCTATCTTGGCTACAAATTGAAGGTTCTTATGACCTCTTGCCCCTTGTTTTCAATTATTTCTAGAACAGCTCATAGAACTCAGGAAAACATCTATGTTTTCCAGTTTATTAAAGGACATGATAAAGGATGCAGATGAACAGCCAGATGAGGAGATACATAAGGTGAGGCCTGGGAGGGTCCTGACTGCAGAGCTTCTATCTCCATGGAGTTAAGGTACAAGACCCTCCCTCAACGGAGATGTTTTCCTCCACCTGGAGGCTCTCTGAGCTTACTACTATTGGGATTTTTATGCCTCTCGTAGGTACGATCGCTTAACTACATTTCCAATTCTCTCACCTCTCTGGAGAATGGGGCTGAAAATTCCAAGCATCTAATCATGGTTTTCTGTTCTGGTGACCAGCCCCCATCCAGGAGTCTCCTCATTAGAACAAAAGATGCTCCTAGTGCTCTTACCGCTTAGGAATTTACAAGGGTATCAGGAGCTGTGTGCCAGGAGTCAGGGGCAGGGCTATGTATGCGTTCATTATATGTGTGTGTATATATAAACGAAGTTAGGTTCCAGGCTCAGATAATTATAAACAGATTTTTCATTCACATGAATGTTTGGCAGGACATTTAGAAATAGTGTATCGTGGGACAATTTTTCCTTGTGTGGCATCATCTCTTGCATCGCGGAACATCTTATATCCCTAGCTTTAGCCTTCTAATGCCCGTAGTTCTCTCGATCACCGTTTTGACCAAAAACTCCTCATAAAAATTTAAACCCTTGGTCTAAGGGGTGGAACCGCCCCTTCGAGAACTAGTAGTGAAGAACAATATCCCCAAGCCCATGACTCCCTTTTCTTTGCTAACGTTGAATTCCGTTTTAGGGATTACAATCGCGGGTCTCGCCCGAAGCAGCGCCCTGGTACCGCTCCTAGGCGCGGCGCACAAGCTCCTCTCGGGCAGGCCAGGCCCGCGAGGCCCCGCCCCGGCCCGCGCGTCACCGGAAGTGAGGCGGCGGAAGTAGTAAAACTCGCTCGAAGCGAGGCGGGCCGGGTTCTGTGGGCTGCCTGGTGGGATGGCGGACGAGGAAGAGGACCCTACTGTGAGTGAGCACCTCTGTTCCAACCCGCTCTTTTCTTCAGTCCCTCGGGTACAGTAGCGGAGGCCGAGTTCGGAATCGGGTCTGTTTTCCTTAGTGAGTTCAGCGGAGAGAGTCGGGAACTACCCGCGGTGCTAGCCTTTCCCTTCGATTCATCTTTTTAGTACGTGGGGCAGGACGTGAGGGAAGAATGGGAAAGTGGCGCCTTCTCCTTTGCTCTTGGTCCATATCGGCCACACACCCTTTGTAACGCCTGGAGAATCACCAGAGGTCAAAGCTAATAATTATTAGCGCTCATTATGAACCAACAGTTTAACTGCTATCAGAACTATATACTTACTGTAAAGTATGGACCGAAAGTCAGGGAGCCTGCATTTCAAAATCTGTATTTTCCGTGAGCCTGTTATTTAACTGAGGTTCGGTTTTCTTGTCACAAAAAGGGATTAAGGCATACTTAAGGAAAGTTCCTAGCATTGTATAGTTTAGTTCGCTTTGATTCAACACCAACTCTTCTAATAGTAAAACTGTCTAGCAGGCCAACTTAGTTGGTTAAAAAAATATATATGGTCATTGGAATTCTTCCAGGACAGGCAGTAGAATTATTTGTTGGGAACAGTGTAGAAGCCATTCCTGCGTGAATCAGAGATTGGACTAATAGGCTTCAAGGCCCTAAAATGCTGCTTTAGGCTTTCCAGCATATCATTGTTGAAAATGGGGGGGGGGAGAAATTATTAAAAAATTAAATGCAGTGCAATTACTTGACATTTCTATGTATACATTTTCACTTCTAGTTTGAGGAAGAAAATGAAGAAATTGGAGGAGGGGCAGAAGGTGGACAGGGTAAAAGAAAGAGACTTTTTTCTAAAGAGTGTAAGTAACATATACAATGATTTTATTATAGATGATAAAAAGTTTTGGACATGTGCATTCAAAGTAAATTTATTCTGAATGTATTTCCCTGTAGAGACAGTATTCTCAGACTTGCCTATAATATTTTGTTTAACTTGCAAATCATAGCTGGTAATGATCTTAACCCCAATTTTTACCTTTATATATGTGTGTATAAATATAAAAAAATAAAATATGTATATATATATATGCACATACATATGTACATTTTTATTAAATGAAGAAATATGATCAGTGTTTCCATTTAGAGCCTAAGAACAGACTTCTTTTACTTTTCCTGTCCTATATCTTTGTAGCCATAGGAGCAGGGATTCCTTTGACTGTAAGTCAGAAGTTAGGATAGATCCTAGAACAGGTGCCAAGGATAGGAATTAAGTTGGAGCTTTGGAGGAAGGCAAAGGATAAGACAGGAAGGTGGTAAAAGTGTGAGGTGTTAAAGCGGCATAGAGATTATAATGTATCG
>NW_006442103.1:9783969-9788630 GCF_000325575.1 Pteropus alecto | reverse complement strand
TACATGGTTTTACATCTTATGTCAGCATACAAAGGGGGTTTCTACACAAGAGCACCCCGGAGTGATGCTTGCATTGTTGGAAACCTTTAGCAGAAACCTTTGTTCTACTTGGATTGCTTTATTTTTGTGCTGACAAAAATTTGGAATCGTCACAGCCTTCTCCTTATCTTACTTGAATCTTTTGTGTGTGTGTGTGTGTGTGTGTGTGTGTGTGCGTGTGCGTGTGTGTGTAATATACATATAAATTTTCATTATGGTGACATTGGTTAACGAAATCCAGTAAGTTTCAAGTATACAATTCAACAGTAAGGCATATATATATATTGCATTGCATTGTGTGTTCACCGCTCACAGATTTCTTTCTGTCACCATATATTTGACCCCTTTTGCCCCTTCTACTTACCCTCTCCCCTCTCCACCCCACCCTCTTATAACTACTAGTCTATTGTCCATGTCCATGAGTCTCTGTTTGTTACTTGAATCTTAATATATGTTGCTGACCAAGACCTGTTCTCTTAAAACTTAAAAAACACTTTTTTTGCTAACACAGTAAGTTTCAAAGAATTCATTGGTATTTGTTTATGTCTTCACAGACTCTTTAATCAAATACAGTTTACATACTTCCTATTTAATATGTTTTCCTTTTCCAGTGAAATGTATTTCCCTCCTGGTGAATTCTACCCATCAAAATGTTAATGATATTGTCTCTTCCTCAAAATGTTGAAGGAAAAATAATAAGCCTACAGTGGAGGATCCTGGCAGACATTACTTTAGTCATCAAAGTTAACATCACTAGTGACATATGTTGACATCATATACTCTGATACAATGCATTATGAGGGCACATCACTTCTGTGGTACCCTTTCTGGTAATGCATAACCATGATCTAATGAGAAAACATCAGATAAATCCAAATTGAGGGACATTCTACAAGATAACTGACTAGTATTCAGAAGTGTCAAGGTCATGAAAGATGAACAATGTCTGATGAACTGTCACTAATCAGAAGAAACTAAGGAGGCATGACAGTTAAATAGTGTGGGATCCTGGAACAGAAAAAGGACATTAGTGGGAAAACTTACGATCTGAATAAGTTCTGTACTTGTAGCAGTGTTCATTTCTTAGTTTTGGTGAATGTCCATGGTTATGTAAAATGTTAACATAAGGGGAAGCTGGACATAGGGTATTTGGGAATTCTGCATTATTTTTGCAAGTCCTCTGTACGTCTGAAATTATCTCAGAGAAAAAAGCAAAAATTTTTCAGAATCCAAAAGAATGAGAGAAAGAGAATATTGGCTCTTGTATGTTTTCTCCTGTATCTGGACCTCAAGGCTTTTGCCTGTATAAACCCCAGGAATACCTCTATCCCAGGCTAACTTCCAAGTCACCCTTTTCTTTTCTTCCCTAGGCCTGAACTACTTTCTTCTCTTTTCAGTTCTACCAGCTTTTTCTTCTCCTAAATAGGAATTATTCTTAATGTACTCATTCTTGCCTTTAGAAGTATTCAAAGAGTTCCTTCTATTTTTTAAATTGTAAAACTTATAGTAAATTGTATTAGTCTTAAGTGAACAGCTTGATGTGTTTTACATATATGCATATACTTGTAACCACCACTCAGATGAAGATACAAAACATTTCCAATGTATGACAGAGTTTCTTAACATTCATATACCCCTTCGAGATCTGGTAAGAGTTGAGTCTTCTTCCCAGAAAAATGGACACACACAAATGTATAAAAATTTTGCATATAATTTCAGGAGGGTTCAAGGACTTCTTGAAGCATGTCCATGAACTAACTTGGAATTTATAGGCTATAGGACAAGAATCTATGTGGATATTACCTGTCTTAAACTTCTAAAACATGTACTACTACTGTTGTGGGTAGGAGTATAGACTGGAGCCAGATCAGCCGGGTTCAAATTCAGGTTCAATCTCTAACTATCTGTGTGACTTTGGGTAAGTCGCTTAACTTGGTGCCTCAATTTTTTCATCTACGTAGAATGGGGTTAATAATAGTATCAACTTCAAAGGATTGTTATGAGGAGTAAATGAGTTATATATGTGAAGGGCTTAAAACAGTACCTGGCACATAGTAAGGGTTATGTAAGTTTTAGCTTTTAGCAGTTACTTGTGTTACTCTGTATTAGACTTGTCTTCTCTTTTGTACTTTTTATGGTTCCTTCAGATGCAGCCTGAAAGGGCTTTGCTGGCATTTGCATTGATCTAGGGAATGAAATGTCAATATTCTGTATAGTGAGCCCTTTGCTGTTTCCTTTTGATTACCCTGGTCCCATTAGAAGGGAATTGGATCACTTTCTCTCATCTCCTTTTCCCTTTGGTACTGTGAGAAAGAATTTTGTCTTCTGTTTTCCAATGCTGACACACACACACTCCCAGTAAAGGCTAAGCCATTGCCATTCATCCTGTCCATGCCTATTTAAAGGTATTCTGGGGTTGTTGGTGAGTGGATGATAGAGGTTAGGAAAAGAATATAGGTGTCAGGGTTCAGTAGCTGGGAGAGAAGGGGAATTTTTACCTATCAGGAACAGTTGGTTATGAGATTGTGGTTAAACTTTTTACACCAAAATCATACTTGGAAACAAATACAACATAAATATATTTTTATACCAATATCTTCTACAACCTGGTTTAATTCTAATTTGAAAAAAGTCTTGATCAAATGTTAAATTTATTTAAGTAGACAAAATGATTGTTCCTTTTACAGTACGATGTATGATGTATGGGTTTGGGGATGACCAGAATCCTTATACTGAGTCAGTGGATATTCTCGAAGACCTTGTCATAGAGTTCATCACTGAAATGGTAAGATTTTTTTTTTAATTGGTCATAGTTAATTGAGGAATAAATTTGAAATTCTAACTTTTAGATAAGACTAGAACTATGGCATCCTTTTGAAATAAGCTATCCATTTGAGTGCCTATTTTATGAAAGTTATTGGTTACTATTTATCATTAAAAAGGAAGATTATATATATATATACACACAGATATATATGTACATATATACATATATGTATACATACAGCAGAGACAACTAATGCTAAGATTTTGGTGAATATTTTGTCTTTTCATATATTTTTAAACTATAAAGTTGAAATCATATATATAGTCTTATAATCTACTTTTACATTTATGTAAGTCTAGAACATTTTCCCCATGTCATTGTGTAATACTCTATTACTATTATGGTTTCATAATAGTAATTGAATGGATATGCTCAAATTTGTTTACTTAATGCCTTAATATTTAGTTTCCCTTTTTTTAGTCATTAGAAATAATCTATGATGAACCTTTTTTTTTAATTTGGCACAGGATAAATATATAATGATAGGGGATGAGATTTGATTTTAAGAAAACCCACAAATATTTATTGGCTATTGAGGTAGATACAAAGCTTAAATGAAGTTGGTGGTTACAAAGAAATTAAAAAATTATTTTATACAAATGTAGGCAAAAACTGCATACATCAAAAACAAAAGAAACATCAATAAATTTGATGGTTTTCATGTCTTTAATATTAAAAAATGTCTACAAAGCATTAAGAGAAACATTGCTAATAACAATGGAAAGTGGACAGAGGACATAAATAGAAAACTCACAAATGAATAGCTATACTAAAAGAGAAAAGCTTCTCTTTTAGTATATATACTAAATACTAATACTCACCAGCATTAAATAAGTGCAGATTAAAAAAGTAACATGTTAGATTTTTTAAAAAAGTTAATTGAATTTAATATGTTTCTTTATAATAGACTCACAAAGCAATGTCAATTGGAAGACAAGGGCGAGTGCAAGTTGAAGATATTGTTTTCTTGATTCGAAAGGACCCAAGGAAGTTTGCTAGGGTTAAAGACTTGCTTACTATGAATGAAGAATTGAAACGAGCTAGAAAAGCATTTGATGAAGCAAACTACGGCTCTTGACACGGCTCTTGAAGCTTTCAGAAGCTTCATTATCTTCTGGGGAAACCATATGCTGTATGTATATTTTCTATAATAAGGTCCTGCTATCTAGCCATATAAGTGAAAGATGGAGAAAACACCAAGTTTCTCACCTTTATCTTCCTGTCTTCGATTTTAGAATGCTATTTGAGCCTTTAATTGCCTGCTATTATATTACCATTCCTGAATTACTTACTGGGTTTTAATGACCACATGTAAGTTGAAGGACCTTGCAAACTATGTACTACCTTCTGACTTGTGACTGTCTAAATGATGAAGTATTATTTGTGTATCAGGTGTATTTGTGCCATTGTAGGCTATACTATAGCTGTTTAATATGTGAAATCTAAATGGCACCTTTGACTTTATGGTAGCTAAGACAGGTGTTTCATTTACTCTGAAGTTTTTAAACTACAGTAGTCTCAGAGGTTATAAAAGATAGTAAACTGGTTTGTGTTTCTTTTAAGGAAAAGATATAAGAGAATACAGTCTTGTAGGAGTGTTTATCTGTCTTAAGGTAATTTGTTTTAATATGCTGTTCTTTAGAGAAAGAGTGATTTTGGCAGGGGAGAAACTAAAAATTTCATGTGAATGCTTGTGTGTGGGAAGGAAGGCTTTAATTTAAAACCTTTTGGGTTTAAAATATACTGTTTGTCAAGTTTTAAGAGAACTCATTTCCCCAAGTTAGATTACAGCTTC
>NW_006442103.1:9715209-9783871 GCF_000325575.1 Pteropus alecto | reverse complement strand
GCAGGAATGGCATTACTTAAAAAGCTGATGGCAGGATAAGCATTTAGGGCAGTGTTTTATTGACATATTTGTTAGTACTTGTTCTTTAAGGAAATGTGTACTTGCCTAAAACCGTATGTGACTGTGGAAACCAGTTTTGTAGTTCAGGATATACAGGTTTTGTGTGTATTTAGCTTATGGTATTAAATTATTGCACTTAGTTTAAAATAAGGATTAAAATTGAATTTAAAGGGATCACTGAATATTACTCTTTGTGAAGCAGAATGTCTTGTGTGCCACCTCCAAACATTAACTATAAATCAGCAGTTAGGAAGATTTTACTTTCTTAACCTATTGATATAATGAATAAAGCATGAAAAATTAAAGATTTATACTTGAATTTGACTATGTGATTTTTCTTTTTTTTTTCCACTTTGATTTATCATCTTTTCTTTCTCCGTTATTGGTAATATAATTCAAGCTGCTTAATCTAAGAACTTTTAATATATTAGAATGCCCTTGAATTGATAGTGAAATTCAAGATAGCTGGGCTAATCCTTTTGTTATTTTTTAAAAAGTAAAAACCACCTGAAAAGTCATGCCAGTCTAAACTGAAATCAAGAATAGGAGTGAAAGAATAAAAGATTAATATATCACTATTTTTGCTAATCGGGGTTTACTTCTGAAGAAGGAACTGGTAGTAACTGGTAGTAGGAAAGTTATACTGAGTGCCTGTATTAGTCTGCTTGGGCTGCCATAACAAAATATTGTAGGCTGGACGGCTTGAACAACATATTTATTTTCTCATAGTTCTGGAGGCTGGAAGTCCAAGATCATGGTGCCAGCATGGCCAGGTTCTGGTGAGGACTCTTCCTGTATTGCAGACAACTGCGTTCTCCCTATGTCCTCACATGGCTGAGAGAGCTTTGTTGTCTCTTTCTCTTCTTAAAAGGGAAGCATTTCTGTTGCACCGGGGTCCATCTTTATGATCTCATTTAACCTTAATCACCTCTTTACAGGCCCTGTCTCCAGTATAGTCAGATGAGGGGTTAGGACCTCAAAATATAAATTTTAGGGGAACAAGATTTAGCAGTGCTATTAGTCTACTATTTTGCTAATGACCTTGGCCATGTAAGGAGTTTTTTTGTGGGACTTCACATTAGACTTTTAGGTTGCAAGTGATAGAACTTAAAAGTAGCATAAACAAAAAAGAGGAATTTTTTGGCTTATCTCACTGAAATAAGGGAAAGAAGGGCTGGAGTTGACCCCAGGTTGATGGGGTCCAAGAACTTGAGGAGAATCAAGACTGCCCATCTTTATCCTAATTTTGGTTTTACTCTCTCAGGAAGCTCAATGTATCATGGGAACATGATGGCCAGTAGTTCTAGGGTTCCAACCATATAACTCCTCATCGAGGGAGCTACTTCACTTCCTGATACAGAGAATTCTAAGCAAGGATTATGGCTGTGCTGTCTCTGGTCATTCGTGGACCAATCACTGTGGCCAGGAAGAACTTGTGCCATAGCCTGGATCAGAAGCCCTACCTTTGTGATGAAGGGCTTGGAGTGGGGGTGGGAGCTAGTACCACTATTAGGAAAGGGAATGAGGCTGGGCAGACAAAAGTAACAGATGTGCAGTTGAGTCATGAGCTTACTTATAAACAGTTGTAAGGCAGCATGTCTCTCTTCCAGTATCGAGAGCTGCTATCACCAAATTCTTCTGGACAGTGCTGATCTATAGTGTTCAGGTGCTCTCTTCTAAGTTAATTCCCTTTTTTTTTTTTTTTTAGGCAAGGCAACCCTTGGTTGACCTCACAGATTGCAAGGACCTTGTCAGCTTACAATCTCTCATTTTTTAAAATTTTTATGCCTACTTCACCTGTTCTTCCTAGGTGGTCTCCCATCCAAGTACTAACCAGGCCCGACCCTGCTTAGCTTCTGAGATCAGATGGGGTCGGGCTTATTCAGGGTAGCATTGCAGTAGACTCACTTTTTTTGTTTTTAAACTTACTATGAAAAATCCCAAGTATACACAATAATAGTATCACGAGCCCCTAGCTTCAACAATTAACCAACCTTTTGCTAATTTAATGTCTTACCTATTCTACCTTTTTTAGCGGAGAGAAGCAGTATTATTTTAAAGGAAATCCCAGATATATCATTTAACCTATAAATACTTCAGTATATATCTGACAGGTAAAGTTAAAAAAGGTAGCCCCAATAATACTATAGCTTAAAAATTAACACTAATTCCTTAATATTCCATCTAATAGCCAATCCCTGTTTAAATCTGATCTGTCTCAAAGTATCTTTTTGAGTTTGTGTATTAGTTTTCTATTGCTGCTGTAACAAGTTACTGCTAATTTAGTGACTGAAATCATTGTCTTACTGGTTCTCTAGGTCAGAAGTTTGAAATGGGCCTCACTGAGCTAAAAATCAAGGTACCGACAGGGCTACTGTTTCTTTCTGGATATTCTAGAAGGGAATCTGTTTACTTGCCTTTTCAAGCTTCTGAAGGCTGCGCTCCTTGGCTTAGGGTCCCCTTCCATCTTCAGAGCTAACCATGTTGCATCTCTCTGACCTCAGCTGGGAAAGGTTCTCTGCTTTAAGGACCTGTGTGATTATAATGAACCCACCTGGGTAGCCCAGGCTAATCTCTCCATTTCAAGGCCCTTAATCATACTAGCAAAGTCTCTTTTACCATGTAAGGTAATATATTCACAGGTTCTGGGGATTAGGACATGGATGTCTTTGTGGGGGACTGTTATTCTGCCTAGCACAGTTCATTTGCAGGAGGATCTGAGCAAGGTGGCACCCGTCACATTTGGTTGTCACGTCTAAATTTTAAGAAGTCTTTAATGGCTTCCTTCCCCTACTTTGTTTTAAGTGGAGCTCTCTAAAATAAATCATACCTTTTATTTTTTTAGCTCGCATGTTTGTTACATGCTTAAGCAGAGTATCCAATATATCTATGATTCACTTAATTGCTGGTTTTACTGTATTTAAACTGGTTCTCTTAAGTAAAACTAATATTAATTCTAAATACTGAAATTTTAAAATGGAGAAAATAGTTCAGTTGGCCTCTCATTGGGGGGAGAGGTGTTGTCTGGAGAGCTGTTTGGCCACTTCCCAAGAGGCCTCAAGAGGTTGTGTTTTCTTAGAAGAATGTACTATAGTCCAGAGTTTGGTTCACAGTATTGCAGGCTCAGAAACCGATTTCATCAGCAAATGGAGAGCACATTCATCTCTGGGGTGGATCACAGAAACCAAGCTCATAAAACCAGTGTTTGAGAATGGATGCCAGTTTACAGATGTAAAACTTGCATCTGTGTTGCTGGCAAATTCTTCCCTTCTTTAGGCAGACGCATGTGGGAAATTGAAATATAATTATGAGGGTGAATCAGAATGAGGGGAGTTAAATGAATTCATTGCCTTAGAGCATTGGGTAAGACGAGGATAAAGTTAATACAGAAACAGGAAAAACCTCCCAGGGCCTGAAGCGATGCAGAGGGTGTGTGTTGCCAGGAGAGCTACCTTCAAGATTGCCTTGTTGCTAAGACTGGAAACTTGACGTGAATTTTTACTTCTACTGATAGTAAGCACTCCAGCACGGTCTGTTTGTGGGCTTTAAAGGTGACTTTGCATATTTCTACTCTGTTTTAATGTTGATCTCAGAGATAATTCAAAGAAGACGATTTTACTTCCAAGTTCTTCAAGAAAGCTTCATAGCTGCTCCTAAAGAGCTGACAACGCTGAGCATTGTGCCTGATTATCAAGAACATTGTAAGAACTCTTCCTGTATCGCAGAACATTCCCAATTCTCCAGGCCTGATTTTCTTAGGGTCCCTATGCTTTCCTTCCTACTACAAATAGAGACTGAAGGATGAACGACCTGTGAGCAAGGCTTTAAGTGCGTAGTTGAAGGCTGCTGCTTTTCTGGGTACTGGTAAGTGACTACATGAGCTAGTCAGACTGTTATGGAATGGAATCAAGGAAAATATTTTTTTTTTAATTTATTTTTTTATGATGACATTGGTTAACGAAATCCAATAAGTTTTATCTGTACACTTTAACAGTAAGGCATATATATATATTTACGCTGTGTGTTTACCTCCCATAGTTAGACTTCTTTCTGTCACCACATATTTGACCCCCTTTACCCCATCTACCTCCCCCCTCCCCCCACTCCCTACCCTCTGGTAACCACTAGTCTATAGTCCATGTCCATGAGTCTTTACTGTCCTGTTCCTTTGTCGCTTTTAGGTTTATATCCCACATATAAGTGATATGTGATTTTCAACTTTTTCTGTCTAGGTTATTTCGCTTAGCATCATTATCTTGAGGTCCATCCATGTTGTCGCAAATGGCAGTATTTCATCTCATGGCTGAGTAATATTCCATTGTAAGGAAAACATTTTGATATATCAGATGAGTATTTATTAAGCACCTATTGTATTTGAGGCATGGCAGAGGTACCATTTTGCTATATGGTGTCTGGATAAATAAAATTCTAAAGTTGTAGGAGCAGATTTCTTATATATTACTGATAGATTGATAAGCGTTTCAATTTGAACCTTTGTATAAAATCCTAATTCATATATGTCATACTGAGACCTATGTACATGCTCACTTTATTATACTGACACTGAAAGCCTCGTAAACTGCCTTGAAATCATTGGGTGTGTACTTTTAGTTTAGGAAGAGCAGTTGCTAAAATGTAAATCATCTTGTCATTTGCTTTTGCATGGCCAATTTCCTGAAAATTTATTAGGAAAGAGCCTACTTAGTTACCTAACTCTAAAAGAAATGCTAATACTATGTTTAATTTTTCTGAAATAAGATTTTTATAAGTTTTTTTTTGCGGCATATGAACTTATAATAAGACACCTACCTAAACTCATTCTGGTGAATGTCTATGGTTTTCTTCCATCTTTATAGCAAGTTCTTCTAAATGGTCTCAAGCTTGTTACTAGAAACTTACTAACCCTATTCTAAAACACCCATCCAAAATGATGGTGGTTAATGTACTTTATGTATTATTAACATTTTCTAACATAAGTTTTCTCTTTGGGGTAAATTTTGAAGTATTTCAATGACTAAATTAAAATAGAATAAATATATTGTTCCAAAACAAAATATTTTAAAGTTTATTTTTGTTTTAATATAACATCCAGATATTTACTTAATATAAATAAAAGCACAACTCTTCCATGTTGAAACAAAAAGGTGTTTTTCTTTACTGGGTTTACCTGTCCACATATAATTTAAGATTTTTTTAGGGTCTAGACAGGAGAGCTGGTAGAACTGGTATTCTACCTACGTAACCCTTGAACCTGTTTGAAGGAAAAGCAGTAGCGGAGGTTCTTTGTTCTCTCAGAGCCAGAGCACTGCTGACTCTGAAACATACAGCTCTTCAGCGTGTGTACTTGTGAGTGTATGTTCTAATGTAATGAGAGTGGAGCTTTTAAAACAAGTTTACTTATCCCCAGTGAACTTCCCCTGAACAGCTTGAGGCAAGATTTCCTAATTTAGGTTTGTACTCAGATTCCTTTCTATTATTTGGGGAAAACCAAAAACTTCTATTTCCTCTTTTAGAAGTGAGATTTGAGAGTCATGTTAAAAGGGGTCCACCTTAGCCTGTAGGCATTTATGTCAAAATGCACTGTGAGTCATTCTGTCAAGTTAGAACCTGCATTTTCAAATGGTGTTTAACCTAGTTCTAGATCCAGAGTAGACACTCAATAAATATTTGGTGAATGATTGAGGCAGTACCTCTGGACCTAAGGACAGTCCTTCATCTAAGAAAGCCTTGTCCTTTTGGAACAATTCACTACTTTGCAGCAACTAGAGTGAAAGACAAGATTTAATCTTAACCAGTGTGACTGAGTACAGAAGGAAAGGTGATACCTCAGGCTAACAGCTATTAAGATTGTAGTGTAAAACTCGATGTTACATTAGGAAGCAAATACACAATCAATGCATTTGTCAGTGTACAAGTGTAAGATGTACCAGATGTTTTGTATTTCGGTGCCTGGTTCTTTAGCTACTTGTGTCCTTTTCTGGAAATATAATAGTTAGGTATTTGCTTCTAACATTCTGATGACTATTGAAAATTGAGATGCAAATGACACTGCCATAGAATATAGGGGATATAAACATGAATAAGACCTTTCATTCTCTCTACCTTGTCAGAATAAAATCCATTTTCTTCAAGCTAAAATTTCCAGTTGTTGACACAGTGGAGTGGGAAGAGGTTTTAAGAGTCAGAATGGTTAGAATTTTGGCTCTGCTACATATCAGTTGTATGACTTTGGGCGGGTTATTTCCCTTAATCTCTGAATGGGAATAATTAGCTCGCATCTTAAAGGAGATTGTGAGGCTTTGAGGAGAACATAGGCAAACCCTTCATTTTGTTATTAATGAATGCCAAAACCAATGTGTAGTACCAGAAGTCAAGTTCTTTTTTATAACACTTTGCCCCTAATTGATGGTTAGATATTTGTCAAATTATCCTTAATTAGTAACTCTTTCTAGATCCAGTTGAATATTTTAAATATGTTAATGGTTCTGGTCTTGGAATTGCTGTTGTTTGAGAGTCACGATTGAGAAGCGGATTTTCAGGTGAACTATACTGGTCAAATAATTGAAAACTATTTCTAGGTTAGATCGTATCTGCCCACTCTTTCAATTTATTTTTTTTTCAAAATTTTTTTTTAACATCAAGACCTGGGGTAATATTAAGTTGTGTTTATATTTATTCGTCTGTCAGTTATCACTGAGAGCGTTCTTAATGAAGACTTTCTTCCAGGACTAGGCAATTGAAGTTTTGCAGTTCAGTTTTTCTGTTCAAATTCTTTTCCTTGAATTTGTAAATATTTTTCTTAAAACCTTTTCCTCAAGCTATCTTTTCTTTTATATTGAATTGGATCAAATTCTTCTGTTCGAGAAACGTTTTTGATGTTTATTCTTATCAGTCTCCTTTTATGTTTCCCTAAGTTGAAAGGCCCAGTTCACTGTTGGCTTTTAGCCTTTGTGAGGATGAGGTTCACTGTATTCTTCCTTATTTCTACGTGGTTACCCCTTGAATGCTTAATTCAGCCCAGGTGAGCATCATATATATTTGTGGAATACTGCTTATACACGAAGGTTAAATGAAATCGGGAGGCTTTGGTTAGAAATAAATGATAAAAACTTATTCAGGGGTCTTAGTGTTTGCAAACAGAAACACAACTAGGCAATACCCAGAGTGTTCTGAAGAAGAAGAAAAAAACCCTGATTCTTAGAGTAAAAAGTTCATTCTTGAGAATAACC
This sequence comes from Pteropus alecto, assembly GCF_000325575.1. Classification (NCBI taxonomy): domain Eukaryota; kingdom Metazoa; phylum Chordata; class Mammalia; order Chiroptera; family Pteropodidae; genus Pteropus; species Pteropus alecto. The sequence continues at coordinate 9,776,582 of NW_006442103.1, read as the reverse complement.
ACTCCTGCATTCTTAAGCTTCTGGTTTGGTGATGATCTTCCAGAGATGGGTGGTCTGGTTAATGGATGTCCTCAAAGTGCACCGAAGGAGTGGGAAATAGTGAAGTTTTGCTGCCAAGGAGCTTACATACAAAAGGGATAGTAAACTGTGAACACGTTAAATATTAAGAAACTGACAGATGCCTCAGCTAGATCAGCATCACAAAATGAGAAATCAAGAAGGGAGCAAATAAGCCGCTGGAGCTTTGAGGAAGGAAATGGGGCTTGCTTGGAAAAGCGGCGAGAAGAGGCGTTGGCAAGATTTATTTTGTTAGTCTTTATTAATAAATTATAGGGGAGGAACATTAAGAGTCCATTCTAATGCGCAGAGGACGCTAGATTGCGAGGCGACAACCCCCCCTTCACGCTATTTCGGGAAGCACGGTCACAGCGGGCAAAGGGTCTGCGTCCGGCTGCAGGTCTCACGCAATCGCTGCACCGGCTCTTTCTCCGGGTCCAGCTGGTCCTTGGAGCCCGGACCCGGAGCCGGTCCGTTCAGGCGGGTTCTCACCTTGCCGGCCTTGGGCCCGCCCAGCCGACTTTCCTTTCCGCGCAGGCACCTGCGTGGCCGCCCCGCTCGGCGGGGTCCTGAGGCGCCTCGGAGAAGCGCAGCGATTGGCTGGGCTCGGGGCTGGAGCTCGCTCGGGCTCCGCTTGACAACCGCAGTCTGCAAGCGGCTAGGCTGAGCGGCCGCCGACCTGGGAGGGGCAGGCGGGAGGAAGGACTGACTGACGGGCTGATGGACTGACGCGCGGGGGGACCGACGCCAAGCCCAGACCGCCGCCCTCGCGCTCCCGCCCCGCCCGGAACCGGCCGCTTCGGAGCCCGGGCCGCCGGCCTCCCTGCCGCTTTCTCCTCCGCCGCTTCTCCCGGCTTGCCCTCAGGTGAGTGACTCCGGGAGGCGGAGGCGGAGTCGGGCCTCACCGCACACCTCGCGTTGCCATGGTCACCCATCGCCACCTGTCACTACCAGATGCGGCTCCGACCCAGGCGACCCCGAGGGCGGCGCTCGCGGTCCGGGAGGACGGTCTTGGGTAGGCTTGTGTGGGACCGGGGTCAGGAGTGAGGCCCCCACGGCCGGGCCCTATGCGAGGCCGCCGCCCCTGGACCACACCTTCCCCTCACTGCCCGCCCCGCTCTAGGGGCAGAGCGACGCCCCGCGCCCTGGCCCTGCTCGCCCCTGGGCAGTAAGCGGCCGCAGGGGTTGTGCCCATCTCGCTGCTGCCGAGGGGCGGGAGGGAGTCAGACGACGCTGATTCTTCCTCGCCGCTCCGCGGAGCCTGTGCGAGGAGTGGGCACGCCTTGATCGGGAGGAGGGGAGGGAGCTGCGAGGCCGGGAGCTAGCGGCGGCGAGGGGCAGCCCTGCGGGGCCGGGTTTGGCCTTTCTTACGTCTGTGGTCACTGGGAGCAGCCTTTGGGGGTCTGGGTTGGGGTCCAGAGGAAGGGCGGCGACTGGATTGGGAACGGGGGTTGCGCCTCGGAGGGGGGCGTCCGCACAGGAGAGGCGGGAGGTTATAGAGCTCCTAGGTTTAAGCCAGTTCCCTATATTGGGGTGAAAGAGATTGGGGCTGTAGCTCTGGGGCCAGGCCTTGGGCACAATGGGCAGGAGCAGGGATAGGCAGCGGCGGCGTTTGACCAGCATCTGATTTTTTCTTTTCTATACCCAGACTTGCAGTCACTAACCACGCATGGTATGTGAGCGGCGCGTTTTTGGCAACTTGGTTTTTTCTGCATAATGAAAGGAGAAGTCTTTGTTCCACCCAGATTCATAGGTTGTGATCCTCTTATTTCCCATCCTTTGTTGTAGACTTCATGGAATACTTCCAGAAGTTAATGGCACAGAAATTAACATGGAGGGTTTTGGTATGCTAGAAATCGTTTTTCACAGTATATCCAAGTAGAAATTTTTTGTCTCCAGTGTTGGCATGTGTTGCATTGATATCTTACAGGAAAGGAGAGACGCCTAAGAGCCCATTTTCTTTTATGTGACATATTCTCGAAGTCTCATTTAGGAGGAAGATATAATGAACAATTTTACCTTAGGTTTTGGGGGTAGATTGCTTCCACACAGGGAAGAAAAATTATTATACAGTGAAGGAAAAGATAAACAATTAAGCCATAACAGTATATTATTAGGTTAAAAAAAACAAATATAGATACTGTTATAAATATGTATTTTAAAATTTTTTTCACTTACAGTTGGATGTACAGTATTATATTAATTTCAGGTGTACTAGATATGTGATTTTTGTGTGTGTGAAGAGATTTTAACCCTCTGACTTCCTAATTCTTTTCCCTCCTGCCCCCCTCTTTAAATGCCAGTAATAGGAATATATCATAAGAGAACAAGGGTACTATCTTGTGTTTCTACTTACATAATTGTATTCAGCATCTTCCTCTGTGAAATCCAGTTTATCAGTTACTGAATGGACAGCATGTGATATGCTTGCTATATGCTACAGTTTGAGAAACACTTCAAAATATAAGTGTGAAAAGATGCAGTTTTTCTTAGTAGATGAGTAAGCTGGAAATCATTGCCTGGATTTAAGTTTCCCTTTGCTACTGATTATAATCTTGGAAGAGCTACTTACCCCACTATTGACTCTGATTTCTAGATCTGTAGAATGGGGATAATACCTGCTATTGTTTTAGTCTGGGAATAGGCTCTAAAGTTGAACAAAATAATGTATTTGAAATCACTCTGGAAGGAAAATTTAAGTCATCTATTGATTACCTTTTAATAGAGTGGAGGTTTTAATAGAGCATTGGCAAAGATAATAAACATTTTCTGCATGAACTACTTATTTAGCATTTTTAGGTCCAGGACCTTATTTTTTACAATGGCCTTAAAGGCTCATGGGAACTATTAAGGTACATCTTTACTCCTTGGCAGACGTTCTTTATTACTGTGGTGACATGGAGAAAAGGGTGTTTCCTCACTGTATGTGGGTCAGGGCTGCTATCTTGCTTTCAGTAGGATGTTCTCATATTTAGAAAATAAGGCTATAGCCAATAACTCTTACTTGAGTTTCGTTTGGTATTAAATAATCCTCATTGTTGATCATTGGTTCTTGAATTATAAAGAAATAGCTTACTTTGTCCTCTTTAACCTATGCTTTTCAAGTAGGAGTATTTGGACTATTAGAGTAAGTTGCTATGTGCCAAGGAATAAATCTGTGGTCACATAACATGGCACACACTTATGGAGATGCTATCAATTTCACTTGAAGACTTACATTAAAAAAATACTGTTTTTAGATTAAAACAAAAATAACATGGACAATGTAATATTCACACTGATTTCTAAGGTAAAATTCAAAGACTTCAAAGACATTTCATGCTTAAGGGCTCCCTGGGGATGTGTTCAGTTTCTTCTGCCCTTTTGGAGAAAAGTTTAAGAAGCATTGCCTTAGACTTAGTCAGTGAATGGTAAATCACTACATAGCACAAGAAATAAGTTGAATTCCAATTTCTAAAACTTTGACATTAGTCTCAGGATTACTTGAATCCTAATCATCCCCTCTTGTTTTTATATCAAATGTAAGAATGTTATAGTGGCAAAGTTACAGGATTTTAGTCAGATAGACTCTGTCATCTCATTCTTGCTTCTACAGGTTTTTTTGCTGTGTGCCCTTAGACGAGTACTTGACATCTCTGAGCTGTAGTGTAATCATCTGTAAAATGAAATTATAGAGTTGTAAGAATTACACAGATAAGGTATGGAGTGTTTAGCGCAAGGCCCGACATAGTAGATGCACAATAAATGTTAGTGCCTTTTCCCTTCCCACCTCTGCATATTAGGATATTAACAGCCCTTCAAACCCATTCTTAGCAGGAAACCGCATTATTCCTCTGAACTTCCATGGCATTTTATTTGTAGTTCTTTTACGGTACTCTTCATATTTTAGATGTGTTCATTTAAAGTGCCCCAGCATTGGAAGTGTTATACAGTTGCTGACCAGACTACATATGGTGTTTTAAGTTCAATTTTGGATGTTTTAAGAGGCAGATTAACAAATGTTAAGAGGAGAATGACTAGAATGGTAGGAAATCTGAAAGCTCTTTGATGAATAGACATGATTATTGTCAGATTCAAATGTGTGAAAGTTTTTAACATGGCAGACTGTATTATGCTGACTCTGAAGACATAACTAAATGAAAGTCACAAGAAAGTAGATTTCAATTTAATGTTAGGAAAAAACCTTTTTATGCTTGTGAGAAAATCGATATTTTGTGTTGTCTATTGCTGTGTAAGAAATTTACCCCCAAATTCATGGGTAAAAACAACAAATCTCACTGTTTCTAATCTGGGCACACCCCAGCTGGACACTTCTGATTTAAGGTCACTCAAGGTTTCAGTCACGCTGCCACAGGGACTGTGGTCTCACCTGGAGACTTGACCAGGGGGATGATCTCCTTCCAGTCTCAGTGATGTGAGCCTCTGTTCCTTGTAGGCTGTTGGACTGAGGGCTTCCATTCTTCATTGGCTGTTACCTGGAGGCATCCCTTAGTTTTGTCACTTGGATCTTTCCACAAGATTTCCTCATGACATGGCAGTGGACTTCCTCGAGAGTGAGCAATCTGAGAGGGCACATGCCTGCACTAAAGATGGATACTTCAGTCTCTCTAAATCTTGCAAGTGACATCGCAGCATTTCTGCTGTACTTAGATAGAAGTGAGTCACTAAATCCAGCCCACACTCAAAGGCTGGGAACTGCAAAAGGATGTAAACACTAGTAAGCTTATGGATGACCATCTTAAAGACTGCCTTTCACAGATATGTTCGGGGGTATCTTCATTGGAGGCATTTATGTAGAGGTTGGCAGACCATCTGTCAGAGATAAGTATTTGGATATTATGTATTAAATAGGAGTGGATTTAAGGAATCTTGCAGCTCGGTTCTGTGATAAATATATAAATCCTAAGAAAGTCAAAAAGTTAAGAATGGAAAACTTTAATAAATAATTATATAGTATACACTCTACGGTACTTCTTTCAGTAGTTAATTCTTGTATAATTTTGGCGTTTTCAATACATTTTCAAGTTTTTGTGACTTTGTTCAGTACATTTCCTTATATGTTTTGAATGTTGATTTACTGACAAAAAAATCCATTTTTTAAGTAGTTCAGTTTTTGAAGCATACACAAATACCTTAAATTCTGCTTTTCTCTTTGAAAACAAAAAAAATGTGAATGAAAAAAGAACATGAAGGACAGTTTTACTCTTTTACAAAAACTGCTTTTGGAACCTTGGCTTTAGGTGTGACAGAAAACTATCGCTGAGGTCTCATCACATAACAAAAGGTGAAACCATGTTCTTGGATAAAGCATCTTTTCTTCCTCCCACAAATAAGGTAAAAACAAACAAATAAGAAAGGAATAATATATGAATTTATATATTTTACTTTGATTTTAGTTAATATAGCATTAATTAGTGATTAGAATTTAAATTTATTTTTTATTACAAATATTAAGATTTATAACTTTCTACATGTCTTATTTATGTGTTTATAGGTTGAAATTCTGCTTAAATGTTTGAATTTTCATAAGCTGCTGTGACGATTCAAGGAATAAACTGTTTAAAACTTCTTTAATTCTTTGCATGATTAATACTGAAAGCTTTTGGCTCAGAGTCAGGAGACCTTGAGTTCTTAGCTCCACCTAATAGCTGATAATAATTGTATAATTAAGTGGTGGCATTGTTACTCACTGGTAAGTAGGATTCACATTTTGAATTGTTTTAAAGAACGGACTTACTTTGATCTGTTCGTACTTCCCCATCAGGTTTCTCTTAAGATCAGTGACACAATTTGTGAGCTTTCTGACTCATAAGTATTCATTCTGAAGTCTGAAACATGGCAGAGGTCTGATAGGTCTTAAACATGCACGAAGCAAAGGAGCAAAAGGTATTATTTAAGAATAAAATAAAATTTTGTACACATTTTGTTTTTAGGGCTAAAATTCTTATGCCTTAACACCCTGATTTTACTTTTAGTTGAGCTCTAAAAAAACTAAATTATGTTTAGTAGTAAAGCATTTAGTAGTAGCAACACAATGTTAAAATTTATCTAGATTTGTTTAGATATTCCCATATTTGGTGTGATTTTTCACAGATACTTTAAAAACTGAAGTTCATTTTAAACTTGAAAGTTGACTCTAGAGTTCTTAGATCTAAATTTTTCTTTTCTTTTTTGGGGGGTTCCCTTCCCTCCCACCAGTTTCTACACTGCTTGTTTTTTGATGTTTTGATGATGATATTCATTTAGATAACAATTTAAAATTCAAGTAGGGTTTATTAAGTAAGGGTTAGGAAGTATATTTTATTAGATCTGGAGAGAGATTTTAAAATAAAAAGTAATCTTGAATTCTCTTTTAGTTTCTTATGCAGTTGAGCAATGTACTTTTTGTTTCTCTGTCTGAAAGTATATGTTTAAAAGTCTGGTTAGATTGTTAGTAGTTCAGATTTCTAGATTATTTACCTACCCTATTAACATTGTTTAATAGAAAAATATTATAAAAGATCATAGAACTAGGAACCTCTGCTAGAATAATTTTAAATGATTTCAGTACTATGAAGCCTTTTCATTTTGGCATATTAGGTGTCTCATTAACCGTTTTATGTTTTCTCTTGTTTTTGTAAGGTACCCTTTCCTTTCTTGGATTCAATGTGGTGTAGTAGAAAGCTTTAGAATCTAGCAGACTTATGGTTTTATTTTTGCCCTACGTTGTAATCTTCAGCTACTGTATATCCTTCCTTTCTTCCCTCCCTCCATTCCTCCTCCTTCTCTCTCTCTCTCTCTCCCCCTCTGTCGCTGTCTCTCTCTCTCTCCCCTCTGTCGCTGTCTCTCTGTCTCTCTCTCTCTCTCTCCCTCTCCCTCTGTCGCTGTCTCTCTGTCTCTCTGTGTCTCTCTCTCTCTCCCCCTCTGTCACTGTCTCTCTCTCTCTCCCCTCTGTCGCTGTCTCTTTGTCTCTCTCTTGGCCTGTCCTCTTTGTCTCTGTATTTCTGTGTCTCTTTCACAATCAGAAATTCTGATATTCATTGTTGCAAAACTTAAGATGTGAATTGGGGAGGAGGAGACAGTTTCTTGTCTGGCTACCAAGATAAGGCAGATGTTTCAGGAACTAAAGAAGAGTTGATGAGTTCTACTTGCTCAGATGTTTAAGGAACTAATGAAAAATTGATCTAAAATTAAATCTAAAAAAAATGTGTATATATTTGCCCCTGCTCTTTGTTTTGCTTCCCTGTTAAATAGGTCCCTATGGTATTTTTTAAAGATTTCCTGGTTGGGGATGACATAAATGATACCAGGACTTATGATGTCCTGACACACTTCTGAAAGAAATATTCAGTTTCCAGTGAGATATGTTTAGCCTTGATATAAATGCTGGGCAAATTTCTTAACCTTACAAAGCTGAGTGTCTTCATCTGTAAAATCGGATGAAATTGCCTATCTCATAGGATTGTTAGAAGGACCAATTAAACAATTTAAGTAAAGATCCTAGAATAGTGACCAATAGCTTTTGCATTGTAAACATAGCAGTTAATCCTATCTTTGGGAGACTACTCTTGTTGGTACCTTGATATAGAAGAAAACCTTTGCTATCTAATCCTATAATTTTTTTCATTTTCATAGTATTTTTCTCTTTACAGTTAAAAATTGTATTCATACAAGAAATGTGTGTGTAAACATACAAGTAATGCATAAATACGTATTGGTTGTGAACCATTCAGATAATACAAATGGTAAAGAGTGGAAAAGTCTCCCTTCAGCCCCTTTCCCTTCCTAGTTTCCTGCCTTCTAACCAATCGCATACTTTTAGAGGTTAGAGGTAACCACTCTGAACAGTTTGTTAGGTATCGCTGCAGACCTTTGTTATTTAGGCATAGAGGTATTATGCCCTCCCTTTTAAAAAAAATAAATGGGCCTATGTATATTTGTCTATTCAGCAAATATTTATTGATAACTATATTGTTCTGTGATGTGCCTTTCTATTATTAGGGTGTGTAGATGTACATCACTGCATTAGTATTCTGGAGTATGAATTTACCATAATTTAACAATTCTGCTGTCGACGGGAACTCAGTTTATTTCTAGTTTTTCCCTATTACAAGCAGATCTTCAAAGAACAGCTTTGTATATATATCTTTGTGTATATTTGCAAGTATTTTTGCAGGATAGGTTCCCAGAAGTGGAATTGGAATTGATGAGTCAAAGAGTATATACATTTAAAATTTTCATAGATAAAAATTTCATGCTGTCAGAGTCTCTCTTAAAATGTCTACCAATTTATATTTTTAAGACAATGCGTGAAGAGGCATTTACCCACACTCTTGCCAACACTAGATATTTTCAGGTCTTTTTAATTTTTGTATAACTGGTAGGCCATAAATGGTATCTTAATGTCACTAATGAGATTAAACATCTTTCCATAAATTTATTGATCATCTGTGTGAATTATCTGTATTCTTTGCTCTCATTGTTCAACTAGATTTTTGGGAGAGTATGCTATTTATGTTTTAGATGGTAACTGTTTATGTGTGTTGCATTTAGTCCTAGTTTGTCCTTGTCTTTTAACTTTGTTTATGGCAGCTTGTGCTAAATGGTAGTTTTACATTTTACATTTTTCGTGCCTATTTGACAGTTTTTTCCTTTACATTTTCTAGGTTATGTGACTTAATTACACAGTCTGAGTCAAAAATAGTTTTTGCTTATTTTATCAATTTTTAGTATTTAAGTGCTTAAATATGTTTAAAAATATTTGTGTGTTTGAATATGGAAAGAACACAAATACTTTATCTCATAAAGATTGACATAATATTTGAATTGGATCTAAGGAAGAGTTCTTGGGTTATAAAAAAAATACAAATCACTCTGAAATATTATTGCTTTGTTATATATAATAAATACATTATATTCATTATATTACTAATTCCTTTAAGTTACCTGCAATTGAAAATTTATTACTTATGTTTTATATTTTAAAAAGTTTTGCATAGGTAATATTTGTACATGGTAAAGTACAAAGGGTTTATGGTGAAAAGTCTTCCCATTCTTATTCTTTAATTATCTACTTTTCCTTCTTAGAGACAACCATTTTTATCAATTTCTTGTGTCTTTTTTTAGTAATATTTTATGAATATACACAACATATAGTTTATGTTAATTGATCTTTTTTCTTTTTATAGCTATATAAAGCTGCACCCGCTTTAAAAAAGTAATTTGTTCTTTAGGCCCCAGATCATTCACAGCTCCAGAAGGTAAATTAAAATAATTGATGAATAGTGAACAGCTGTCAATAGTAAGAAGGGACACATGGATGCTGCATCCGTGTTTTAAACGTTAGCTGATTAGCAGACATGACAGAGCTTTGCAATTAGAAGGGCTTTTCTTTTGCTTCCTTTAATGATCTAAAATAAATGTATTTTCCTTCTTCTCATTAAACTGACCTCATAGATTAGAGAATTCTGATTACCCCAGACTTGATATTCCCCAGAATATATTTCATGTTATTGAAATGTGAGTTAAAACCAAATTATAAAATTTGAAGGGAAATCATAGAAATTACCCAAAACTAACCCTCTTATTTTATGTGTGAAAAAAATTGAGGCCCATACAGATTAAGTGACTTGCAACATCACATTTATAATTCCTGAAGGACCAGACATTTACAATGAAATGACCTAGGAACAACATAAGTTTTTAGAATGCTATTTTATTAAGAATAGCTAGCAAATTTCTTTTTCTTTTTTTATTATTTAAAAAAAATTTTTTCTTTCCCCCTGTCTACCTCCCCCCCCCTTTTTTTTAAAGGAAAAGGTACAGTAGTCCAGTGTTGTTTGATAGTTTCATTGGCTTCACAGTACTTCATTTCCTGTAAACTAGAATTGTAAAGCACTGTAGTTCAGCATTAAGCACTCTATAATCTTGGAAGATTAAAAAGCATGGTTTTTATTGTGTGGGTTGAAGTTGGGGATTAATGGAGCCTTTCTTAAGCACTTTTTTCTTGGCTATAAAATTTATAATGATTGTACCCCAATTCCCTTAACATTATACTTTGAATCATTCTTAGCCTTGTGTGTTTTTCTTCCTTCCTAATCTGTTATAAATAAGTAACCTCATTGCAAAGGAACATTTCAATCATATCTATTTATATTTGGTTAGAAGCACTGATTTTTTTTTCACTAAACTTTTTCCACATCTATGTATAGAAATATACATAGAAGTCAATATATTTCTATTGCCATTATTTCTTTTTTCTTATCATTAACATTTTACCTTTAATCTTAGATTTATAAAAATTTTATTTCATGCCCCTTAATACATTCTTCTAATCTTGTTCCACTAAGATAAGTATCAGTACAAGTCCACATAGAGACTCAACCTGAAATTTATTTCTGTGGATATTAATTGTTGTCTAAGCACTAAAATACTAACCACATTCCAGTTGGTTTTCAGATGTACATATTATTAAAGAAAACTCATGTTTCCATATCTTAGTCTAGATATTGTATATAAGTAAAAATTTATTAAAGGAAAATTTATGAAAATGTTTTTGTAATTTTTTTTTTTACAGATATATCTGTCACGTAATATGGAAATACTGAAACATTCTGATATTTTTCTGTTTTTCTTTTTTTTCTATTTTCAGTGGAATATACTCTTTTTTCCGCCCTACATAAATTCTGTGTGGTAATTGTTTTTTCATATGGACCATGGCTGGCAGGTCCACCTAAGATGCTGTCAAAGCTGATTTTGGCTAAATACTAGTCAGTTTGAAGGGCCAGAGCTCTGTTCTTTTGAATGGCTTTTAGAACAGTTGGAAAAAAATTATCTACTCTGTACTTTTTTAAACATTCATTGATTTTTACATGTTAAGTTAATTCAGCTAAGGGACATTTTGTACTATACATCTCATTTTAAAAGATAATTTTAGTTGTTCCTAAGATAGTTAACTCTTACTGACTTATAGCCTCCCTGAAGAAGCATTTATTATTGACATCTCCTTCTCTGTATAAAGAAAAATTCTAGCTTCGCAGTGAATAATAGTTTAAGGAGATTAAACAATGTTTATGAATTAAATGTTATCTTTAAAAATATGTACAGTAGTCCTCTTATCTGTGGTTTTGCTTTCTGTGGTTTCAGTTACCCACAGTCAACCACAGTCTGAAAATATTAAGTGGAAATTCTAGAAACAGATAGTGTTACATTGTGCACTATTCTGAGTAGCGTGATAAAATCTTACACAGTCCCTCTGCATCCTGCCTGGACGTGATACATCCTTTTCCATCATATCCATGCTGTATGTGCTACCCGCCTGTTAGTCACTTAGTAGCTGTCTCAGTTTTCAGATCAGCTGTCCTGTTACGGCAGTGCTTGTGTTCACGTAACCCTTATTTTACTTCATAGTGACCCCAGAGCACAAGAGTGGTGATGCTGGCAATTCGGATATGCCAAAGAAAAGCCATTAAGTGCCTCCTTTAGGTGAAAAGATATGTATGTTTAGGAAGAAACCTAGTATAAATAGGGTATGGAGCTATCCAAGATTTCAGGCATCCCCTAAGGGTCTTGGAACATATACCCCACGGGTAATGGGACTACTGCTGTATATGGTGTATCTAATTTCTAAATTATATAGCTAGAATTTTAGAGGCTCTAAAAATGTTTCACAGGGTGGTTAGAAGAGAATAATTCTGAGATACAGCCTCATAAGCATATGTGTAAGTTTTATATATAGCAATAGTGAAGCTTATAAGAATTAAAATTCTGGGTTGGATGATTAAAATACCATATATTTCTACTGGGAGTTTCATAGTATAGAATTAAAACTTATCCTTTTAAAATTAATTTTAACAAAACCCTGACCAATTGTAGGTTAACTAGGATACATTTTCCGTATCTATTTAAAATTTAAATGTAAAGTCAATGTAAAATATGTAGTCATAAGAATATATGTCTTCTTCTTTTAGGCTTTATTGACCATAAATGATGGCAGCATTAAACTTTTAGTTTTGGTTTAAAATGGGACTATTGCTCTAGATTCATAGTAACTCCAGAGTTACTTTATATGTAGACTGAATGTTAAATATACGAAGCCTATAAAATGTTTAATATCATTGGGTATATTGAACAACGTCAGAAAATTGTAGTCTCAATTCTGCAAGTTGTATGGTTGGTACATAGTGATATAAATGAAGTGTCCTCTAAGAACTTAGAGATTAAGTGGGGAATACAATATTTTTCTGAGAATTTAATTAGTAAAAGCCATTTTTTTTGCTAGTAAGAATTATCTGAATATTTGGGGAATGCTAAAATCACTAATCATTGTGCTCTAGAAGTAATCTCAGAGAGACAGTTCTGAAATGTGATTAGAATTTAATGAGTGGACATATCATTAATTTTACTGTATCTTCTTTTGGACAAAGTCTATGAACAGGAAGGTGGTAAGATCAGGGGACAGTGCAGGGAAACCCAAAGCATGAGGAATTGGGCAGCTGGCCTGATGGGATTTTCAATTTGTCTGTTTCCTGAGGCAGGCATGTCTTTCTTGTGAAGATGGATGTGTAAGATTAGCTTAGTCCAATTAGCTTAGTCTGATATCATTAAATATTTGGGTCATATAATTACCTTCCTATACGCTGTCCCTTGTTAATCCTACCACCTTCTCTACCTAAGAGAGAAAATACGCTCATCTGATGTGAGCATTCTAGTCTGCTAGATATTTGCATTTCTCATTATGAAGAACTAAATGGACAAAATAGTGAACAAATTGAAAAAATTAACTGGTGTGCATACTCATATGTGTTTGTTTCTGTGAGCTTGGTTAAAGTTAGTTGGTCCTGTGAGAAAGATATGCTTGCAGTCTGTTTCATCAGATGTTTCTTTGCAGCTAGTCCCCTTAGCATGGTAGTCTTTCATATTGCTCTGAGCCTTAACATCTGAAAACAACTTAGGCCAGTTAACTTGTTTGGCCTCATCTGTAAAATGAGAATGTTGACCTAATGATCTTCAGAATTCCTCCTAGTTCTAAATCTTTATGAATTCATAAGCAATGCGCTCAGTAGTATAACTGCAGACTTACAGTTAAGAATTAGAAGGGATTTTAGGGAGTTGAAATATCTTTGATGTTTATTTTGATACTGCCAGTGTTACTTAAAGTTGCACATTTTAACCAGCCTTGTTTCCTTCGGTTCCAAAGTACAGGGTATAACATTTTCCATGTTGCAGCTAGACTATTAGTTTTTATGGACAGGGCCAATGTCTCCTGAGTATAAGACAATGCCTATTACAGAGAAAAAGGCAGTAAATGCTTATGGAATGAAAGTATTAGGACAAACCTAAGGCAAGGTATTTATGACATGGCTAAACATGGTTTGTAACTTTCTAAAGCGTTTTTATTATGGAAAATTTTAGATGTATTAGAACAGACAGAATAATATTGTCTTAGTCCATTTGGACTGAATACCGTAGACTAGTGGCTTATAAATACCAGAAATTTATTGCTTACAGTTTTGGAGGCTGGAAGTCTAAGGTCATGGTGCTAGCATGGTCAGCTTGTGGTGAGGGTCCTCTTCCTGTTGCTGACAGCTGACTTCTCATTGTATCCTCACAAGACAAGCTAGCTTTCTGGGATCTCTTTTATAAGGGCACTAATCTCAATCACGAGAGCCTTGCCCTCATGACCTAATCACCTCCCATAGATCCCAATTCCTAGAACCACCATTTTGGGGTTTAGGATTTCAACATATGAATTTTGAGAGGACCCAGACATTCAGAGCATAGCAAATATAATGAACCACCATTTACCATTACGCTGCTTCAATCGTCATGATTATCATTTTATCTTTATCTCTTCCCACTTTTCTTCTTGTATTATTTTGGAGTAAATCACAGATTATGTATTATTTAATTTGTAATTATTCCAATATATATCTCTCAAAGATAAGGACTTAAAAAAATCTTAGCTACACCTTTATCACACCTTAACAAACGACTTGTTTTTATTTTTTTGACTTGGTTTTGATAAGTATTCAAGTCATTACATTTTGAAATACCTGTACTAAATATTTCCAAGAAACCTGTTATGCAATATAGTTAATAACACTCAGAAGTAAACAATGGGACTAATTTTTGTTTTATTATTTTTAATATTTAGGCTATCAACATGACGGCTGAAGAAACAGTGAATGTAAAAGAGGTCGAAATCATTAAACTAATTTTAGACTTCTTGAATTCAAAGAAGCTTCACATTAGTATGTTGGCCCTTGAGAAGGAAAGTGGAGTCATAAATGGCCTATTTTCAGATGATATGCTTTTCTTGAGGTATGATTTCATTAGTACTGTGAGGTTTGTAGTTCCTTTAAAGTAGCATTAAGTATATTAATAAGTTAATGTACAGTACAGGTAGATCTTTATACTCGTGAAAAGGCTGTATAAGTATAACTTTTAAAAATGTTTGTCTCTATAATGGAACACTTACAAAATAGTGTTTTCTGTAGAATACTGTGTTCTCAGTAGTAAGATATAGAGGTGTTTTCTGTAGAATACTGTGTTCTCAGTAGTAAGATCTAGAGGTCCATTAAAAAAACAGTTACAACTACATTGTAGATGTGGCATCATTATAAAAAATATTCGATTAAGAAAGAGGCTCTAGAAAGAGAAAATATTCTGAAATACCATTTTTGGGGGCCACAGAAATAAAACGTACTCATTATATAAACATTAATTGTAGAAAAAAAGAAAACTCACTCCACCACCCAGAACACTACTGATAATTTTCTGTGCATATTTAAAAAACAATTCTGTTACATTCATAATTTAGTATCCTGCTTTATCCATTAACATCAGAAGTCCATTAACATCATAAGAATTCTCTACGTGATTACAAATTTATACTTTAAAAATGTTCAATTTTCTTATTAATTTCCTAAGTTCCCCTATTTTAAGACAAATTGTTTTCAGTTTTTCTTGAATGAATGCTCTACTGAGCATCTTCTGTACATATGACTTTTTCTGTATCTTGAATTATTTAGAATGAGATTCTTAGAGGTGGAGTTGCAGAGCAAAAAGGAATTAGCATATTTACCAAAATAGAAAGCTAAATATATCCTAACTTGAATTGGACATAAAAAAGAAAACCCAACTTTTTAGACAGAAATATATTTTATACTTATGTGATACCAAATATTTTTGATAAGGAGTACAGATTCTTGCACATGTGGCATTTTGTGATTTGGAAAGGCCTAAGAAATGAAGTGTTCCTAACTTATGAAAAAGGAACTCCACCCCTCCCCCCACCTCACCCCCAAAAAAGCTTTATTGTAGTAGGGGAGTTTATTTAAACTCGTTGCACTTCCCTGTATTTGGTGTTAGGAATGTCATTGACCCCCGGGTGGCTTAGTCGGGAACCAGCACTGAGGCAGCATTCTTTTGGCCGTCTTTCAAACATTGCTTGCCTGGAGTATAGCAGCGGCTATCAAATATCCCCCTCTAGGAACCCATTGGTTTGTGATGAAGTTTTGCTGGTCTGAGGTAAAACGCAAGGAATTATAAAATAATAAGTTTCTCATTCAGCTAAATGTATTCGTCTTAAAGCCCTGGCCTTTGAAATCGTCCTTCCTACCTTTTTAAGTATTAAAATGTCCCTTTATAAAATGATTATGATGTATATTGTGATTGCTTTTTATTAATAGTCCTTCTTTATAGAATCCAAAGTTGGCAATCCTATGTAGATCCTCCTGTCCATCCCTCTCTTTTTAAATTTTATTGTTCTAAAAATCCCAAAGTAGAGAAATTGCTGTTATAAAAGAAAGGCAGCAATAAGAACACCTTGTAACTTTTAGAAGTTCCCATAGACCACTAAAGTAGGATGAAACCTGATTTTGTTCCTTCCTGTTTTCAATCTCAGTGTAAATTTTAGTATCAAATGCCTCAAAGATGTAGAATATACAATTTAGAGAAGGATTTCTCTACCACAGCCAGATAATTCATTGTCGTGAGTGTGCTGGGTTAGGGGGCTGTCCTGTGCATTGTGGAATGTTTAGCAGCATCCTTGACCTATACCCAGTAGATGCCAGTAGCTCCCTATTTGGGACAGCCAAAAATGTCTCCAGACATTGCCAAACTACCCCCAGTTGAGAACCACTGATTTAGTGAGACTGGAACATACCCACACAGTAGCCCCTAAATAACACAGAATAACTTTAACACTGTAAGATGAATAGAGAAATAAAGGAATTTTTAGACTTAGTCCGTTGTTTTTTACATAAGTGAAAAAACCCTGAAATACCATTTTTGGGGGCCACAGAAATAAAACATACTCCCGTTGTTTTTTACATAAATATTAGAATGAGGAGTGGTTGTAGATTCACAAATTCTTCTCATCTAGCATATGCTGTTACAAATGAGTTGTGAAAATTATTTTATTATAGTGGTTGAGGAACCACTATAGTAAATGTTAATCTCATTACTGACTTCAGACTGAAGCTTTAATGCTATGTTGTCATCTATTCCACTTTTAATTAGTGTAACTCAAATTTGATAACATACATGGATTTTTCTTTATATAGGCAACTAATTCTTGATGGTCAGTGGGATGAAGTTCTTCAGTTCATTCAGCCTCTAGAATGTATGGAAAAGTTTGACAAAAAAAGGTGAGTTTTCATCAAAGTTTTTAGTGTCTTATCATTGGTGGAAGCTTAGCAAAACAAAACAATAGACAAAAATTTAAGAACAAGACCATTAGTTTTCCCAGTAAATAGTGCACTCAATCCTATTGATTTGGAGCACTTCCAGAGGACAAGTTGCATTTACTTCAGTTAGTCGAAAATCTGATATACTAACCTACTTAGTCAACAATGTCTATATACAAAAAGTCACAAGGGCCATATCTGAAGCAGTTGTTTCTTCTTCACAATAATATGAAGATTTTAAAGATGTCATTCCATTGCCCCCTAGCCTCCATTATTTATGAAAAACAGATAGCTGTATTTGTATCCTTATTCTCTTATGTGCAATGTTTCTTTTTTGTTTGGCTGCCTTCAGGATTTTTTTTTTTAATTGAAGTATAATTGACATATAGCCTTGTATTAGTGTTAGGTGTACCACATATTAATTTGAAATTTGTATATATTGCAAAACGATCACCGTAATAAGTCTAGTTAGCATCCATTCACATACATATTTACAACTTTTTTTTTCTTGTAATGAGGACTTTAAAGATCTGCTGTTTTAGCAATTTTCAAATATGTAGTACAGTATTAACTATAGTCACCATGTTATACATTACATTCCCATGACTTATTTATTTTATACTGAAAGTTTGAATCCTTTTCACTAATTTCACCCAACCCTCGCCTTTGGCAATCACGAGATTTTTTTCTTTTTGATTTTTAGCAGTTTCAGAGACAGCCAAGGATTTGGGCAGAGATTATACAGTCGATTTTGCTGTATTTCTCATTAAGGCTTCCTCCTTTTCAGATTCCCTATCCTCACTCCTGCTATGCAGATGCTCTGGCAGTACCAAGTTTTTGCTGACTTCTCAAGCTGTTAAAACTGCAGCTTTCTACTGGAGTAGCTCACACTACATGGACTGGGGAGTGCCCTCAGCTGGAAGGCCTTATACCCTTGAACATCACCCCCTAAAGTTCCCTTTTTCCAAGGATTGACTTCCCTCTAGTTGTGCCAGCTATTTGTTGTTGTTCAGTGCTTTCAAATAGTTATTTTTTGTATTTTATCTGGGGTTTATAATTTTTATCTGGAGAAAGGTTAGCTTGATAGAGGTGACTCCACCATTAACAGAACTGGAAACTCATATTGTTTTTGATTCTTAATTCATACCATGCTTTTAATACCTGTTTGCTTTTGTATATTCTTTATTAGAATACTATTTCTTTTACCATTTCCTACATTCCTGATCATCTTCCAAGAGTCAGTTCTTATAAGACTTTCCTTTTACTTCCCACCCCTTCTGGTAGTATTGGTTTTACATGACTTTGAGACCTTGCTGAGCTCTTTACATGTTTCATACAATTTATTAGGTAACCCTCTTTTTGAAGGCAGGGGTTTTGTTTTATTGAACACATACTACAACAATAGTTGAAAGAATGACTTAAGATTCATTATTATTTTCCTTCAGTTATTAGAAATACTTTAAAGTGCTGAAGGCATCCAGCATTTTTTGATTCTTAGACAAGTCAAGTAGACTCTTTGCTCTTCCTTTTCCTCCCAGAAGAATCCCTGTTAAAATTTTTGTTGTTGTTTCATAATTTTTTATTTTTATTTTATTTATTTTTTTATTAAGTTTATTGGGCTGTAGTTATTTTATGACTTTTTAGAAATGTTGTTCATTTCTCCTTATCTTTTCAGCCCTATTTTTATTAGATCTTATGTTTGAAAGAAAAAAGTCATATTTTAGGAAAACGATGTTTTGAATATAAAGGATATTGATTTCTTATTAGGTGACATTTGGCATCTTCCATAAAAACTTGATTTTTGTTTAGAATTAATATTGGAAATAGAAATCCTTCCTTTGAGTATTAAATTGTGATTACTTGCCACTGAAATTATTTTAATTATGGCTTAAATGTGATAAGCTTCATAAAATATTTTAAGATTTTTATGAAAGCAAAGGTACTTAGAGTAAACTAATAAGTACATATGATTATGAGACATATTGGAAAATTAATTTTTAAGTCTTTTTAAAAGAAATAATTAGTTCTTTAAGACACACTTGGCCTATTTTGCTTCAAGAACTTGAGTTTCATTTCTAGTTTTTGACATTGCTATAATTCAGCTTTTTAATCATTTCAGTGTTTCATATTTTATTTTTCACAGGTTTCGCTATATTATCCTGAAGCAGAAGTTTTTAGAAGCTTTATGCGTTAACAATGCAATGTCAGCAGAAGATGAGCCCCAGCATGTAAGGTTTTTATTCCTGAAGGTTTGCGCCATAGTCTTGTTTCAGTCATAAGTATTTTATTCACTAAAACAGATTGTTATCATGAGTTTTTGAAGTTTTTATGAGCCAGGATGGGGCAAGATTTGCTCTTTTGCAGAAGTAGTGCTTTCAGTCTGTACTGAGTCTAAATTTGTTCCATGATTTAGACAATGATGATAAATGAATGACTGGCTGGTTGGGGAGTTTGTGCTCCCCTTGTGTTTAAGGTGATTTAGATGGCAATAGATGTTTGACTTGACTCTACATCATTGCTTCTTTTCTTATTCCAAGAGTGGATTATGTTTACCTCCTTTGTCTTTTCAGTCTTTTCAGTATTTCCTTTGATCCAGAGGTGGTTTTTTTGATAAAATGTTTGTCTTTATGACAGTTTAAAACTTGATATTAAATTCTTTTTGATTTGAGACTTAACTTTTAAAGTTTTAGTATTGTTATTGTTATTGTTATATCAAAAAGCAAAGTAAGTGCCAGTAAGTGTTCATTGAAGTAAACCAAAATACTTTCATACATAATAGAGAAATGTTTGCCAGATAATGATACTTAAAAGTGGAAAGAACACTAGAATGTTGACTCAAAAGACCTAATTCTGTCTTTGTCACTAACCAACTAAATTACTTTAGTTAAATCTATATCCTAACTTTTCCCATTGGTAAGATACAGAAACTGGACTATGTAAACTTTAAGGTTCCTTACATCATTAAAAGCTTATGATTCTAAGATAATATTCACTATACAAATTATTATCATTTTTCTCTCAGCTAAGCTTCCTTTTGTTCTGTCTCCACACTGTGTTTGTAGTAAACAAACTAGATGTTTCTTTTCTGTAGTATATGTGCTGTTGAAGCAAGCACGAGATGTTCCTTGATTTACTTTCTTTCCCCACACAATTTTCCTATCGCAGATTTGTGAATGGCTTTTGCTTTTTTGGTAAGCTGGAGTGATAGCAAGCTATATAAATAATTGAATATTGGTAGGCTTCAGCTTTCTTTTCTAGAAAAGTCAATTATTCTTACCTTTCAAATATTATACATTTGAAAATGATAGCCTTAAGCCTGAATTAGAGCACTGTTTTTATAAGTAAAGTTTAATGTGCTAATTAACGAAATTATCTAATCTTTTTATTTTAGTAGTGAAAAACATTTTGGTTTCTGACTTGAAGGTTGTTAACTATCCAACAAATTATATGGGTAGCCTATGACACTATAGAGTTTATCCTTTTGCAATTGAATAGTTTATGAAAGTTTGTCAAGTATCTTTGTGTTTGAATGAAACATTGTTTTCATACTTCATAGTATCTGTATGGTGATCACTCCTATTTTTCTTACAGCTGGAATTTACCATGCAAGAAGCTGTGCAATGTTTACATGCCCTAGAAGAGTACTGTCCTTCTAAAGATGATTATAGCAAGCTCTGTTTGCTTTTGACTTTGCCTCGTCTGACCAATCATGCTGAATTTAAGGACTGGAATCCCAGCACTGCGCGAGTTCACTGTTTTGAAGAGGCTTGTGTCATGGTTGCAGAATTCATCCCTGCTGATAGGAAGCTAAGTGAAGCTGGTTTTAAAGCAAGTAACAATCGTTTATTTCAGCTTGTAATGAAGGGTCTACTTTATGAATGCTGTGTAGAATTTTGTCAAAGTAAAGCAACTGGAGAAGAAATTACAGAGAGTGAAGTACTTCTTGGCATCGACCTCTTATGTGGTAATGGTTGTGATGATTTGGATCTGAGTTTATTGTCATGGCTTCAGAATCTCCCATCTTCTGTCTTCTCTTGTGCTTTTGAACAGAAAATGCTTAATATTCATGTTGACAAACTTCTGAAACCCACAAAAGCTGCATACGCTGATCTTTTGACTCCCCTTATCAGCAAACTTTCTCCCTATCCATCATCTCCAATGAGGAGGCCTCAATCAGCTGATGCCTATATGACCCGCTCTCTGAATCCTGCTTTAGATGGCCTCACTTGTGGACTAACCAGTCATGATAAGAGAATCTCAGACCTTGGGAACAAAACTTCTCCAATGTCACACTCCTTTGCTAACTTTCATTATCCAGGGGTACAAAACCTCAGTAGAAGTCTCATGCTTGAAAATACAGAATGTCACAGTATTTATGAAGAATCTCCTGAACGGTAGGTATTTGCTCATAAAAACAAAAAATGAGGAACTCTCCACAAGTGTGAGATAATCTAATTTTGTGTGTGTGTGTGTTTTCTTAATATTCAAGTCCCTTTCGTTGAAGGTTATTCCTTAAAACTTTACAAAGGGTTTTTTAAAGTTCGATGATTAAAATTATGAGGGAAAATCTTTACTATTATATCCTGTATTCTTTTGCTAGTTTAAAGGCAATACGTGTGCACTGAAGAAATTTTGGGAAATACAGAAGAGTTTAAACCTGAGAATTAAAATCCCACAAAATTTCACATGTAGGTGACTGGTCTTTTTTCTATGAATAGAATTTTAAAAATTGAGAATGAACCATATATATTTTCATATAATTTGCTTTATTCACTTGATAGATTATGAATATTTTTCCATATTCTTAAACATTTTTTGAGATCAGTGATTAAAAACGTATGTATATTCTGTTATATAGCTGCACTATTTTTATGTAATTCTTAATTGTAGAACAGCAGATAGTTTATACTTTTTTCTCCTGTAAATAATACTGTATTGAACATAAAAATTTGTGTACATAAAAATCCCCATGTATATAAAAATCTGATTATTTCTATTTATATATTTTAGTAATTCCTTATATACATGAAGGAAATAAGTGTTAAAGCCACCATTAGTTTTTATTTTGAACCTGGTATGAAATAATAATTTCCTAATTAGCAGTTATGTATTTCAGGAGTTAGGACACTTCTTGCCTTGCTTTTGCAGGAAACCCCTGGAACATACTGCTGTTTTCATATACTCAGAGTTGATACTTTGAAGTATTAATGTTGACTGCAATAAATTTATTTAAAGAACACAAAAACTAAACCTTTTCCTATTCACATAGGAAAGTTGGAGGCATTCTTTATTGAGGAAGGAGCACTGGACTCACAATTTCTGTTTCTAATTAAAGCAAGAGGAAAACTTAAGTTTAGGCACAAGAAATACAGGATAAATATATACAGAAGCATTTCCTTTAAGTTGCTGTGAGATTGTAGAGGAGTTGGGGTTGTGATACTGTCCTTAAAGTATCTTAAAGAGAGGGGAGGCTTCTAGGGTAAGTTAAGTGACTTATTTATTTTATAACTGAAAGTTTGAACCCCTTTCTCTAATTTCACCCAACGTTTCCCCTCCTTCCCCTACAACCCTCGCTTTTGGCAATCACAAGATTTTTTTTATCGTTGGTTTTAGCAGTTTCAGGGATAGTCAAGGATTTGGGCAGAGATTATGCAGTCGATTTTGCTGTATTTCTCATTAAGGCTTCTCCTTTTCAGATTCCCTATCCTCACCCCTGCTATGCAGATGCTCTGGTAATACCAAGTTTTTGCTGACTTCTCAAGCTGTTAAAACTGCAGCTTTCTACTGGAGTAGCTCACACTACATGGACTGGGGAGTGCCCTCAGCTGGAAGGCCTTATACCCTTGAACATCACCCCCTAAAGTTCCCTTTTTCCAAGGATTGACTTCCCTCTAGTTGTGCCAGCTATTTATTGTTGTTCAGTGCTTTCAAATAGTTATTTTTTGTATTTTATCTGGGGTTTATCATTTTTACCTGCATAAGCCTCGGGTGACATATTAAGGCATCTTACTCTTCTGTATTTCATATTTGAAAGATAAAGATGATATCTAATGATGAAAATGGATGAATGTAATATAGGGACAACTTATTATCTAAATCTCAAAGAAATAGAGAGTCTTCAGCATTGGTGGAGACTATTTTAAACTTTTCCTGGACTTTACAATTTCTTTGGAGAAAATTTTCATTGTATGGGATGCTGGGCTTCAATTATGGGGCAACTACTGATGTTCTTCTGAGTACATAAGATGACAGGAGCCTCTTGATCAGTCTAATGGACAGCATGTTTGGACTTGTGCACCAATGGGATTGTTTTTGTAAAGAAGAAAAGACAGACAAAATCTAGCCAAACCTGATTCTGTATGTGCTGTTACTTATGTGAAAAAAAGTAGTAGAAATTCAGGAATGACTGGATAAAGATGGAAAGTAGTGGAGGAGTATAAGTTATTAGATAATTGTAGAATAAGAGAGGTAAAATGTGGCATGTCATAAAGTAAAACATGTGTTACCAGCTGAGCAGTAGCAATAACCCAGAAAACATCTATTATGCCTCTGAAATTGGAAGACTTATGAGGCAAAGCACTGTGGAGTAATGACTAGAGCATGGTCTTTGGAATCAGACTTGAGTTTGAACAATAGCTTTGTCATTTACCAGCTGTGTAACCTTGAGACAGTTACTTAATCTCTCTGAGCCTCAGCGACCTCCTCTATAAAATAGAGCATTGACTTACAAAGTGAGATAAAACTCCTAGCAGCGTGACAAGCATGTGATTAGTACTTAAAAAATATCAGTTTCTCCCCTCAGAGTTCATACACTTGGTAAGGACAATATGTCAAAAGGGTTGCTTGTTACATACTATGGGAGAGGCACTGTGCTATAGATAAAGTAGAAAAATTTACTTTGGAAAAAGTTTGCCTATATTTTTAGTATAATTTTAAACATATCGAGATTTTCTGTTACATCTGTTATGTTAAAGATGCCACATGAAGAGACTCCTACTTGTGGTCATGCATGTTTGAAGTTGATATTTTTAAAATATTTGAGTGTCTCCTATGTGCCAGCCTCATGCTGCATCCCCAGGATACAGTGACGGAGTTACTGTGGTGAACAAGAAGATGAAACATGAAAGAAAGGTTTATAAGAGAGTGTGTGGCATTTTAAAGGATATATTTTCACTCAAGCAGAAAAAAACTCAAAACAAAAAGTCAGAAAAATCAGTTGAAATTTGTAAGCTTTGTCTATTCAGTGTAATGATCTCAAAATTAATAGGCCTCAAAATAACAAAGTATTCTCAGGCATAGGCTGGCATTGGATTTCAAGTCCTAGCTTTATTTACTAGTTATGCAATTTTAAGATCACTTGTCTTTTGAATCTGTTTCCTCACCTGTGAAATGAGAGTTATAATCTATTCCACAGGTTAAATGAGAATGCATGTGGAAGTGCTATATAAAGTTCAAAATTAAATCAGATGTTACTTTATGAAGGTCATTTTATTCTATCTCTATGCAGTTAATAACTCTTACAAATTCTACTTTATGGACATTAAAGAGGGCTTCTTGTGGTCATTAGCAGTTTACAGCACATCCTGGTAGCTGAAAACTCTTCTCAAGGTCTTTCTCCTTCCTCTTCTGGGTGTGTGTGTGTGTGTGTACGTGTGTTTAGGTATTTATGAGTACTAGGCTCCTAACTAATGGTGCCGTTGTGAAAATGACTAGCTAGCTCTGTTTCCCTGGATCATCAAGCTATGTTTTGATATGTCTTACATACTTCTGCCCAGAGAGGCCATTATGAGGCCACTCATAATCAAATTCCTTGAAGGCAAAGATCATTTTACTTTTGTACTTGTTCCCATGGTGCCTTGTACCAATAGGTAATCTGTGTAAATGTCTGTGGTATTCATCATCTTTGGATGATGTTAGTTATTAAAAATTTTGAACAGAGTATAATTATGAAAAGTAGAAATTGCTAGTGTTTTAGAAAAATGTTAGGAACGACCTGAGATGTCAAGCTTACTAATTAGCATACGTTAAAAATATTGGAAAAAATGTATGCTTAGCTTTTATGTTAAATGCAAATAAACCAAAGAAAACCTTTTAATAAAATACCAACAATTCTTAAAATTTTGTTGAACCATATTAGAGGAAAAAAAATAATGTTTGGATAGCAGTATTACATATTAAGAGTTCATAAAGCGAATTTAGACAGTAGTTCATCCAACCTTTTATTTGATTTATAGGTGAAGTTGAGCCACAGAGAATGTAAGTGATTTCCCTAAGGCTACACATCTTATTTTTGATGGGAGCCCCTACCCTCCTTGCTTAATAATCCAGTGCTCATCCATAATAAGCACATTCTTTTTTTTAAAAAAATCCCTTATGTAGTATACTTAAAAGAGGAAAGGAAAATAAAAATCTATTTTTGTACATTTGATAAACACGTAGGCTAAATGTTAATTGTTTAAAATTAACATTTTAAACTTCTCTAAACTATATTTTCCTTCACCAACCCCCGCCCCCCCCCCGCTTTCTTTTTGTTTTTTTGCACATTTCTGGAAGAAGTGATACACCTGTTGAGGGACAGCGGCCTATCAACAGTGAAATCCTGGGCCAGAGTTCAATTTCAGAAAAAGAGCCTGCAAATGGAGCACAGAATCCAGGACCAGCTAAGCAAGAAAAAAATGAGGTAATATTTACTACACACAGTATCTTTAGAGTTATACTCTTTGCGAGAAGTAATGATATTTGCTTAGATAGAATTTTATTTTATTTATTTTTATTTTTATTTTTTAAAACACCTACAGCACCTGGTATTCCTAGGTGGTCTCCCATCCAAGTACTAATCAGGCTTGACCCTGTTTAGCTTCTGAGATCAGATGAGATCAGGCACGTTCAGGGTGGCATGGCTGTAGTTAGATAGAATTTTAAAAGAATTTTCTGATATTTGGAAGTAGTAGAGAGAATATCTAGATTTTCTTATTAATCACCCTATTTTCTCCTCTCTTCCTTAAGAATATATGGTACTTTTAGTTGTCATTGTGTATTTTGGACTATTTTAACAGATGAATTTACTAACAATTTTTTTAGATTGATATTAATCTTCTATATTTTGGTATTTGAGTAATTGAACTCACATTAAACATGGATAGCTTGCATTTTTAAGTTATATGCTTTTTATTTTACTAATTAATGAACAAGGAATTGACATTTTTAATATAGACTAATATGTTTATTTAAGTTTTTCACATTCCAGATTATTTTTCCATGGCATTTGGAAAGGAAATAGTGAGGCATAAATTAAGGTGCAAATTTTATCTCATTTAAATGCCACTGAGAAAGAGTGAGTAGTAGGTAGTTTTAACAAGTTGAATAATTTTTTGAATTTTTTGAGTATTTAGTTGAATAATATCAACTAAATATTAAGAATGAACTAGAAAAATTACTATTAAATATGTAATCAATAAATAATAAATATTACAGATATGCATTTGTACCAGACAACAGAACTCCAAAATATATGAAGCAAACATTGACAGAGTTGAAGGGAGAAATAGTTATGCAGTAATAGTTGAAGACTTCAGTACCCCACTTACGTATAGGACATCTGAACAAAGGATCAGTAAGGATGTAGGGGACTTGAACAACACTGTAAAACAACTAGACCTAACAGGCATCTATAAAACACTCCAATAATAACAAAATACATATTCTTCTCAAGTTTGCATGCAACATTCTTCAGGATAGACCATATATCAGGACACAAAACAAATCTCAATAAGTTTTAAAAGATTGAAATCATGTAAGGTATCTTCTCTGACCATAGTGTTATTATTAAAAATTAATAATAACAGATGGAAAATAGAATATTCACAAATTTATGGAAATTAGATAACATAGTCTTAAACAACCAATCGGCCAAAGAAGAAATCACAAGGGAAATTAGAAAATCCTTAGAGGCTAATGGAAGTGAAAAGAACATATCAAAACATACAACATTCCAAACTTATAGGATGCAGCAAAAGCAGTGCTCAGGGGGACATTTATAGCTGTAAATTCCTCCATTAAAAAAGAAGATTTCAAATCAGTAACCTAACCTTATGCCTTTAGGAACTATAAAAGAAAAGCAAACTAAACCCAAATCTAGCAGAAGGAAAGAGGAAAGTAATAAAGATTAGAAAGGAGACAAAGTACAGAATAGGAAAACAATAAAGAGAATCAATAAAACAAGAGTTGGTTCTTTAAAAAGATCAACAAAATTGATGAGCCCTTAGATTAACAAAGAAAAAAAGAAAAAATACACAAATAACTAAAATCAGAAATGAAACCAAGACATTACTATCAACATTTAATATTAAAAACCACTTATAAGAGAATATTGTGACCAGTTTGTAAGCCAAAAAATTAGATAACCTAGATGAATTGGACAAATTTCTAGAAACACACAAATTACATAAACTGACTCAAGTAGTAGAAAATCTCAATGTACCTATAACAAGTAGAGGTTGAATCAGTAATCAAAAAGCAAAGTCCAGGATGAGATAGATGGCTTTGCTGGTGAATTCTGCCAAACATTTAAGGAAAGTTACCACCAATTCTTCCCAAAATCTTCCAAAAACACTTAGAAGAAAACACTTAGAAGAAAATATAGGCATAAATCTTTATAACCTTGGATTTTGTAATGTGTTCTTAGATATGATACCAAAAGCATGAGCAACAAACATAAAAATTGGTAACTTGGATTTCACCAAAATTTAAAATATCTGTGCACCAAAAGACATTATCAAAAAAGTGAAAAGACAGCTCTATGGAATGGGAAAAGTATATATCTGATAAGAGTTTAATATCTCCAGACTATATGAAGAACTACGGGCATACCTCGTTTTATTGCACTTTACTTCATTGCGCTTAACAGATACTGTGACTTTAGAAATCGAAGGTTTGTGCAACTCTGCATCAAGCAAGTCTGCACTGGCGCCAAACAGATTACAATTTGCTGAATGCTCAAATGATGGCTAGCATTTTTTAGCAATAAAGTATTTTTTTTTATTAAGGTATGTACATTTTTTTAGACATAATGCTATTGCACATTTAATAGACTACATTATAGTGTAAACATGCACTAGGAAAACAAAATTTCATATTGACTTGCTTTATTGAAATAGTTGCTTTATAACAATGGTCTGGAACCAAACCTATGACATCTCCAAGGTATGCCTGTACTACAACCCAACAACGAGAATACAAACAATCCAATTTTTTTAAAAAAGGACTTGAATAGACATTTCTGAATGGCCAATAATAACATGAACAGATGCAGAACATCAGTAGTCATTAGGGAAATGCAAATCACAACCACAATGAAATACAAGTTCCCAACTACAAGGATGGCTTAAATCAAAGCAGTGGAAAATAACAAATGTTGGTGAGAAAGTAGAGAAATTTGAACCTTCAAACATTGGAATATAAAGTAGTACAGTCACTGTGATTTGGTGGTACCTCAAAAAGCTAAACAAAGAATTACCATGTAACTCAGTAATTCCACCTCTAGGTATATGTACACCCAAAAGCATTGAAAACAAGGATTCAAGAGATATCTGTATATTTGTGCTCATAGCGGCATTATTTATAGTAGCCAAAAGGTAGAAATAACCCGTGTCCATCCACAGATTAATGGATAAACAAAAGTGGTATATCCATACAATAGAATATTATTCAGCCATAAAAAAAGAGTAAAGTTTTGACATATGCTACATCATGGATGAACCTTGAAAACATCATGCTAAATGAAATAAGCCAGACACAAAAGGACAAGTATTGTACGATTCCACTTATAATATGAATTATCTAGAATAGGCAAATTCATAGAGACAGTAGAATGGAGATTACCAGGGGCTTGCGGGAGGGAGAAATCGGGAGCTATTGCTTAATGGTTACAGAATTTCTGTTTGGAGTGATGAAAATTTTTGTAAATAGATAGTGATGATGGTTGTACAACATTGTGAATATAATTAATGCCACTGAATTGTATACTTAGAAATGGTTAAAATGACAAATTTTATTTTACTTTATGACAATAAAATTATTTTTAAAAAGGACATAATTTTGTCTCAGAGTTATTACTGTTAATTATGAAATAGAGGAGGACCGTTACTATTTCCTGGAAAAGGGAGACTGTCCTATCTTTAGTTAGTTGTGACTAGGCTCATGGTTAAGCTTATTGTCGGTGTTGGCCAAATTTAGAGATGACTATTTTATTTTAGGGTAACCCTAGTTCACGTGATCCATGTAATGTGACCAGACTCCAGCTTGCCAGAGGATTGTTTCTTTGCCAATATTGGAATTCACTAAATATTTAGATCCTATGAATTTGAGTGCTATACAGTTGTTTTAGAAGGATGAAGTAGGAAGGTCGATACCACTTCTTCCACTTTTTGGTTAAAGGCCTTTTGAGTTCTGAATTAAAGTATTGTTTTCGAGGAAAATTTTATAAGTTTCTCTCTAGAGAAACCTATTAAATGTGTTGGATAAGGTAATATTATGTTTATTAAATATTAGTGCAGTCCCTCAGTAAGTATTTTTTCAAGTAATAGAGATTTGTATTCGTCTTTATCCTCATTCACATTCTTTAACCATGTTTCCCCTGTGACCACTATAATCTGTATTTTTATTTTGAGTTAGTCAAGGATTTAGGATGACCATTCATTTGGTCAGTCTCTTCCTGCGAATTAAAACAAATTAACTGATCTACTTGACTATTTAAGACTCATGGATACTATGCTGTTTTTCAAAGAGTAATTTATTAAGTATTTGCTAATTGTTAAACATAGCTATTTGTATATTCAGTGTTTATAGAAGTAATATTGAGTTGGGACATAATTCAGTCACAATCTGTTCAAATACATTTTTTTAAATCTTTTTTGAGCTTCGAGATTCAACAGAACAATTTCAAGAATATTATAGGCAAAGATTACGTTATCAACAGCATTTAGAACAGAAGGAGCAACAGCGACAGATATACCAGCAGATGCTGCTTGAAGGAGGCGTGAATCAGGAGGATGGTCCTGAACAGCAGCAGAATCTCACTGAACAATTCCTTAATAGGTTGGTCTTTTAGTCACTTTTTTAAATATAAGGAATTATTTAAAAGCTATTAGAAGCATGTAATAACTGCTACTTTCCATGTATAGTTTGAAATTTTAAGGCTTTTCAAGTGTTTCAAGTAACATGGAGTTACATAGTATCTTCCAGTCGCAGTATTCAGAGGACTCAGCTAGTTCTGTCCTCCCCTTTCATGTCCTTTCACACCTAAGCAACAAGAGCAGAACGGGTGGTTCAATGCGCAGGCTGGAAGCAGGCTGCCAGGGTCCAGCTCTGTCCCAGGGTAGCGGAGGATCTATGGGAAGTTACTTAGCTTCTTTTCACTTGTTTTCTCATCTTCACAGGGTTGCCGTGAAGATTAAATGAGTAAAGTGCTTAGAACAGTACCTGGCACTATATGAAGTGTTATCTGTTATTTTTATTGTTATTTTGAGTGCTTATACTTTCAGATTCTTTTGAATTCAGTGTATTAAAATGATTATTACATGATCTCTGCCAAGACAGCATGAACTTACATCGTTTTTAATTATAGAAAATATATATTTATATTTAAACACACACCTACATACATATACATGTTTTTTAAATTAGTAAATAAAAATATCTATTTAAATGAGGAAGGGGAGTTGGAAATTAAATAAGTTAATACATATAAAATTACTTAGAATAATTCCTGGCATATAGGAATTATGCCGTAATTGTTGGCTATCATCATAATTTTGATTAGGCAATGCAGTGGTGACTGTCATAAAGTTTACTTGGTTCAGTAATACTGGAAGTAATCTGCTTGTCACTCTGAGGCTTGTGCAGGTCAGTGATCCTGAAATTTATCCTGTCTACAAACCTTCACACAAGGAATATTTATAATGGTAATCTAAAGTGTCTAAGTAGGCTTCTGAACATTCAGTTTGAAGATGGTTTTCTTATCACCTCTGATTAAGTCAGTGGCTTATCAGAATTATCCTAATTTGATGAATTGTCACTTCTGGTTCTTGAATGTCTTCTTCATATCCATAAAAGTCATGTTTACAGTTTGACTTCTTGAGCATATTATTTTTCAGTGAAAGCAGATATCTAGCATTAAGTTAGAAGATAAAGTGGCAAAGTTCTGTGATCCCAAAAGTGGTAGGCATGGACTCCTCAGAAAAAAAGTTAAACTATTCGAGATGGTTTATCCTTCCTTTAAAGACAATTATTAATAGAATTAAAATTATTTACTGTAATTTAGATTTAATTTAGAGCATATTTATTGTTAACAACTATTCTCAACTTCTTTAGAGATTAGAATTTAAAATGACATTTAAGTTATGTTATAAAAATTCGTAGGATAACCAAGCCTGTTGTAAGTATGAATGACTGTTTATCCTAAGCTTTTGTAAATTAGTTTCACATAAATTCTCTGTTGTTCTCTTAACCTTTTCTAATCTATTCTATTTTTTAACCTTTAATGTAATACTTCTATTAAATTTTTTTCTAGGCCCTTAGTTTTATATATTTGAGCCTGTGCAGGGACTTTAGAGCACCTGACTGATACCAAGGACAAATTGAATAGAGATAGAATCTATAAATTAAAAGGTGCTTTTTCTCCTTAAGGTTTTATTCTTCCAAATCATTCTAGTAGCAGAGCTTAGCTTCCAGATTTAATTTTTGCTTCTTCCTTCCAGGAGGTGTAGAAAGAGGAAGAGAAATAAGAGTTATGTTATATAATAGATCTTATTGGAAAAAAACAACTAAAACATGATAGGATTTTTATTAACAGTACTGTGTCATCACTTTATGCCTCTTAATATTTTGTTTCTATTTTGTTTCTAATACTAATAATTGGCACCATTGATTTGGCACTTATGATAGGCATACCTACCTTCCACCACCCTCCCCACTTTAGTCAAAATGATATGTTAGCATTTTAGACTCCTTATGCTTAGCATTTACCAAATTTATTTAACCTGAGACTTTTTTTTTTTTTATGGGAAGAATTTCACAGGATTAGTGTTTCATAGAACAATATTTTGGACATACTGTCTATTTAAAATGTTTAACCTATAAATATTTAGTAATGGCTGCCAATTCCTTTAATACTATTCAGCTGCTCTTTTAAAATCTTAAAGCCTTAAATACACATCCACTCAAAATAATGTTAGAAAATACAATGAGCTACTATACCTCTTTGTAATCATACCCCTTGTGTAGTTTATCTCATTTTGAATCTAGGCTAGAGAGCGTGATGCTGGGCCAGTTCTGGGTCTAAATCTTAAAAAGCCTGACAGCTTCTTTTTGGAGCTATGAATACAGCATAAGGAGTCAGACTGCCCTAATGTAGAAACTTGTGGTGAGGGAAAGGCCCTGAGGCTTACTTGTTTTGCTCCTGTTTTATCTCCCTAGTGCCTGGATCAGTCTGACGAATGAACGAATGAATGCATGTATGAATAATAGGGATGCCACTTGACTTTGTCCTAGGCTTGCTCTAGTCATTTATTTTCTTGTTGACATGATATTACTAAACAGATCTAATGAAAATGATTTGTTGTGTTGGTGAGAAATTTTGTTAGTGGTGATATTTTTATTGACTTTTGGGAAATTAAGTTTTGGGTTTTTTTTTAAATTAGGTTTTAAATTGAAAGTTATACCAGAGAAGAAACCGATTTTAAAAATGTTTATATGGTAAAAGGTGTTTAATAGTAATGATACCCATTATGCCTATTTCCTTTACAGTGGTATACTGTAGAAAAATGTGGATCTTCTTTCAGTATCTTGGTTATGCCTAAAGCTGAAGATGATAATTTTTTAGTACTAAATTGGCCAGTGATTATATATTACATATGCATGTATTTATTTACCTTCTCAAACTTTTAATCTTCTATATGTTAGGAATGTGATTACTTTTCATTTTAATATGATTACATTGTTTTGTAGGTCCATTCAAAAGCTTGGTGAATTAAATATCGGAATGGATAGCCTTGGTAATGATGTATCGGTGCTCAACCAGCAATGTAATGGGAGCAAAGGCAATGGATCTAATAATTCTTCTGTAATTAGCTTTACTACACCACCCCAAGACTCTAGTCAGAAATTAACACATGATGCTTCAAATATTCACACAAGCACACCTCGTAATCCTGGATCAACAAATCACATACCTTTTCTTGAGGAATCACCTTCTTGTGGAAACCAAATGTAAGTGCTTTACTTTGTAAAACCTGGAAATTTTAACTTCGTACTAATGAATAGAAATATAGAAATTCAAACTTCTCTTTGGAGACTTATAATTTTTGGAGCTCATTACCTACCAAGTTTCTTTCTAATATGCCTTCATTTATCTATATTCTCTTCTACTGACTTTTAAGTCTCCTAATAGTCTTTATTCCTCTATCTTTCTTTTTGTTTTTTTACCACCACCAAGACAATTTTGTTTTTTATAAGCCATCTTACTCAGAGGTCATATCGTTTTAGGCTTTTTATCTTCTCCCTGATTTTTTTTTTTTCTTGCCATTGGTACCTTTCAACAAATAATCTTTTAATTCACAGACTTCCAGGGCACAAGATGTTTTAACATGGTAAAATGATTGCCACAAGGTGGTCTTGGCAGTGCTGGCAGTTAAAGCAATTGAACCCTTCTTGCATATTTATTAGTCAGGGAAATTTTTTTAACTTGCTATCATTAGTAAACAAGTGTTAATTTATGCAGTGGGAATAGTCGAGCATTTTCTTCATCTACTCTTTACATTAAACACCTTTGAAAGAGGTTCATTTGAAAATGCATAACTTGCCGTTGGCATTTTAATGCTTATAGGAATCGGCCTTGTAAATTTAGCATCAGAATCTCTAGTTTTATACTTGAGAGCACAAGTTTATCTAATATTTGCTTCTTTATTATAGTCCCTTTAACACTTGTTTTGTGTATTTCCAAAAGTAGAACTCAAATTTTAAACTTTAATTTTTGTTTTTATCAAAGTAATATACACACATGGACTAAAAAACAAGTAGCATTTCAAGGCTTAATATAAAACAGAATCCCATCTTTTTCATGATTTCTACTTCCTGTAGGCTGTCATTTTGAACCCAATTAGCTGTTTCTTTTGCTGTATATCTCCACATTTCTGAATAACATGCTTCTATTACTATTTTTATTCATTGATTCCCTGCCAGTTAGATTTAGCTACCATATTCCTCACCCACAACACACTCACTTTGTCTACTCCTTCTTTCTAATATATATCAATTTTTGTTTAAATCAGTATTCAGTGTTAACATTTCTGTGGCCATATAATGTTATTTACAACTGATTGCATGTCCTTTTCATGC
Source organism: Pteropus alecto (assembly GCF_000325575.1). Classification (NCBI taxonomy): domain Eukaryota; kingdom Metazoa; phylum Chordata; class Mammalia; order Chiroptera; family Pteropodidae; genus Pteropus; species Pteropus alecto. Next base: position 9,742,461 of record NW_006442103.1, on the reverse strand, counting down.
AACTTTCTGTTTGTCATGGGGACAGTAATTGCCTCACTTCTGGTGTGCATGTGATGTGTGTATGCTTAGTTTTCTTAGTACCTATCACCAAACTATATGCAGATGCTTTGACAGAACTGTAAAATTTTAAAACTCTTATTACAGTAAAAAATATCAAGTACTTTCTCTTTTCTACTTTTTTCCCTTCTAGAGACATCCCTCCAATATCACTCCTGCCTCCCTTTGTATTTATTGCTTCTTGGTCATTTTATTCTGGCCTAGAGAGTCCCGGGACTTCACTATGGTCCTCGGAATTTCCTTTGCCTCTTCCCTCTGTTGGATCCCCTGTTTTTAGGATCTCATATAGTTTTCTGAAAAGGGATACATCAGAGCTGAAGGTTCTGACACTTTGCACGTCTAAATTTTCACATATGCTTTGCTACCATAGCTGAATGTAGAGTTCTAGGATGGAAATCATCCCTCAGAGTCTCAGGGGCATTGCTACATGTTTCAATGTTCTTGTTAAGAAGTCTGATGCTATTTTAACGTGATCCTTTGTATGATGTCTGCTGATTTTCCACTCTGGAATTTTTTAGGACTTAATTTCCCCGATGTTCCAAAACTTCAAGATACATATCAGACTGGGTCTATTTTTCTTTTTTTTTTCTGGGTACTTTGTGGGCCCTTTTAAGCTAGAAACTTAAGTTCTGAGAAATTGAAAAAAATATTATAGCCATTTCCTCACCTCCATTTTCTATTGATTAATTTTTTTCTGCTATCATATTTTTATTTCTAAGGTCTTATCCTTTAATTTTCCTTAAAATTTTTTTACAGATCTTTTTCTTGTTTCCTGGGTTATTTCCTCATATCATTGTAGCATTTGTTTTCCTGAATTGCCTCTCCTTATAAATTCCTTTTTGTTTGTTTTAGCCTCTGGATTTTATCTGGGAGGCTTTCTTCAAGTATCTGGAAATCCTTTACTATCTGTAAAGAGTGAGGCATTAAAAAATGCTGACTGGAAGGAGGGTTTACATATATGGATGGATCTGTCTGCATGATGGACTCACAAAGAAGTGATTAAGTGGAAACATTGCTTTATGGTGGGACCCTCAACTGTCAGTTTCTGCTAGTCTTCTCTTGGGTCAGATAATTTTCCTAAAGAGCAATCCAAGTTCCTGCCTGGAATAGCTTTTAAGCATAGCAACCAGGATTCTGGAACTAAGCAGGGGAAAGGTACTTGAGATTGCACTATAAAATTCGTGGACTTTGACTTAATCTCCTTTCCAGAATAGCTTCTCACTCCCTCCTTACAACCATGCTTGGTGTCACTGAATCCAGAGCCTCTTAATTAATGGCTCCAGAGAGTAACTTCGACTAGAAATAATGAGAGTTATTTGCCAAAAAAAAAAAAAAAAAGAGAGAGAGAGAGATTGAAAGGGTAAATTAGTTTCTGTTTTGATATTCAGAATAAACTTTATTTGAATTTCTATTCTCACAGCTCATCAGAACATTTGGTCATTAAGCCACCTTTTGGAGATTCTGCAGGGAATCTGTCAAGATCAAGAGGGGAAGAGGTAATACTTTGAGAGAAGGAAATTTCAGTGTTTTTATATATATTTGCAAAGTTTGCTAAGGAATTCTCAATTCAAAGAAAGGACCATTTTTGGAAATGGTCATTATTGTTAATGCTGGTATTTATCTCAAGGTAGTTGAGCTTTCACTGGGCTAAGTGAGGAGGGTGCCTCAGAAAACACATCGGAGAGTATTTATATTAGTGGCCCAGTTGTGATCTTGGTCCACGAGTCAGGGCCGTGCACTGCTCTCTGAACCCTGTGATTTACTCGTTCAGTTATTGATATCTCCTTTGGGCTTCTCGTCAGCGCACCTGTTTTCTGCTTTGGAGCCAGATACTTTCCCTAACTAGTATACGGCTTCACTCTTATTTTCTCTAGTCAAATTTTAACCCCATATACAAAGTCATTATTTCCGATGCCTGTGGGGTCAACCAGCTAACATAAATGAATAAAGTTGATGATTTTTGTGATAAGCACAAAGGAATACTTGCCTCTTGCACAAATATGCTCACCTAGTGTTTCCAGTTCTTTTGATCTCCAAGAGAAGCTAGAACTATAGACTTTTATGGGAACTTTATTTTTAAAATGACAACAAATTAAAAAAATTTTTAAACTCATTGGAGAAGAGCAATAGTTTATTTGTGGTTCTGCCACTTTTGCTATAAAGCAACCCTTAATAATTATTATTAATGTGCTATAGGCCATTTGATGAAGTAATCTTTACCCTCCCGTTTTCTCTTATCTACCCATGCTATTCACTTGGCAAATGGTCATATTTCTTGTATGTGTATTATTAAAAAACGTAGCATTTCTGGTCAAATAAATTCATATGAATAATATAAGAATTTATTCAATTACATGACACACACAATGTGACAGATCAGGTTGATTCCCCTACTCCCCCATAAGGATGTATTGCATGAATACATAAAAGTTTGGGGTAGGAAGAGGCATAATCTCTTAATTGATAAAGTCACCATGAGCTCTCGGGATACAACCAGAGCTGAAGTGGTTTACCTTTGTTATGTACTTGGCATTCATACTTCTCAAGGACCTGATTTGGTTGAGTCTGTTGACCACACCCAGTCTGGAGGTCCTGCTTCCAGGGCCAGTCATTCCTGGTCAGGGTAGCAGTGGGGCTTCAAATGACACCAATGGCAGGAGTCATCAAAGCTTTTATACAGAACTACTTACCTTCCTCAGAAGAGGGCTGTAGGCAGACAGGTTGACAGTTTAAAATAAAAATGAGGCTCAAATTAAATGTTCTGATTAAAATCATTTTTACAGTTTTAAAAGAGTATTTTACAATTTCAGTTTGAAATATTAATTGCTGGAGATAATGCCAAACTTTTTTTTTCACCCTAAGTGTATTAAAGGATAGTCCTTTATACTTTCTACTTAGAGAAACATAAATAATGTTATGCTGTTTTTGTAAGAATTATGTATGTGGGCTCTTTTTTTTTCCTTGACAGTTAAAGAGAATTTAATATAGGAATGCATATTTTTATATTTTGTTATAGTAAGTGAAGAAAAACTTGAATTTCTATAACCTATCGGAGCTTAGTGTAGCAATGAGAAGTGAAAAATGGAAAAATTTGGGTTTGCTATTTAAAATAACATATGATTGTAGATAATGAACATAAAGTGATAAAGTGAATAATACAGTTCACATGAATTTAAAGTGGGATAAAGATGAATTCTTGAATCATTTTTTCATAGGATGACTTTCATGTTTGTTCTTTCCATAGGATGACAAATCAAAAAAGCAGTTTGTTTGTATTAATACCCTAGAAGACACACAGGCTGTTAGAGCAGTGGCTTTTCATCCAGGTGGTGGTTTATATGCTGTTGGTTCAAATTCAAAAACACTGAGAGTATGTGCCTATCCAGAAGTGATCGATCCAAGGTGAGGATAGATGGTTTGTACTGTCATTCTTGCTTTAGTTTTTAATTTAAGTATATTGGTCCCTTTTTCAGAATTGCCATTCAGTAGCATTTAATTTTTATTTCCTTTGCTTTTATTAAGCTTTTTAATTTTTATTTTCATGCTTAGGAACTATACATAAGAATCATATAATGATTAGGCCATTGTTCACTTAACTCTAGTTTTCCTTATTTCTGTGGTTTTTGTATTTTTTTATCTTAAAGATTTTTATGTTCCAATTAAATTACATAAGATAAAGTAATGCTAGTTATAAACTTAGAGAAAATAAAAAATTTATTATAATAATAATAGCTTCAAAGAACTATTAGGTTGAACTACATGGAATTGCTGCTATTTGACCATTTTGACCTATAAACATTCTATTTTCATTTGGTCCACTTAACTATGATTTTACTTTCTTGTTTTAACAGATTATCGGTTTTGAAAAGATGGCATATGTCTTTAAAGGTATATGTCACTAAAAATGGGCATATGACCTTTAAAGTTTCTAAGAAAGTAAATAGTCATATAACCTCACAGAAAACTGAATCTGAACTCTGTTCTTTGATTAGATACTCTTTTTGTCTATTTAAGGCTTTACTATCAAAATAAATGAGTATAATAAAGGTCATGAGCTATATTTGATACATTTTGTTTTTAGAGAAATGAATTCCACAAATGGAATAGTTTTCATATCGGTAGACAAAAACACCTAAATAAAAAACAAGCTATAAGCCTTTGAAAATTAAATATAAAAAGCAATATATGTTACATATGTTTTGGAAATTTTTACAACTCTTAAATCTTTTTTTTAGTCTTTTTTATTATAACCGTAGTTTGAAGAATGGAGGGCTGAGATTATTTATTTATTTGCATTTTTTGCGTATCTCTGTATCTGAAAGCAGAAATTTAGACTTTGGACTGAACTAATGTTTAAATGTTAGGCAAGGGAATAGGGCTCATGTTAGATGAAAGTAATAGAATTTATTGATGCTCATTGTGTGAAGTAGGAACATGTGAGAGAATAGGCAGAATTCCAAATCAGGGAGTGGAAAATAGCGATAGCTAAGGTTCCCCTGACCTTAAGTTAACTGTTTCTCCTCTTCGTATTTCTCATACTGGCACAGATGTTTCATCGACTCTTCACAAAGAAAGTGATTTTTATAAAAATAAATTTATTTAACAAATTTTGAGCTCCTATGTGCTAGGTATTATTCCAGGGTTTGGGCACAGTTGTGATTAAATGAACATGTTCATTTACTTTATGGGACTTCTGATTTAGTTGGGAAGATGAGTATTATGCAGATAAACACACAAATATAATTATACATTATGTTAGATGTTATGAAGGAGAAGTAGAAGGTTCTGTAAGAGTAAAACGGGCAGTTGAGAGGATTGGGGAGTTAGAGAAGGGCCTCTGAGGAGGAGTAGAACCTAGACAGGTGAAGAGAAAGGAGAAGATGGTAAAGTAGAGGGAACATGAAGTGAGGAGTTGAGCCTTTTGAGGAACCAAAATAAATTCAGATTGGCTGGAGTATTACGAATTGGAGTGTGATGAGGCTGCAGAGATAGACATGAACTAAATTATGCAGAGTTTTGTAGCCAGTGAGATTTTATCCTGGGTGCAATGGGAAACCGCTGAAAGTTTTGAGCAGAGCAGTATTGTTGAGATCTACATTTTGTGATGATCACTCTGGCTGTGGGTCAGAGGGCAATAAGAGTGGACGCTAGGAGAAAGGTAGGAGGCCGTGGTTAGTGACGGCTAGTGTAATGGCAGTGGAGGTGGAACAAAATGGACGGAGGGAAATCCATTTTAAAAAAGAATTAGTAGGCCCTAGTGGTGAATTGGATATACAGTTGAAAAGAGGATCTTTTGATCTGATCTGTTTTCTGTATCAATATTAAGCACCTTCTAGGCATTGGAGATTTATCAGTCTTCCTTCTTAATTATGAACATTTTGATGCATACACAATAGTAGAGAACTAGTACACTGAAATAGAATAGTTGTCAGTTTGTCATATTTGCTTCAAACTATTGTTTGTTTGCCAAAATATTTTAAGGTAAATCCTAGATATGTCATTTTACCCATTAGGATGAATCTCCAAATACATGTACATTTTTTTACATAGGCGTGACGTTATCATTATACCTTACTGTAAGTAGGTTGTCATGACAACAACTACCCCTGCCAGATTTTAAACTCTAGACAGAGCTTTTGCCTCCTTTAGTTTTTATCCTTCCCTTGCCTTCCCTTAGCTCCGGGCAATCGCTTGTATTATGTGTTTAACAAATGTTTATTGAACTTTTTGAGTTTGGAAGAATTCTTAACTCTTTTTAAAATTCATTTGCATTTCTTGAGTTAAAATCCATGAAAAATATGTGAAATGGAGACTTTTTTAAAAATCTTGTTTCCTGTGTGGTCTGAAAAAGAGAATAGTTAAATTTATTTCTTCTGAGATGTTGAAAATTGTTATTAACATGTTGTCTGCTCTTCTCGCTCCCTCCCTCAAGAACAATCATAATAGAGAACTTCACATTCATAACTTTTAGCAAACAAAAAATTGAAATATCTTTCTGTAATTTTTCTTTTTAGTGCACAGGACATCCCTAAACAGCCAGTGGTACGTTTCAAAAGGAATAAACATCATAAAGGATCCATTTACTGTGTGGCCTGGAGTCCTTGTGGACAGTTACTAGCAACAGGATCAAATGACAAATATGTTAAAGTGCTGCCCTTCAATGCAGAGACTTGTAATGCAACAGGTAGGGCCCAAGACGTAAGCAGTAGCTCTCCAATGTATTTTTATTTTTCCCCATGTCGTATTTCTGATATATGTCTATACCGTTTTTAGTAAAATCTAAGAATAGAACCTTAAGAATTTTTTTTTTTTACATTCTAATTGCTTAGTTGCATTCATGAGGCATTATTCTTTTTTAGTAAGTTCTTATAGATGGCCAAGTTGTGTCTAACCCTTAGAAACTTATTGTTATCAGAAAAATAACTTTTAAATAACTACCAGAATTTTATTAATGTATATTTTCTAGAGAGTGTCTGTCTGCTTTTTTCATTTTCTTTGGAATAAAAGACAAGAAAGTAAACTCTACATTTAGCTCTGTTTTACAGATGATGATAACTGAATCAGTATTTTGAATTCTTGACGTTCTTTGCTCAGTAAAGTGAATTGATTATGATATCATTCCTAAATGAAAATATAAACCATACCACTCTACCATTATTCTTGGTCAGTTTTGAGGCAGTTTAGCAATCTCAAATTATCACAGTAAATTGAGCAGCATCTTTTTGTTTTAATTCTTATTGCTGTTTCAGGACCGGATCTGGAATTTAGTATGCATGATGGGACAATTAGAGACTTGGCATTTATGGAAGGCCCAGAAAGTGGTGGAGCTATTTTGATAAGTGCTGGAGCAGGGGATTGTAACATTTATACAACTGATTGTCAGAGGGGACAAGGCCTGCATGCTCTGAGTGGGCATACCGGTACGTGGTATCAGTCTCAGATGCTAATATTTTTTGGTTCAACCTGCACTCCCCACCCCCACCCCCACCTCTGCATTCATTAATGAGGTATATTTCATCAAAACGGATTTCTTCCAGACAGGAAATTTTTCTTTCAGAAATTTAAATTGTGATCTTTAGATGACAATACAGTAATGGTAGCTAACATTTCCTTGTGTGTTAAATCCTTTACTTATTCACATAATTCCTTAATTTAATCCTCACAACAACCTTATGAGGCAGAAAATTTTCTCTCTCTGTCTTTTACTTGAAAAAAGTGAAACTTCAGAAGGCAAAAAGATTTACCTAATATCTTATGGCTAAACTTGGCAAAACTGAGATATGACCCCAGGCCTGTTTCTTCCAAAGGTGATGATCTAACCCCACAGTCCTGTTCTTCTCTGTGGAAAATTTGCCATAATTTGAAATGAAAATTCCTTTTAAGTACTAATATGAAGTCTTAAAATACTAAACCAGCTATGTATGTATGTGAAAAATCTCTACCACATATTTGATTAACCAGAATATCACATGCCCAATAATAAGGAGTACTTAGCCTTGAATATGTTTTAGGAAAGTACTGTTTCACAGCAATAACTGAGTATCTGGTCTTTAATAGGACATATTTTAGCACTTTATACCTGGAGTGGCTGGATGATTGCATCTGGTTCCCAAGATAAGACTGTTAGATTCTGGGATCTTCGAGTACCCAGCTGTGTTCGTGTTGTTGGCACAACATTCCATGGAACTGGTAGGTTTTCCTAGAATTTAAATGAATTTTTATGAGAAAGGAGCTTTATAAATTGCACTCACCTACTTTCTCTCTCCTGAAATATATATGTTAAAAAATAACAGAGACAGAAGTAAAATAAATACTTGATATTTTACGAAGTACTTTTAAGTTCTTCCAAAATGCTTTATCTGTTACTTTTTTTGTAAAGATAATGTTCAGCTTATGAAACTGAGGCCCAGGGAGATTGATATCATGCCCTAATTATTCTGTTAGCAGGGCCATTTTAGAATTCAGACCTTGGTGTTAATTGTATTTTTTATTGTTGTTGTTGTTATTTTGTTTGCTTAGTTTCCATATACTTATCTTTCATTTATCTTTAAACTGTCCCCTAATTGTTTAAATTATTTTCATCCCTTTTTCTCTTCTTTCAGATAATTCAATTTTTTGGTCATCTTCTCTCTCTTGTAACATTAATGTCTCCTTCTGTACTTTTCTACCATATAGATATAAAAATTTCATGGAATTGGCAATGCCCCCAGAGTTCCTCTGTTGACCTCCTTATCCCCATCCCAGCTCTGACCCTAATTTTGTGCTCCCTTTCTTACCCAGATGTCTCAAAAGTCTTGCCTACATACACTGTTTCCCATTTCCTCACCCTCAGTCTGCAGCCTATTCCAGCCTCTCCTGCCACAACCACTCTAATAAGAGCTGCCTTTTCAAAATCACCAATAATCTTCATGTCATTTTAAAATCCTCATTTGACTTCAGCTCTCAGTAGCATGCAACAGTTGACCTCTTCCTCTTTTCTTTAGGGCATTCTGCCCTCTTTTTACCTTTCTGGGTAACTACTGCTTTGCTGGCTTTTCCTCCTTTGCTCAGCCTCTAAATTTTGGCATTCCCTAGGGCTCAGGACTTTTGTCTCCTTTCTTTCTCTAGATGAGTACATCTATTCCCCGGGCTTTAAGTATAACTCATATGCTGACAGGCCTTAAATTTTCATCTCTAGCCCAAACATCTTCTGCGTGCCAGGCTCATATTTTTAACCCACCTACTTGACCTCTCCTTTTGGATATTTCACAGGATATCTCTAACTTTACATGTCCTAAATGAAAGTATTGAATCATGACCTCTTCCCTCAAACATAACTGCCCCAGACCTCCTCACCTAAGGGGTCCCACTCACCCATTGTTCATGCCAAAAACTCCGGAGTCTCCCTGGACCCCCACCCCCTTGCCCCGATGTCTCCTTTCCTCCAGAATTCAATCCAAAAGCAAATCCTGTTGTTTTAACCATCATAATTTATCCTAAACTCACCTGCCGTTTCTCATCTTTATTGCCACCACCGTCGGGTAAACCACCATCTCTCAACCACTACAAGAGCTTCTTTACTCTGCTCTTCGCTTCCGCTTTTTGCCGCCTGCAATCTGTGGTCCACACAGCAGCCAGAGCACCTTACACCTAACTTAAAACACTTCAGTGACTTCACGTTGCTCTTAGGTTAAAGTGCAGATTCTTCACCTTGGCCTATGAGACCCTGCTTAATCTGGCATTGTGTATCCTTCTAGTCTCATCTCAGATCACTTGCTTCTTTAAGTCCTGGAATGTGCCAAACTCCTCCTACCTGCAGTGAATCCACATGCCATTTCCTTGGCCTGAAATGTTCTTCCACTTGTCTTCTCATGGTTAGGTCTTTCTCGTCTTTATAGTCCCTGGCCAAAGGGAGTGGTGATCTAATAACTTTGTTGAATAAATGAACCTGGATTTCTGCTTGCACCATAAACTTAGCTTGTGTAAAACTAAACTCATCATATTTCTTCTGCAAATCAGATCTTATTCCTCATTTTCTCTGTTTTTGATAATGGTTCTATCTCCTCATTCAACTATATTTGAAATCCGGGACCCATTTTTTCACTCCTTTTTTGGCCCCATCCAGGCTGTTAGTTGACAAGATTTTTTCTGAAATCTGTCTATTTGTCCTCATTCTGGCCCTTATTCTCTTGTCACTCTATTATTTTCTTATCTTCCAGTGGCCCCCTTCTTCTATCATCCATTTTACTTTGATACACATTTTCACGTAGGTTACTCTTCCCAAAGTACTGCCTGTATTGTGTAATTCTCTTCCTTAGAAACCTGCAGTTATGTTTCACTGTGCTCAGGAACAAGTTCAAACTCTGCAGTTTGGGATTCAAGATGCCTGATATAGTCTGGTCCTAACGTGCCTTTTATGTCTCAGCTACAAGCTACCTTTTATGTTAACTCGTTAAACCAGGTAACTTCAGGCAAACTAAGCTACCTGTCCTTAAACAGTTTTATACTTTCCCTGTAAATGTTTTCTCATGTAATTCTTCCTAATCATATAGCCCTCTTCTTCTTTCTATCAAAATTTCAAGCGAAGATTTTTTAAATTACATGTGTGTAATACATATAAACACCCACACACACTCTTTTTTTCTGTTTACTATTCTTCAAGATCTAACTTGTGTCCTTTTTTTCTGTGAAGTCTTCCCAGGCCACTTTGGTCTAGAGCAGTGTTTTTCAACCTTATTTTCATATTGCCTCTGCTAAGGGGAAAAACAAAATTAAATTTTTTCCTAAAAAGAGAATTTAAATATTAAGCAGTATGATTTTGTTGGGTGCGGTTGAGCTACAAACTATTGTTAATGGTTGAGATTTTTTCATCCTTTGAGGACCATTTTGCACCCCCTCGGGGGCATTACTGCCCCCACTGAAGACGGATGCATGATTCAGAGTTAGGGCTCCTGCCTGTGGACTCAGAGCCTATTTTCTCTTGAGTTTCCATTGGCAGTTAATGTGTTGCTTTGAGACATTTTCTACACAGTGTCCTAAAACATATTTTGTTATTTAATTTCTTGTTCTCCCAACTAGACTAAGCTGGGCATGGGACTATTTCTGGACAATACCCAGCAGTGAAAACACTGCAATGGGAAAAGTGGTTCACCTGTTGCCCTATATGTAATGTTGTCCCTGGGGGTTCTCCCAACTGACAAAAAAAAAGGGCTTTCTCATTTTTCATAGAATCTTGCTTCATACTTTGCCCCTAAAAAGGACGCAAATGTTTATTGGTTATTTTGGATTTTTCCATAATGGAGCAGTATTGGTAAGCAATGTCAGATTTTTAGTGTATGGTTCAGTAAACATAATTAGCTGTTGCAGTTTAGCTAGATTGATTTTTTTCACACTGAAACTTCCATTCCTCCTGCTTTACAGGCAGTGCAGTGGCATCTGTAGCTGTAGATCCCAGCGGCCGTCTCTTAGCCACAGGACAAGAAGATTCTAGCTGCATGTTGTATGACATAAGAGGAGGAAGAATGGTACAAAGTTATCACCCTCATTCCAGTGATGTTCGCTCTGTTCGATTCTCTCCTGGAGCTCACTACTTGTTAACAGGATCCTACGACATGAAAATAAAGGTGACAGACCTACAAGGTGATGGAGATTGACTTCTTTCCTTTTTTTTTTTAGTCCTTTTCTATTTGGCATCTTTCTTTTTTGTTAACCTAGTGAGATTGACATTTTCAAATTTTAGTTTTATAGCATTTACTGATCAAATTTTTGGTACTGTAGTGAGATGAATTATAGCAAATAATTAAATACAGTATTCTTATTGTTAAATAGTTTTAAAAGTATTTAAAAGAATCAGCATTTATGACACAATCATTTTGAGTTCATTTTGAGTGATGATGGATGTTAAAATATGCTTTTATGTACCCCCACTTGGTTCTACTTTAAAAAACTTGGTGTGTAATCTGTGTAATTATGTCTTTAGTATCTAGCTTTATTTTTAAGCATTCATTAAGCAAATAGTTATTGTGTACAGACAGATAGATAAATAAGACAGGCAACTTCCTCTTTGATAGAGCTCCTATTTTAGAAGTCAATAAAAAATAATCAATAAACAATGTAATTTTAGGAGCTACTAAAAAACTGGCAAAGTAGAAGAGAGACTCTTGGTGGATTGGGGAGGATAAGGTAGATCTCTCCAGGGAAGTAGCATTTGCACAGAGACCTGAGTGATGAGAAGGAACGAGCCAAGCTAGGACCCTAGGTGCAGGGTCCTGAGGCAGGAATGAATTTGGCATGTTCATGACACTGCAAGAAGCCAGTGTGGCAAGGGAACCAAGGGAGAGAGAGAGAGGAGGATATATCAGAGGCAGGGGTTTATAGTATTTTAAAAAAACATAATGGGAGTCCCCTGGAAGATTTAAAACAGGAAGTGCTATGATCTGAATTACATTTTTAAAAGATAATTTTGAGTTTTGTGGGGAGAATGGATTATAAATATCAATATCAATGAGGAGGTTATTGCAAAAGTCAGGTGAGAGATGATGGTGGCTTGGACTAGTGGTAGATGAGGAGGTGGTAAGAAGCAACTGAATTTGGGACGTATTTTAATTTGTTTGTATTAAATTTGGGAAGTGAGAGAAGAAAGGAATCAATGCTGATTTCTAGGTTTTGGGCACGAGCAACTGGATGCTGCCATTAATTGAGATGAGGAAGATAGGTTGGGGAGGAACAGGTGTAGGCAAGAAATCAAGACTTTGTTTTAAACAAGTTACATTTAAGATGACTGAGAAGCAATCAAGTGAGGAGTTAAATAGCTATTTGGATACTAGTCTAGAACTTAGGTGAGAAGTTGAGGTTGCAGATGAAATGTGTGTGAATTGTAATATCTAAATAGCATGGTACCATGATACTAGATGAAATTTCCTAGGAAGTGAGAGAGAAAGGGAACAAGAAATCCTAAGGCTGACTCCTGGGATTCACCAGACTTTAAGTCAGGAAGAGAAGGGAAACCGGCAAAGGAGACCAAGATATAGTGGCACTAAAGTCAAGGAGAAATCAAGTTTCGTGAATTTCAAATGTTACTGTGGCAGCTGTGACAAATGTTACTTTGTGTATGTTACCAAAAACTACTAAGGTAATTAGCCATTTATCCCGGTTTAAATTTGTTAATGTATTAATATAGTTTAGGCTTTTTTACACTGTAATGTTTTAAAGTAATAGGTAGTCTGTGAAATCTATGCCTATACTCATTTTGTATTATAAATCAATCTCTCTCTTCTTTGTTAATTTAGGAGACCTCACCAAACAGCTTCCTATCATGGTGGTGGGAGAGCACAAGGATAAAGTGATTCAGTGCAGATGGCACACCCAGGATCTTTCCTTCCTGTCATCCTCTGCAGACAGAACTGTAACCCTCTGGACTTACAGTGGATAGAGTACACCCAACGTCGATCTATGCAGTGAAGGCACGGAGGCTTAAGACTACTGAGTTATGAAAATTTCAAATTTGAAGAACATAGACTGACCAGGAAAGTGGCTTAGCACGAGGAGGCCCCTTGTTACTGTGTACCCCGTTGGTAGGAGCTGTTGGGTGGTGTTGCTCTGCAGTGCTTTCAGTCTTCCATGTGAGCTCATGCTGCTGTGACCTGCTGTATGTAGTCTTGTTGCCAAAGTCTGCAGAAGAGCTCTTACGTTGTCATTGTGCACTCCAAGTCACGGTGGATGATGTGTTTACGGTTTAGTATTAAATGCATTCCTTGGTCTTTGCCTAAATAACAGTTTTATATACAATACACATTGAAATTTAACTATACTTTAAGCATATTATTACATGTAACGCAACCAAGTTCTACACAGATTAAACATAGGTGTTCAGAAATTACTTTTGCTTTTCTCACAACCCCATGATATTATATCACTTGTCAGCTAGAGGTCAGAATTTTATGTCTCTCAAAAGTTACATGGTTATTTTCACTAAGGATCATTACGGTGTTTAAAGATGGATGGGAAACTGCTTCTTAGTTCATTATGTGGTATAGACCTTTCCTTTTTTTCTTAAACCCAGGGATATAATTACTATTTTGTCACATTATTTTGTTTCAGACTTAAAAGGTAAATGTGTTTGCTTCGGAAACTTGTTAATTTCAGTTTTTTGAATGCAACAAGACACCTCCCTTCTAAACTGCACTGTAGAAGCAGAGCAGCAGCATTGTGTGATACAACACTTGATGGTACAGTAAATTTACTGGCTAGCATTTTTTCTCTAAAAAATGAAAACTTTGCCATAGACTATAGCATGGCTTGAAATGCTATGTCTGCATGATAATTTAAAAATGGAAAATTTAAACTTTGCACTCCAAAAGCTTATTTGGATTTTTTTTCTTGCACTGTTTTGTGTAATGCAAAATAATGATTTTATTTCTACGGCATTGTAGATACTAACATTTATGTATCTTTATTTTCATATTGTATAGTAATTTTACTTTAAATTATTAAATAGGCTATTTTATTTATTTCAAATTGCAGTTGAGTTGGTTCTAATTATTGAACTGTCTGTGCACTGTATGTTGCAAGCAATTTTAAACTGTTGTATACAAGTGGAAAGGGTATTAGAAGTGTAACTGTGCTATTATTTCAATAAAGACCTCTTGACACATAAAACTTCTTCTGTTCCTTATTGTCTGTGGCTTTCAGCTGTGAGTGTTATTTTTTTTCTGGTTTACTTGGAAGTAGTGTGATCCCATGGATGAACCCCACAATCAGTTTCTTAAGTTTCTTTCTAAAGTTCTTCTACTTACTTTTTAAACCCTTGGCGGCTGCCTAACTCTCTGTGCCTCCTATCTCTTTTATTCAACATCTAAAGAATATATTGTGAAATTTGATTAATAAAAGCCTGGAAAAATATTTAAATTCCATCAGACTATAAATATGTTAAATCGAGTGCTTTAGAAAGAAATGAAATCTAATTAGCTTGTGGATATTCAGTAGGTACACAGTGTTCCTACCTCTCAGACATGCAGAGGGCTCTGCTAAAAATAGGCTGCAGTCTCCTCTTTAGTTTACTTTCATGCTTAATTTCACACACTGAAAGGGCAACCCATGAAATGGTATTAAATATTTGCAAATCATATATCTGATAAAGGATTAATACTCATAATATATAAAAATATACAACTCAACAACACCCTCCAAAAAAACCTGATTAAAAAATGAGCAGATGACTTGAATAGACATTTCTCTAAAGAAGATAGATGAATGGCCAGTAAGCACATGAAAAGATCCTCAACATCACTGATCATTAAGGAAATGCAAATAAAAACCACACTGAGATACCATTTCACACCCATTAGGATGGCCACTATCAAAAATAAACAAGTGTGGGCAAGGATGTGGAGAAATTGGAACTCTTGTGCACTATTAGTGGGAATGTAAAATGGTGCAGCCACTGTGGAAAACAGTATGGTGGTTATGCAAAAAATTAAAAACGACTACCATATGATCCAGTAATCCCATTTCTGGTATATACCAAAAAGAATTGGAAGCAGAGTCTCGAGATGTTGTAAACTCATGTTCATAGCAACATTAAAATAGCTAAAAGGTGCAGGCAACCCAGGCGTCCATCAATGGATAAATAAATAAACTGGTATACGATACAATGGAATATTATCCAGCCTTTAAAAAGGAAGAAAATTTTGACACATTATAACTCAGAAGATCCTTGAGGATATGCTAAGTAAAGCCAGCCACAAAAAGACAAAAATACTCTATGATTCCACCTATATGAAGGTCCTAGAGTTTTCAAATTCATAGAGATACAAAGTGGCATGGCGCTTGCCAGGGACTCCGGGGAGGGAGGAAATGATGAGTTGTTTAATGGATACAGTTTCAGTTTTACAGGGTGAAAAGAGTTATGAAGATGGATGGTGGTGATGGTTGCACAACAATGTGAATGTACTTACTGACACTGACCTATACACTTAAAACTGATTAAGATTGTAAATTTTATGTCAGGTGTATTTTAATTTTTAAAAACTGTAACAAGCAACATGCACACAATTTATACCACCAAATTTTAAGTCACTTTAAAATTTGTTGCCAATAACCTGTGTACATCTCTCATTTCCTTCTAGTGTGTAAAACTCATCATTTTCTCTTTGGAGTTTCCTGAGATTGCAAGACCAGCAGTTTAAGACAAAAAACAATCCCTCCCCACTATCATTTTCATTCAGTATACCCCTTTAAAAATATGCTCAAAATAGGTTTCGGTTTTGCTGTAACTGTTACACATTCGACCTTATAAAATAAATCAAGACTAAAAAATATGCGTCGTATTTGTTTTATACATTTGGCTTCTGTGTAAGTTTTCATTTGCAGAGTTCTGCCGATGGAAATAAAAAAAACCACGGCCTACAACAAGCAGGTAGAGGCTGGCCCCGCCCCCTCGGCGGGCCAATCAGCTGCGCGCCCTGGAGCGACGCACAGCTGCGGGCCGAGCACGTCGATGCAGACGCGCCAGGCGCCCGCAGTCCGCTGAGCGCTGCAGCCGGGCCCGCCGCCTTCTCCCGCCGCCCGGGGCAGGTGTTGCTGTCCTGGAGAAGCCGGCGGACCACTGTGGACGTGAGTGCGGTGTGCCTGTGCGGGAGTGCGGGTCGGGCCCAGGCGGGTCCCGCGGGCGGCGGGGAGGCCGGGGGTGCTCCCCGGGGCAGGGGCCGCGCTCTCCCGGGCCTGCGGGGGACTTCGGAGCGCTGCGTTTATCGGGATAGGCGAGCGACCTGCTCACTTATCTCCCCGGCCAGTGGGCCGCCTTATCTCTGGTTGCTGGGAGGTTGCTTTTGCGTTATACGGTTCAAAGAGCGGCCTAGGGAAGAGCAGCAAAGCAAGTGCAAGCGGACCCGAACAAACGTTGGATTTTGTTGGTTTCCGTTAACTCTGAAAACTTTAAGCATCATTTGAACAAATACCATTAGCAGAAGAGCTCGGATTTGGTTGTAGTTAATTTTTAAAAACTCCGAAATCTAATTTGAATGTAAAAAATTAGAGATGCACATTTGGGTGGTGAAAAGCAGTTCAGGGTTTCTCTGTGTCAGTGGTGATGAAAGCGTGGTCCCCAGAGTCGCTTCAGCCTCATCAGCACCTGGGAGCTTGTTAGAAATGCAATGCAAGCTGGAAAGACACATCTCCGTGAAACTAAGCATACCCACGGGAACTAAACTGCAACCCCCTGACTTTTTTATGCCATGCTACTTCTAGGTTAATACAAAATTTGACTCTTCAAGTTAGCTTTGTCTTTCTCATTAAACGTGGAAATTCATTGAAATCAGATACTTTCCTTTTGTGCTGATTTCCACTCCGTAGCTGGCAGTGATTGGTACAGATTAATAAAATACTAGCTCTTACATATTCTAGTATTGATATGAGTGTTAAAGCCTGATGCAGATTTTAAAAAATGATAATGGGGAGAGAGACTATTACTAACAAGTAGAATCACAAGTGCCACCACTAAACTAAACCAGCACAGGGTGTTTGCTTTTCCTAACACTTTGCTGCTCAGTGTTCTGTGGGCCAGCATCTCAGCCATCACTAGGAGCTTGTTAGAAAAGTAGATTCTCAGACCCACTTCAGACTTAATCAGAACCTGTTTTTTAACAAAGTCCCCAGCAGGTTTAGATGTAGCTCTGTTTGGAAGAAATGTGAAATCAATTGTAAGATTTCGTAAGGAATTCCTGCCTTAAATCAATGACCATTGGGATTTGGCAGGAGGTCCTGAATTTGCTGCTGATTCCACTAATCTGCCTCACCTGTTCTTCCATCATTTTCACATTGCTGATCCCTAGCCCAGGATAAAGCTCTTCACCTGCTGATCATTCTTGGAGAAAGTAACATGGTTGCCAATAGCATGACTTTGGGTGGGGCGGGGCAATGTCATAGTCAAAACTCAGCTACTTGACAGGCTTTTGAGTCATCTCCCTTAATGTAATGCCCAGAAGTGCTGTTTTTTCCCCCAAATTTCCAACCTCCCCCCACTGAGTGACGCTCCTGGCTTTCTAGTGACTATTTCTCCATTCTCTTGTCACAAAATAACATGAACTCTGTCAGCTGTTCTTCTTTGTGCTTTAGAACAGTGATTTTTTTCACCCCTCCTCAGTAGTGTAAAACCTTGTAGCTTATGAAAAGCCTTTCCTGCAGCCTCGACTGCATATTCTGTCATCTTCTCGGAGCCTCTGCTCAGTTCAGACACTCCCTTTGTACCTACGAGGTTCTTAGAAGAGCTGGCTGGTCTGGTTTCCTGGTATCCCTGTCACTTAAGACAGTGCCTAGTCCAGTAGGTATTTCGTAAACGTTGAATAAATGAGTGCTGAACTTCCCCCCGCCAAAACAAACAAACAAACAAACAAAAACATATTCTCATTCTGCATTTCTTTTTGAAGTTAATGATATCACCATTTTTGTTGGTTGGCCTTGAAATCTTGGAGTCATGTTTGCCATTGTTCTTCTCTGTGCACTCAGTTGCTGAGGTCTATAGAATTAATCTTCAAAACATGTCACATGTGTTTCTGTTTTCATTGCTCCCGCTCTTTCAGGCCAACATCCTTTTTCTGCTCCAGTCTCCTGTTGGACTCTCTAAACTTAAGTTTTTTTCTGCATTCTGTACACAATGCTAGTTTCATCTTCCCTCAATCTAGGTGCCATCATACATGAAAGCAGATGTAGTCATAAGCTTTTCACGTTGGCAGTGCATCCCAGCCTACCTCTCCATCGCTGCGTCCCCCTGCACACCCCCCTAGTTAGTGTCTGAAGCATACACACTGCTCTGCCTCCCTTATCTCGCATTCTTAGAATTTTACCCATACTTCAGAATCCATTTCCCATGCCCCTTCATCCATGAAACCTTTCCACTTTCTCCCATTGAGTTGTGCCTTTGTCCTTAGACCCTCTCCAGCCCTTTGAATCCCTGCTATGGCGTTGATCATTTGCTTAACCAGCATTTACTGAATGTCTTTCTGGGTAGGTGTTGGGCTTGGAGACACGCAGGAGCAAGAGGGAGAGTGAATTCAGATGGAATAAGATGTCACTTTTCCTGGAAAAGTTCATGTTCCAGGGCAGCAATTTGCTACTTTAGCTGCATGTTGGAACCACCTGGGGAGCTTTAAAAATCCAGGTGCCTGGGTCCCACCCATAAAGATTCTGACATAATTGGTCTGGGATGTAGCCACAAGGTTGGGAGTTTTAGGAGCCCCCAGGTGATTCTAATGCACACTCAGGCTTAAGAGCTTCTGTGTTAATGAAAGAGACAGACCAATAAGTGGCTATTTTCACTGTCGTGCTAGAAGAATAAAGAGTGGGAATGCTGAGGAGTGGTGTTTAATGTAGCCAGGTATTAATTTTATCCTTACAACTAGACTGTAAGCCATTTATGGGCAGGGCCTAGGGCTTTCTCGTCTTTGAATTCCTTTACCTGATCCTTATCTGTGGTAGGTATCAGACAGGCTATCCAACAGAACTTGCTGCGGCGATGGAAGTCTTCAATATCTGCACTGTCTTATACGGTAGCCACTAACAGTTGAAAAGCTGCTAGTGTAAATGAAGAACAGTATGTTTTATATCACTTAATTTAAATAGCCACCTGGGGCTGCTGGCTACTGTATCAGACAGTGTTGAATAGGAGGTATTAAGTATGGAAACAATTTGACAGTGTTATGCCGAGGCTTAGATGAAGCAGGTTATTTTCTCTGGTTTGAGAGTTTAATCACCTCATTTGAATCTTAATTTAAAATTGTTTTAAATTTTTCAATTTGCATATGATATTAGTTTCAGTTGTACAACATAGTGATTGGACATTTCTATAACTTCTGAAGTGATCACCTTGATAAATCTAGTAGCCATCTGACACCATACATTGTCATTACAACATTATTGACTATATTCCTTATGCTGTACTTAACATCCCTGTGACTTTCTATAACTGGAAATTTGTACTTCTTAATCCCTTCCCTTTTTCACTCATTTCCCCCAACCCCACTCCCATCTAGCAACCATCAATTTGTTCTCTGTATCTGTGAGTTTGTTTCTATTTTATTTTCTTTTTTAGATTCAGTATATAAGTGAAATTGTATGATATTTGTCTTTCTCTGTCTGACTTATTTCACTTAGCATAATACTCTCTAGGTCCATCCACGTTTTCACAAATGGCACGATTTCCTTTTTTATGGCTGAATAACAGTCCATTATATGTACCACATCTTCTTTATCCACTTGTCTATCATGGGCACTTAGGTTGCTTCCATATCATGACTATTGTAAATAATGCTTCAGTGCACAGACAGGTGCATATGATTTTTCTAATTGGTGTTTTGGATTTCTTCAGTTAAATACCCAGAAGTAGAATTAGTGAGTCCTAAGGTAGTTCTATTTTTTATTTTTTGAGGAATCTCCATACTGTTTTCCATAGCGTCTTCACCAATTTACAGTCCCACCAACAGTGCATGAGAGTTCCCTTTACTCCACACCCTCACCAGAACTTGTTGTTTGTGGACGTATTGATGATAGCCATTCTTACAGGTGTGAGGTGATGTCTCATTATGATATGCATTTCTCTGATGATTAGTGATGTGGAGCATCTTTCCATATGTCTATATGTGATTCTCTATAAATTTTAGGATTACTTGTTCTAGTTCTGTGAAAAATGGCATTGGTATTTTGATAGGAATTGCATTGAATCTATAGATTGCTTTGGGTAGTATGGACATTTTACCGATGTTAATTCTTCCTATCCATGAGCATGGTATAGCCTCTCATTTATTTGTATCTCTTTCAGTTTCTTTCTTCAGTGTCTTATAGTTTTCTGAATACAGGTCATTTACCTCCTTGGTTAAATTTATTCCTAGGTATTTAATTATTTTTGATGCAGTTATAAATGGGATTGTTTTCTTCATCTCTCTTCATTTCTATGACATAACCAATAAGATTTCATTATTGATACAAATGCAACCAGTTTCTGAATATTAATTTTGTATCCTGCTATTACTGAATTCATCAGCTCTGATAGTTTTCTGGTGAACTCTTCAAGGCTCTCTATAATAGTATCATGTCATCTGCAAATAATGTCAGTTTTACTTCTTCCTCTCCAGTTCGGACGCCTTTTATTTCATGATTGCTGTGGCTAGGACATCCAGTACTATGTTGAATAAAAGAGGTGAAAGTGGACAGCCTTGTCTTGTCCCTTATCTTCAAAAGATTTCAGCTTTTCATTGTTGAATATGATGTTAGCTGTGAGTGTCATATATGGCCTTTAGTATCCTGAGATATTATCCTTCTGTTCCCACTTTGCTGAGTGTTTTTATCATAAATAGATGCTGGATTTTGTCAAATGTTCTTTCTGCATCTGTGGATAGGATAATATGATTTTTATGTAATGTATCACATTGATTATCCCGAGAATAAATCCCACTTGACCGTGTTGTATGGTCCTTTTAATGTATTGCTGAATTCTGTTTGTTAATATTTAGTTGAGAACTTTTGTCTGTGTTCCTCACAGATATTGGCCTCTAAATTTCTTGTGTCTTTGTCTGATTCTGGTATCGGGGTGCTACTGGCCTCATAAAATGAGTTTGAGAGTCTTCCCTTCTCTTCAGTTTTTTGGAATAGTTTGAGAAGTGTAGGTATTAATGCTTCTTTGAATGTTTGGTAAAATTTACCTGTGAAGCCATCTGGTCCAGGACTTTTGCGCACTGGGAGTTTTGATTACTGATTCTTTCTCTTTAGTAGTTATTGGTCTGTTCTGATTTTCTGTTTCTTGCTGATTCAGTCTTGTATGTTTCTAGGAATTTATCCATTTCTTCCAAGTTGTCCAGTTTGTTGACATATAATTGTTCATAGTGTTTTCTTATAATCCTTTGTATTTCTGTGGTGTCAGTTGTCACTTCTCTTTCATTTTTGATTTTATTATTTGGGTCCTCTCTCTTTTGATGAATCTGCTAAAGATCTCTCAGCTTCGTTGTTTTCAAAGAACTAGCTCTTGGTTTCATTCCTCTTTTCTATTGTTTGCTTAGACTCCATTTCATTTATTTCTGCTCTTTTATTCCTTTCTTCTACTCTGGACTTTGTTCTTCCTTTTCTAGTTCCTTTAGGTATTAGGTTAATGAGGTTCCCCCCACCCCTTTAATCCCCTACGCCCCCACACTTCCACCCCTGACCTATAGATGTTGCAGTTTCCCTTTAAGAACTGGATCTCTGAAGGTGAGGCGTCTCCTCCCACACGCTCTTGGCTGCACCCAGGGTATGGTCCGTGACTCCACCTAGGGTGGGAACCCAGGTGGAGTCTGGGTTCTGCATATAAAGCAGACATGCTAACCACTACACTATGGAGTCACCCCCTTAATGAGTTGTTTGTTTCTTTAGGTAGGCCTGTATTGCTGTAAATTTCCCTTTTAGAACTGATTTGGTCATGTCCTATAGATTTGGGTGGTTGTGTTTTCATTTTCATTTGTCCCAAGGTATCTTTTGATTTCTTCCCTGATCTCTTTATTAACCCATTTATTGTTTAGCAGCGTGTAATTTAGCCTCCACGTGTTTCTGTGTTGCTCAGTTCTTGTAATTGATTTCTAATTTCATGTTATTGTGGTCAGAGAAGGTGCTGATATGATTTCAATCTTCTTAAGTGTATTGAAGCTTTTTTTGTGGCCTGACATGTGGTCTATCTGCAAAATATTCCATGTGCTCTTGAAAAGAATGTATATTCTGCTGGTATTGGTTGAAATGTTCTAAGAGTATCAATTAAGTCTTTCTGGTCTAATGTGTCATTTAAGGCCACTGTTTTCTTGTTGAATTTCTGACTGGACAGTCTGTCCATAGATGTCATGGGGTATTAGAGCCCCCACTATTACTGTATTACTGTCGCTTTCTCCCTTTATGCTCACCGATATTTGCTTTGTTTAGGTGTTCTTACATTAGGTACATGGATGTTTATGAGAGTTAAAGCCTCTTGTTGGACTGAGCCCCTTATTATGAAATGCCCTTCTTTGTCTCTTGTTTCAAAGTCTATTTAGTCTGATATAAGTATTACTATCTCAGCTTTGTGTTTTTGTTTTGCATAAAATATCTTTTTCCATCCCTTTACCTTTAGTCTGAGTGTGTCTTTCATGCTGAAGGTAACATTTACGGGTCTTGTTTTTAAAATCCATTCAGCCACCCTGTCTTTTGATTGGAGCTTAAGTTTGAACACATTCTAAAATCACTACAATTTTTATTCACCCCCTCCACGTTTTTTCATGGTTTTTTACTTCTTTTGTGTGCATCCTTTAAGTTATTGTTGTAATTACACATGATCTTCCTGCTTTTGCCTTTTAACCTTTGTACTAGCTTTGTAGTTGGTTGATCCACTGCTTTTGTGAAGTGTTTGTCTTTGTCAGTGAGAATTTTTCCTTTCCTGTATTTTGTTACCCATATTTTTGATTTTTTCGTTTCTACTTAAAGAAGTCCCTTTAGCATTTCTTATAACACTGATTTAGTGGTGATGAACACAGGTCCCCTAAACTGCTCATTTTTTAAATTCTTTTTTCTTTTTGCTATTGATTGGGTGTTTTCCGCTACCTTGTCTTCCATGTTGCCATTTTGATCCTCTGCTTCATCTAATCTGCAGTTGATTATTTCTGATATAGTCTTCATTTCAGTGGCCGTATTCTCATTTCTGACTGGTTCTTTTTTATGTTTTCTAACCCTTTACTGAGGTTCTCACTGAATTCATGTACTCTTCCCCTAAATTCATCGAGCATCCTTATAACCAGTGTTTTGAGCTCCGTATCTGGTAGATTGCCTATTTCTGTTTTGTTTAGTCCTTTTTCTGGAGTTTTGACCTGTTTTTCATTTGGGACATGTTTCTTTGTCTCCTCATTTTGGCCAACTCCCTGTGTTTGTTTCTGTGTATTGGATATATCATCCCTCACGGGTTGTGTATACCCCGCTGTTGTAGTTGAGCCTTGATTGTTATTGCCATGTCAGTGGGTGGGATTGATTCTCAAGTCGACTGACTGTGACTACAGTGGACAAGCCGTTGTGTGGATGCTGACCCCGTGGAGTGGGAGTTGCTTTAGCAGGGCTCTAGTGCCAGCCAAGTGTGCCCTTTGGATTTGTCATTTGTAGAGCTTGTTGCTTGGTGTTTGGATGTGGTCTGAAGTTGGCCACTGGTGTTTTGGTTCTGGAGGCTCTTGGGAGGGACTCTGGTGCAAGCCAAGGTCAGCCACCATTTGTGCCTGCCTAAAGACCACCTAGAAGGAGCTACAAAGTGATCTGGGCTCGGAGGCGCTTGGGAGAGGCTATGCTGTGAACTGTGGCTTCTTGCTGCTAGTGCTGGGCTTGGTAGCCTTTGATGGGTACCACAATGTGAGCTGAAGCCTTCCGCCACTTGTGCCGGCTTTGGGGCCGCTCAGTGAGAGGTACAGGGAACTTCGAAGCCAGCTGCTGCTTGTTTGGGGTTTGTGGACTTTTGAGAGATTTTGAAACAGTCCACAGCACAAACTGACATAGGCAGCTTGTGTGGAAAAGCTGCCAGAAGTGGTGCGGGTGGGCGCATGAGTTGGATGGGGTCTCAGGAAATTACCAGGGCTGGGGATCATTAGCCAGGTTAATGGAGAGTTCATATTTGGTGCTCTCTTGTGTTTGCCGGTTGGGTGAGGGGAGGACTCAACAAAGGAGCAGTGGTGTCTGTTAGTGCTTTAGTCCCTGGAGAGAGCTGCCCTGCCCTCTGCCCCTCCAGCCCCTACCCTGCAGCCAGTCAATTCAGTTTCTCCCATAAGTCCCTGCATTGGAGCTCAGAGTGAGGTGTGAGCGAGTGAGTCCACGTGCGGACCCCTCATGAGGATGCCCGGGACTCCAACAGCGCTCTCTCTCGGACATAATCCCCACTGATTTTCACAGCCAGTTGTTATAAGGACTCCTCTTTCTGGCACTGGTACTTTGGACTGGGTGCCTGGTATGGGACTCCTTTCTCCTCGGGGTGGAGTAGGAACCTCCACAGCTGAGATATCGCTCCCAATTAGTAATCACCATGCTAGTGTAGAACTAGCCCGTTCCATGTCTTCACCCCTCCTGCCAGTCTTGATGTGGCTTCTTCTCTATGTCCTTAGTTGTTGGACTTCTGTTCAGCTAGACTTCAGTTGGTTCTTAATGATGGTTCTATAGTTTAGTTGTGATTTGATATGATCATGGGAGCGGGCAAGCACAGTGTTCACCTCCACCATCTTGATGGGAAGTCTGAATCTTAATTTGCACCTTTATTTTTCCCATTTGTTAAATCAGAGGTGGGGGACAATTTGGTTAAAATACCTGTAGATTTTTTTAAGTATTTCTGAGAAATAATTTACATGCTATACAATTCACCCATTTAAATTGATTAGTTTTTAGTATATTCACAGGTATATAGAACCATTACCACAATCAATTTTAGATCATTTTTCATAACCTCAAAAAGAAACCCTGTACCATTTAACTACTACCTTTCTGTCTTTTAATGTATCTTTAGCCCTAAGCACCTACTAATCTACTTTCTGTCTCTATAGATTTGCCTATTCTGGCCATATAAATGGAATCATAATATACAGTTTATGGAGACTGACTTCTTTCACATAGCATAATGTTTTCCAGCTTCATCCATATTGTAGCATGTATCAGTACTTCATTTATTCTGATTGCCTAATAATATTCCATTATATGGATATGCCATGTTTTATTTATCCATTTACATTTGAGTTGTTTCTACTTTGTGGTTATTTTTAATCATGCAACTATAAACATTTGTGTACAAGTTTTTGTGTGAACATATATTTTCATTTCTCCTGGGTACATACCTAGGAATGGAATTGCCGAATCATATAGAAAATCCCTAGTTTTGTCTCAATGAGAATATGTGTGTATGTATTTATATGTGAATACCTTTTTACTGAGTTTTATTTTATTCAGAAAGAAAGCATTGTCTTAGCACTAGAAGAAAGTAGATGGTTTTTATTACAAATTAGTTTTTTCTAAAAATAATTATATTATATCTATTAAAAATTGTTTTTAGCCTTCATGCAGGATGCTGTGTTCTCTGCTCCTTTGTGAATGTCTGTGGCTGATAACCAGTTATGCTTATGATGATGACTGGATCGACCCCACAGACATGCTGAACTATGATGCTGCTTCAGGGACAATGAGAAAATCTCAGGTATTAGAAAAATGCACGTTTGTGTGTAAGACCTTATCAGTTCTATGATGGAAATAGTCTACTTTTGTTAACGTTTACACAGAGCTCTGAGAGTCATGTATCTGTGATTAACAATCATGCAGAATATCTTTCCTGACTCTCTTAGTCTAAGATTATTTTAACCTCACCTGGTTATTTCTGTTTTGAATTTGAATGTAAAGCTCATCAAGCAGCAAACTAATTTGATTTTAGTTCTTAACTAGTATATAAATTTGAGATTTTTTATTTTACAGTGGTTCAGTACAGTTGAAGACTATAACAAGCAAAGTCAGAAAATGAAGTCAAAATTTTAGTCTTCCTTAACCATAGATTATTTTTACAACTGATAAATAAACCCTTTCTCTACTTTAGGGGAAATACGGCATATCAGAGAAAAAAGAGGTCAGTTCTGACTTGCCAATGGCTGATGAATTGTCAGAGTGTTACAGCAGACTTGATTCTTTAACTCATAAGGTTAGATTTCTTTCATTTATGAATTTTATATTTACAGTATGTTAAATTGCTGTCTATTTTCCTGCATTTGCTAACATTATTTGTGTTTCTGTGTAGTGTACAATTTATATATACAGTTGACCCTTGAACATTGGGGGGGTTAAAGGTTCCAACCTCCTTCGCAGTTGAAAATTCATGTATAACTTTTGACTCCCCCAAAACCAGTAGCCTACTGTTGACTGAAAGCCTTGACGATAACATAAGCAGTTGATGAACACGTACTTTGTATGTTATATGTATCATATACTATATTCTTACAATAAAGTAAGCTAGAGAAAAGAAAATTATTAAGAAAATCATAAGGAAGAGAAAATACATTTACGATACTGTATAAAAATATTGCGTATAAGTGGACCCGCACAGGTCAAACTCATGTTACTCAGGAGTAACTTATTTTTTTAGTTACTCTGTAGTCTTGGTTTCTCTTTAGTTATTCTGGTCTTGTTTTTCTTTTAAATAGTACTTTTATTTTCCTGTAATAACGTTTATCTCACTATGTCGTAATTATTTCTTTACCAGACTGAAAATTTCTTGGGACAATTGATAGGATTCCTTGATTTTCCATTACCTATTGGGACATAGGAGACTCATGACAAATGTAGCAAGTGAAGAAATGTGCCTATTACCAGTTTATAAGCGGAAGAGTTACTCTTACAGATATAAGGGGTTATTATAAAGTAGTTTGTAGTAGTTATTACTTCATTTATTCAATCCTTTTATTTATGTGGCTGAAGTAGTTTATGAGAAAAAAAGTCAAGATCATTCAGGGGTTTCAACTTACGCTGTGAGAAGCAACCTCTGTTGATTACGAAGGCCGGCTGAGCTGGTGGCAGTTTGGAGGGGGCCTGCGTTGGAGATGGGGGTGGCAGAGGTCCAGAAATGCTGAGGGTTCAGACTGAGGCTGTGACAAGGGTTTGAGAAGAGGAAAATATTAGACTTTTCCAAGGTAGAAAAGACAAATTGTGTAGCTGAGGGAGGAGACACAAGTGTAG